>NW_012267262.1:2389226-2408934 GCF_000151885.1 Dipodomys ordii
CTTGAGCCACAGCGCCACTTCCGGCTTTTTTCTTTTTGCTTATGTGGTGCTGAGGAATTGAACCCAGGGCCTCAGGCATGCAAGACAAGCGCTCTACCACTGAGCCACCTTCCCAGCCCCCTCAGCATCAGTTTTAATATTTTTATTTCTGTAAAAGAAGTCAGGCTTAAGAAAGTCAGGCTTCAGGCCAACCATTTTCTAGATTGCCTAACTGTAACTGGTCTTTTTTTTTTTTTAATCTATTTCTCCCTAAGAAATTTCTAATGTCTATGATTAGGCACTCCAATATGATAGCCATAAGTTTCTTCTGGTTAGTGTTTTACTTGTAATATGGTTGGTTCACCAAAGGGAAATGTTTTGTCAAAGAGGAGAGGAGATGATAAAATGTGGTCTAATCCTGGAAAACTGAGCTGATTCAATTTCTTCAGAAATTAGCACAAGAGGTGGAGCAGTTCTAGAGGAGACTGGGCACTGGTTGTCTTCTAGGTTATTGTAACAAGTTTTGACTGAATACTCAAAAGGGTCAACAGAAATGCATTTTATAAAAGTCACTGTGGCAGGTTTGTGGAGGAGGGATGGGAAAGGGGAAAGAAGTGGGACTGGGAGGTATAAGGAGTTAACTGCCCTTTGTATTAGAGGATCAACTTATTTCCTATTAAGCAGACTAAACACATTCATCCATTGTTAAGTAGCATTTTGTTATAAACATTTTAAAGGACTTTATTAATTTTCCTGTTGATATTATTTGGCCTGCATTACCCATTTAAGAATGACCTTGATTTCTCACTGAGAAAAGCTAACCTAAAAATTCTTTATAGCTATAAAGATGCTTTTTTTGACAATTCATGAATTTAGAAATACAGAATTTAATGCTATAATGGCATATTAAAATAAACATATATTAAGACTGATTGTTTTAGCTTTGCTTTTATGGTTTTGATACAGAATCTAACAATCTGCAAGTCAGATATAATGAATTTAACACTTTGTGAAATTGATATAATGCTGTATTTTGTAGACAAATCAGTATATATTAGGACAGAATTGTTTGTTTTTTTTAGTTTTGCTTTTATGGTTTTATGGTTTTGGTGCAAAACTGACATAATGAGTTTAACTTGTGAAATTGATACAGTGCTATATTATGTCGACAAATCAACATACATTAATATTAATTGTGTAGTTTTTTTTATCTTTTGATCACACTTTTTATGGGTCTTGAAGATTTTTTGTAGGCTTCTAAAAAGTTTATAGGCTCATAATCCTAATGAATTAAATAGCTCTACATGGCCAGAGAACAGTTAGGAAATGTTTTATCTCTGAGAGACCTTTGAAAGGATATGGTTTCCATTAGCTTTAGCAAAGCAAGATTTTAGGGAAATCTAAGTGAAAACAGGGCCTAGACTTTGTTGGATAATTTCTATATTTGTTGTTTTAAAAGTCACCTTGTGTTTCTTGGTCACACCAATGTTAGTTTTGTTATAATAAATTGAAGATTTGTTTTTGATTCAATTTGCTTTATTATGATTGATATGCTCATGACATCGTGGAACTATTTTCTGTGCTAAGAATCCTCAGAATGTTTGGAGAGTTATTGAGAGGCTTACAAAAACAAATACAAAATATTGATTCTGTTTTTACCACCCTTGATAATGGATTCCCTCTTTATTTTCATGGTAACCTGGTATTGGATTGTATGTCTTGAATTCAGAGTGCAATGTAGTTATAGCTATATCACATAGGGCTAGATGTTATCTGAGGGGGAAACAACTCTAAGGGGATATTGCTCTTCTTAACTCTGATTTCACTTTCAGTTATTATAAGACAAGGTAAAAGATTTCACAATGAATCTGGGAAGAAATGTCTTTTCTTCGTTCAACTGAATAAATGCTTTTGTGATTAAATATTCTGATATTCTACAAGTGACACAAAAAGAGGAAATATCAGTTTAAAAAATCAAAGCAGCAATCGGTAAAGAACAAGGATCTTCTTTTATTGTTCAAAATGCTCTGATGAGAACCATTTATAAACACTTGTTCTTTTGCAGGGAAAATTGTGGATATGTGCCCTAAAGTGTCCCTAATGCATTTGTAGTTTTGAATATTATTATTTTATCTCATTTGTAGTCTTTTCCTGAGTGGAATTCCTAGTTTCATTTCCAAATGAATACAGTTCATCAAATTTGATTGTTCTTTTGTGTTCATTTGCAGTGAAGACCTTACTCATAATGAAACAAAAGGCTTTTCAGACTTGGTATCTAAGGACCAATTATGACACCTTTCCCCCCTGTACCTTACTTCAAGCTGCCAGTGTTTGTAGAAGACTTTGTTTCTCCCAGTTTTCTCAGTGTGCTGCTTTCTTTGACTGTGATAGAAAACTTTGGCAGCTATCAGTGGAACTGCGTTCATTGTCTGATCTCATGTTCTGCAGCATTCACTTCTTTCTCCCGCTGTAGCAGGATGTTTTCTGATCGTGTTTTCATTTTGTTTCTAGTATACCATGAAAAAGCATGAGATGAAACAGATAAATGTGAGCTATGGGTTTACATTTTTCAATCTATAGCCTTTCTGGCTGCTGGGAATTTTGAGCAAGTTAATTTATGGCCCTTTGTGTTTATCCATGTACTGATCTATGAAATAAAAGAAACACTATCATTTATTCAATGTGCATTCAATGAGAACTCCTACATGCCAGACAATGTTCTAGGGACTAGGTTTATAAGTACAACATTAAAGAAGAGGTTTTTCCCTCACTGGATACTGGTGGCTCATCTTGGTAACTGATACATTGTTTCTTGACTCAATTTGCTCTGTGTGTGGGTTGGGGGAAGGTGGGACTGATATATGAGAATTGATTTGATACCAGCTCATGCAGAAGATTCTTTTTTTTTTTTTTTTGGGTCCGGTCGTGGGGTCTGAACTTCTGGGCCTGGGCGCTGTCCCTCAGCTCTTCAGCTCAAGGCTAGCACTCTACCACTTGAGCCACAGTGCCACTTCCGGCTTTTTTCTTTTTGCTTATGTGGTGCTGGGGAATCGAACCCAGCACCTCGAGCATGCAAGGCAAGCGCTCTACCACTGGGCCACCTCCCCAGCCCATGCAGAAGATTCTTATCTCTAGCCAGCAAAAAGTTAGAACTTGAGGAATGGCTCAAGTAAAATACTTTTAGTGGAAAAGCCAAGGTAGAGCATATGGCCCTGAGTTCAAGTGCTAATATCAGCACAGAGTAAAAAGTTTGTCTCTTGATATTTACCTTTTATTAGAGCTTGAATGATCAGGAGAAATCCTAACACCTAACTGTTCCTAAATTCAATGCTGTTTTTCTGCCCTCACCCTTTCACAGTAACAGATTGACTTAGTTGACAGTTGTAGTTATTTTTTGGAGACAGGATTTTACCATAGAGCCCAGGTTGGTCTTGAACTGATTCTCCTGTCTCTGCTTCCCGTGCTAGGATTATAGGCATATACCATCATGATCTTTGCCATGAATGCATTTCATTAAAATTATTTTCCCTGTTTTTTGCTCTGTTGACTAGTTTCAAATCTGAAAAGAGTATTTATGGCAAAGTTTATAATCAAAAGTATCCCTAACAAGCATAAGATAAAGCAATGATCAAGGGAGATTTCTGGACAATATATCAGATGTCCCAGATCTGACTGTTTGGGAAAGTTGAAATCTTCTAAATTTGCAACATGATATCCTCTGAAAGTCTTGCATTTTAAAGTAGTGTTCCACTTTTGGGTGAAATATTTTTTCTCTAATTGAATGAGACTTGCTTTGCTGAGACTTTTCATATACTGAGGTGAAGATAGTTCACAATGCTCAGAGGACTATCTCCAAAAATATTTCTGACAAAGGGAAAAATGATGAAGGAATTTTACAGAGAGGAGGTTCTTTCTCCATTGAAGAAAAGGAGACCAAAAAATCTGATGCAAATGCTTGTGAGATCACTGGTTTGGTTTTTACTGTGAATATGACCTGTTTTTTATTTTGTTTTATTTTTCTAACTTCTCTCTCTCTATATTTTCATATTTCTTTTCTTGTTTTTTATTATCTTTAAGTAGTTATACAAAGGACTTGCTAGTTGACAAAGAACATGACAAAGAGCATTTTAAAAATGACAATCTATATTCTTGAATATATTCTTTACTTTGTGTATAATAATATTTGATGACTATTTTCTCTGATAGATGTGTTGCTTTCCTTGTTTTAAGTAAGTCCTTCTTTCTGGAAACTGGGTGAATAGAGATCTATATACAGTAAAAACCGTGAATATAGACAGGAACAATGCAAACAATACTAACACTTTTGGTTTGCTTACTGTGTAGTATTGCTCTCTTTTAAACCTTTTACATGTATTCCATCATTTAATCCTCATGACACTTTTGAACTTCAGACAAGGACATAGAGAGTTTAACTAATTAGCTCAGGGCCATTACAGAAATAAGAAGTAGAATCAGATTGAATTCAAGACCCTCTGAGTTGAATCTACTCTTTTCTACTTGATTAGATAAGCAATGAATAATTCCATAAAGTTGGGATCTACTGCATATCCTAGAATAAATAATCAAAATGTAATAACATCCTTAGAGCTTTGACTCTCATTCTCTCCCCATATATCTTTGTCCTATAAATGCACAGATGCAGCTGTAGGCCAGTGGCTCAGGTTTGTTGATCACAGGTAGTACTCAGAAGGCTAAGATTTGAGGATTGTGGTTCAAATCCAGCCCAGACAGGAAAATCTGTGAGATTCTTATTTCCAATCAACCTGCAAGCAAATAAGCCAGAAGTGAAGCTGTGGATCAAGTTGTAGGGTACTAGCCTTAAGCAAAAAAGCTTGGGGACAGTGCCCAGGCTCTGAGTTCAAGCCCTGGCACACATAAGTACATACATACGTACATATACACATATACAAATGTACAGCTGAACATAGAAACATAAACATATATGTATAAAAGACAAATGGTATAGTTGATTCTTGGGGCTACAAAGAATGTAGCTGATACTTCAACTCTGACAAGTCAAAAGGAATAAAGATCTGGGCATGACAGTACATGTTTGTAATCCCAGCACTTTTAAGTTCAAGACCAGACTGAGTTACATATTGGAGAGGACAGGAAAGGGGGAAATGGCCAGTCTACAGATATTGCAGAAGTACAAGTGCCGCCAACAAATGAACAGTTTGGGTGGAAGTGAGTTGAATTATTTTTGGCTTGGTCTCTATTTTGAATACCCTAAGTTTCCCTCAAGACAAAATTTTTGAGAAATGCTTAATGTTCATTAAGTAAATAAGGCTTTGGGGGACAAGAAGTTGCTGAATTGAGGCAATGCTAGAGGAAATATATTGTCTCTAATCATATGTATATGTTGGAATCTATTCATTTCTTTGCAGTTCTGAAGGCTTGTAGTCCTATAGAACATAGGCCCGCCATGCTGCTTTCATTTGGATTATCTTCTTGTCGAAACACTCCATTCAGATCTAAGGACCTAAGTTGAAAGTTGTCAATGTGTCTCTCTACTTTGCAATAAAGAAAAGGGTACAGAATTTAGAAACAGATGTATTTGTTCTCTGGATGGTTTTATAGGAAAGTGTCACATAAAGTACTTTGCATTTGTGATGAGCACTTCTAGAAATATTGTCAAAACTGAAGGAGTCTTCAGAGTATTATTGCTGCATGGAAAGCTTGATGGTATTATTCTAACAGAAGGAGGGGGAGAGAGAGAGAGGGAGGGAGGGAGGAAGGGAAGGGGAGAGAGAGAGGGAAGGGAGGGAGGGAAGAAGAGAGAGAGAGAGAGAGAGAGAGAGAGAGAGAGAGAGAGAGAGAGAGAGAGAAAGTATCATGAGTAGTCCAGTAAGGCCAACTCTTGGTAAAGGTGACTTGCCTGATATGACTTACTTAAGCCATTCTTCTCCACAAGTGTGGTAGGCCTACATTTATTGTTAATCTTTTAAAACAAATTGATGTTTGTACTGAAGTGTTATTTGGATAATTTAGGTATTTTTCTTGCAATGTCTGGCAATATAGGCTGGAAATTACTCGCGAGGGGCTAGAACAGTATGTTGAAAAGAATGTGGATTTCAGGGAAGGTCAGGCCTCTCTCCCCTCAGTTTTTCTACTTACTATATGGTTGACTGTGGGAGATTCATTCACCTTGCTGTACTGCTTTTAGGTCATTGGAAGCCTTTAATAAGATGAGTGGGCATAGTGCCCAACACACAGTAGGTGCTCTGGAATCATCCTTGTCATTGTGTCCTCTTTCCTTTCAGATATATAAGGACTCCTAGACAATGGTGGTGCTGTCTTAACAGCAGTGGCCTGTAATCCATTAAGCTGAAGATTTAAACTAGTCTCCCCACCTAAAATGACAAGTTTGTTTGTCTCAGATCCCAAGGAGCCTACTTACTGAGTGACTCAGGAGCTGCTTTATTAAAGTAGTCTGACTCCTAACATATACCGATAGGGATTTCAGTATGGAGCACTACAGTAAATTAAATGAGAAGACATGACCAAGAAAGCTGGATGTATGCCAAGCATCCATATATATCCTTTCTCCCTGAGGGCTTTATCATTTAATAGATATGGAAAAATCATAGCAAATAAAATACCCCTTATAAACAAAAGAAGACTGTAAAATTGGTAGGCTTGATGCTTAAGAATCTGAGATGAAGTTTCAACTAGATTTCTTTATTCTCTCCAAATGATGTTATAAATGTATCTTCTCAGAAGCTGAAATTGGAGTTAAAAAAATAAACCAGATATTGGAACCAATCCAATACCACTAAGTCAATTATTGCTACTACAGGGGCTACACAAGGGTAGAAAGACTATATATATAAATGATATATATTTCTACACTTTGCATAAAATAACATTAATATACAGAATGTGCTTATTTGAAAGGTTTCCTTCCATGCTTTTGTCTTAGTTTTAGTATCTAATATTTCTTGCCTTGCATAAAGCCTAGTATTATGGGCTGAGCAGATATAGTTCAGCACAATATTACTTGAGTATAATATTTTTATTGTGAAAATACTGTACAGAGGGGTTACAATTACATGGGCAAGATAATGAGTACATTTCTTATCAAGCATTGTAGCCTCCTCCTTTCTTTCCCCATTCTCATCCCTTCCCATCCTCCCCCACCTCCCCATCCGATCTTCCTCCCCCACCCCAACCAAAGTTGTAAAGTTCATTTTCGACATAATGACTTGTACATCTCATTGTTGCAATGGGTCCACTTGTATCCCTATTTAAGTGATTTGTTTTCCCCTTCCCCTCCACAAATTACACTGACATCAAATACAGTGAAAGCAGGGGTTATACCATGGGGGAGGGACATACAAAGCAACAAAGAAATAATCTTATAAATGTGTTAGAAATAATTGCATGAAAGAAAAAACATTTGAATACACATTTTAGGGTTCATTTCCCTAACATCAACTTATCTGACCTTTTCTGCTTGACTCAGACATATACTAGTTATTGCAAATAAGGGAAACCATGGAACCTATGTGCCTGGTTTACTTCACTTCATATAATTTTTTCCAAGTCTTTCCATTTCCTAACAAATGGGGCAATGTCATTCTTTCTGATGGAGGCATATTTTGTATATATACCAAATTTTCTTGATCTATTCATCTACTGAGGGGCATCTGGGTTGGTTCCATATCTTAGCTATGGTAAATAATGCTGCAATAAACAGTCGTGCTGATAGCTTTAGTGTGGTCTTGTTTGTGAACATTTGGGTAAATGGCCAAAAGTGGGATTGCTGGGTCATAGGGGAGCTCTATGTGGAGTCTTTTGAGGAACCTCCAAAGTGGTTGAACAAGTTTACACTCCCACCAACAATGCAGTAAGGTTCCCTTCTGTCCACATCCCCTCCAGCATCTGTTGTTATTAGAGTTGAGTATAATGTTTTATTAGTTCATGATTATAAAGATCACTCATGACATTAAAATTAGCATATAAAAAGTCTGAGAAACCAGTGTTCATGGTCTAAACCAAAAGATGCCTTAAAAAGTATTTGCAAAATGGAGAAAATAGATTACCTGTTTCTCTGGCCTAATGGAAAACATCAGAGGTGTTTTTATTTTTATTTTTTCAGTTGTTTCTCTTATTGTGACAACTAGGAAGCTTCTGTTTTATGTAATAAATGTGTCTTTAATTCTAAAGACACCAACTATTGAAAGAGCCCATTGAGTTTTCAGCCCTCCCACATCATAAAAGTTGCTCAGGCTCTTAGAACATTAGCATAGCTGAGAAGCTATGGTTTTGGAGTCGTTATGACTTGTCTTGAAATTTGCCTGATTTCTTGTGTAATTCTGGGCAAATTCTGAGTCTCATTTTTGTCACTTCAAAATACAAATATTAGTATATGTGTACTAAGTTTGTTACAAAGACTAAGTAAATGCATTGAATTAATAAGTTAGAATCATTTGCTCTCTTTGGAGAAAAGATCATGTCTGGTTTAAACATTACTATAAGCTAACATTCCAGCAGGTACTCAATAAGCATCATAAAAGAATTAATGTAAAAATGTATATTAAACATTTAACAAGGGTTAGAGGCATGGCTCATGTAGTAGGGAGCCTGCCAAGGAAAACAAAGCATCAGGTAGTGAGCTCCAGTGTTGGATTTGGATGAAAAAAATAAAAACAAAAATCCCAACACATTTAACAACATGTCTGTCATGCAGCGTTGTTTCCATTAATGATAAGGATGCTATTAATAATGATTTCAGTAACAGTAGTTACAGTATGTTATTAGCCATAATTCTTTGTCTCTGTTTAAAAAAGAAAACAAAGAACATTTCACAGAGAGAAAGAAGAACAAATAATTTTTAAGATAAAAATCCATACTAGGCTACTAATGTTTTTTTGTTTTTTTTTCACATAGAAAGGGTGGCCATGGTAGTTTTGTGGTGAACTCATTTTAGAAGGCCAAACCTTGATGATGACTTGACTTTCAGTCTTTCTCTCTCTTCAGCTTCGTGTCTCCAGACTGTTGAAACCTGCTCAAGGAAGCAGCAGGTTGTTCAGGCCTAGATATCTGGAATCAAAACTTGACCTTTGTAGGGAGACCATGGAAAGGTCTTTGCTACTTTCCTCAACAGGTGACTTAAGGAGCTGGCGTTCCAGAAAGCATTTTCATTGCCTTTTCTTAAAGAATAAGAATAGGACTATGTGGGACTTCTTTTGTCTGTCCCATGGCTCTCTGATTGTTGTCTAATAGCAATGGTCAGATCTTCATCATGCTGCCAATTTGACGGCAGAATTCCACGAGAAAGAAAGAAAATTGAATGTCCCAGCCTTCTCATTACCAGAGGAATAGGAATTCCTTGTCACTGATGTACACAGAAGATAATTTAAACTAGTATATAGGTATCTTTGTGAAGGTTTGGCCTATTGACTTGTTTAGCTTAATGGTGAAAGTATTAGAGTTAATAGTGTGGCAGATGAAGTTCTGTGGAGCTAATGCTGCTAATAGCCAAATGGCACGGGATGATTAAGTCCACAAATGTGAGCAGCATAGAACACAAGTACAAGAACTTGAGCACTTCTAAATGAATCTCCTGTATTAGACAGAAACATGTTAGCATATGAAAACTGCGCAGCACATCTCTGTCACTATTACTGTCCTGTATAAAGTGATACCAAGATGTTATTTATTCATTTCCAGGCAAGTTTATTTTTTCCTTCTAACTATAGAACTCTGACTTGAATTCTGTTTTTATTTTAAACATCAATAATTTATTGTGTAAAACTATTCTTTGGCTTGAAAGTTCCTGGCATTTTCTGAGGAACAAAGTAGCATAGCAATTCTTTGTACATATGGGAGAAATAACAAATGACAGACTAAAGATAGGTGATTAAGTTGTAGCAAACCCCAACATATAAAGCTTGGCAAGATTTAGACATAGAGAAAGAACTACTGTTCCACCAAAGAAATCAGTAGAGAGGAACTACAAAAGGAGTGAACAACATATACTTCAAAGCTGTAATGAGACTTGGATGCCTTAGGTGGCATCAGTAAAGAATTTCATGCCCTAATTTTGTTGTCTCTGAAATGCCAATTTTTTTTCCTGTTGATTATTCAGAATGTGTGCCATTAGCCATATGTGCACATTTTAGTCAACAATACAACGGTAGTCCACATTTCATCATCATGTTTTCTGTTTATTTATTTATTTAGATGTATTTACTTACTTACTTTTGTGGTACTCAGGATTGAGTCCAGGGCCTTGTGCTTACTGGACAAGCACTCTACGATTGAGCAATATCTTCAGCCCTTCAAAGGTGTAATATGTGTTTTACTTCTTTTTTTAATTTTAATTTTAATCTTTTTATTGTGAAAATACTGTTCAGAGGGGTTACAATTACATGACCAAGGTAATGAGTACATTTCTTATCAAGCATTGTAGCCTCCTCCTTTGTTTCCCCTTCCCATCCCTTCCCATCCTCCCCCCCGCCCACACTCCCAATCCTCCCCCCGCCCCCCGAAAGTTGTAAGGTTTGTTTTCAACATAATGACTTGTACATCTCATTGTTGCAATGGGTCCACCTGTATTCCTATTTAAAGGGTTTGTTTTACCCTTCCCCTCCACAAATTATACTGACTGTGTTTTACTTCTTGATGAAACATACAACTCAGAAATGTTTCCTGACCTTTTTGTATAGCTTACTCTTTTTTTTTAATTTAATTTAATTTTATTTGTGAACATACTGTACAGAGGGGTTACAATTACATGGGCAGGATAATGCGTTCATTTCTTACCAAGCATTGCAGCCTCCTCCTTTGTTTACCCTTCACATCCTGTATAGCTTACTCTTTCTTCCTTTATTTCTCCAACAGTTATAATATATAAGCTCCCAGAATCCACTCTTTCTCAGCAACCTCTCTCCTCTTTCCTTAGTGTCTGCTGAGTATAGGCTTCTCCTTTTCAGTTTCATAGGAGATGCTTTGGAGCCATGAAGGCTGGAAAGTCTGTGTGGTAGATTTTCGAAGTAAATAGAAAACCTCAGTCAGAGATTGCATTATGTAAATTTTCTTTGATAATCATTGCTGATTATCTTTAAAGACCTAAGATTCATCTAGAATCCAGAATTTTTTTTATAAGTATGAGATGGTGCAATTTCCAGGATGCTTCCTGTCTGATGATACCAAAATGGAAAAGGAAAACTGACCCAATTTTTAGTCCATTTGAAATTAGCAGTTTGGGATATCGACATCTAGAAATACTTGGATGTTGATCATTTTAAAGGTAAGAGTTTGTGGAGAAGCTCAGTGCTGAGCTAAAGATGTCCGTTTATGGATTTCAAAGACTTAGTGAATGGGACAAGAGTTTGATGCTTAAAGGGTTACTGGTAGGGTATGAAGGTAACACTAGGTCATAGAAGCACAGTCATGGAAGGCTTCTTTGAGGAATGAACATTTGTATTCAGATGTGAAGGAAATGAAGTTCAAACCATAAAATATAGTTCTTTTTCTCCTACTCTAGCTAGCAATGCAGCTACTATGAATGGAAAATAAGTAAATATTTTCCTTTTTCTGTTGAGAAATGTACAAAGAGAATGGAAGTAAAGAAGCTTCTTAAAGCCTAAACAAACATATTAACCTTGAGACAAATGGCAAGCTACTTGTTTCTAATAGCTATTGAATATATTCCAGAATTTAAAACCATCTGTGGAATGTATACTAAAGAGGAAGAGAGAACCAGAGGAGACTGGGAGGGTCATGGTTCCATGACAGCCCAGGAAAATAGTTTACAAGACCAGTAATAGCTGAGTGTAGTGACAGATGCCTGCCTGTCATCCCAGCTACAGGAAGTATAAATAGGCAGATTATGGTCGTGGCTGAAAGACAATAATAAGACCCTACCTGAAAAATAAATTGGAAAGGATTGGGGAGCATAGCTCAAATGGTAGGGCACCTGTTAAGTAAGCACAAAGCCCAGACTTTAAATCCTAGAGCTATAAACAAACAAACAAAACTAGAGGGAGGCTGAAGAAGCTTAGGTCTTTATGTTTTATTAGTTGAGGATGCATTTGGTGTTAAATCATTTCTAAGAGATCCAGAGTATTGCTGTTGGATGGGGCTTTGGTATCTGTAGCAACAGCATCACCTTATTAGAAATGCAGCATCAAAGACCTTTCTGGACTTACTAAATCAGATTCTGCATATTGACAAGACTCCTGGGTCATGTGCAGTCACTTTAATGTTTGAGGAGACCTGTTGTAGGAAGCAGTAACATGCTTAGGTGGGCAACCTGCTGGTATGCAGCTGTACTTGACATTCCAGGTTGGCAATATGTCAGTTTCTTTTTGCTTTTTTTTTTTAATTAATTACTCAGATCTCCAAAGTCAGAAGTTGGAGTTTTGAGTGAAGGGAATTGTGGAGATTGTGGAGAGATTTCTGTATTTCACATAACTCTCCAGACAATTCTGGTAATCCAGGTATAGATGAGACAAAAGAATAACCAATCACTAGAATTAATGGTGATGATTTAAAGAATCCCAGGGCTGGGGTCTGACCTTTAGAGACACTAGTTTTTTTCTTAATTAGACTGAGGTGGAGTTTATATACAGGCATTTTGAAGTAGCCTTATTGAAATATAATTTGCACAACAGAAAATTAATTCATGAATACTTTAATAAAACCTTGGTAGATGATGGTCATATGCAGCTCGGTTTGAGCACTGCTCACTGTAAGAGGATTTGAATCTGTACAGCATCAGTGAGCACGGACCACGGGGCTGTGTGAAGCATGCTGCGGGGAGGAATGCAGGCAATTCTTGGGGTGGTAGAATGATCAGGATTTAAGGATAAAACTTGACCAAGGTAGGAAAGTATTTCAAGAGTCTAAGGCACTGTAAATTTTGTCTGTGGGGGCTGGATGGACATAAATAGCTGTGTATCCGCCTGCCTCTTTTTTTTTCCTCTGGCCAAAAAAAAAAAAAAAATCACAGGATTTATTTTCTCACAGCTTTGGAGGCTGAAGTCTAAGATAAGGGTTAGGGTCAAGTTCTGGGGAGAGTGCTCTTGTGAGCTTACAGGCATCCCTCTTCCTACTCTGCTTTCCCTATCTTGTCTCACCCTAATTACCTCACAAATGCTCCCTTCCAAATATCACTGCTTTAAGGGATAGGAAGTGTCTGAGCTTACCCAGGTTAACAGGGTGATCAGAAGGCTCAAGTCATGTGATATGCAGAAGAGTCCTGCAGATGACAAAGCCTCAGAATCCTACATGGGGTAGGATTCTGCTTTTTTTTGGTAGTACTGGTTTGCACTCAAGAGCTTTTAGTTGTTAGGCAAAGCATTCAGGTGCATATTGTTTATGATACACATTCTGTGTACCTTCAATTCCAGAAAGTTTACCTTTGGTTTCCACTTTCAGAATATTATTCTGTTGCAAAAAAAAAAATCTTATCTACTTGTCTACCTCATCTGAGTAAGTCACCCTTTTCTTGCTCTTGTTCTTGCTGACATATAGTTTCTGCGTCACTGTTTTCAAGCATATTCTTCTCACTTTGCATATCAAGTTGGATGACCCTATCCAGCATGCTAGTATCTCAGTCTCATAAGCTGCTTATTTCCAATAGGCCATTACCTTCCATCCCCTCTTTCTTATGGTTTAGCTAATTTTGTCATGATGATGACTTGCCTGGTAATGGTCAAGATTTTGTCATCATTATAAATAACAAAATTTCTGAAATCTTAAATGTATCTGTGTGTGTATGCATGTGCGTATGCACACCATTCAGTCCTGGGCTTAAAAATAGGGCCTGGGTACTGTCCCTGAACTTTTGTGCTAGGGGTTAACATTCTACCACTTGAGCCACACCTCTACTTTCAGCTTTTTGGTGGTTAATTGGAGATAAGAATTTCATAAACTTTCCTACCTGGCCTGGCTTCAAAATCGGATCCTCAGATCTTAGCCTCCTGAGTAGCTAGGATTACTAGCTAGGCATGAATTCCTGACTCCTATTTCAAATGTACCACTTTTTGTTTTTTTGCCAATCTTAGGGCTTGAACTCAGGGCCTGGGCACTGTCCCTGATCTTCTTTTGCTCAAGGCTAGGACTCTAACACTTGAGCCATAGTGCCACTTTTTCTGTTTATGTGGTAATGAGAAACCAAACCCAGGGCTTCACGCATGCTGGGCAAGCACTCTACCACTAAGCCACATACCATGCCCAAATTTCTCACTGTTTTAGGCAAAAAATTCTTCCTTCTACTTCCCTTGCTCAACCACTCCCAAGCCTCCCCTCCTAATACCTCACCAAAACCACTTAACCCACTTTCTTATGCCTACATCCTCTTCACAATTTTTCCTTTTTAATGCAGGTTTCATCCCATGGTCTATCATTAAAATATTTTGAATACATTTCCAATGTCTGCCATTTTCTCCTTCTTTGTAACTATTCCAACCTTGAGTGAACCCAATTATACATCATAATCACATTTATTCATAAATAATTGAACATTGTCAAAGAGAGTCAGGTAGTTTATAAGTGTATTTTACACTAATCACAAATTTTCAAACAGAAATCCAACTATACTCAATAAATATGTAAAGTTTCTGCAATTAGCTTGCCAGATTTTATTTCAACTCTCAGTGGGCTCTCTTGATGATATTGTTAGTACCTTTATGGCATGACTTTGTACAAGAAGAAAAGACCTACAGAAGGGAAGGATATCAATACCTAATCCTCCAAATACACTCTGGCTTGCTCCCACATGATTCTCTTTCCCGCCACAGCAAGCATCTCTTATCATATCAGAAGACAGCCCTTATTAGTCCGTCCTGTCCAAGCTTTTCAGAGCTCACATCTTCAGTTTCCCTGATATATATATATATATATATATATATATATTAAAGATTCTGTACAGAGGGGTTACAGTTACATGAGTAAGGTAATGAGTACATTTCCTATAGAGCATTGTTACCCCCTCCTTTGTTTTTCCCTCCCCACCTCCCCAACTTTTCTCTCCCCTGCCCAAGTTGTAAAGTTCTTTTTCAACATAGTGTCTTGTACATTCATTGTTAAAATGGGTCAACCTGTATCCTTGTTTCAGCATTCCTCGTTATTTCCCTTTCCCTCCCCAAATTAGAAAAATGTATATACAAGATGCAGAGCACTTGAATCAAATACAGTTTCCCTGTTTATCTTACTGATCATTTATTTTCTGTCCTGAGCTAATGATAGAATAATGATAATATCCTATCAGTATTCTTTCACCCTAGAAGTGATTTTTTTTGCCTTGACTATATTCTCTGCCAGCTTTCTAATCTCTCTCATATGCCCTTTTACCATCATTTCCTAGAATTGGCTCTACATTAGTTTTTTTTTTATACATATCGCCTCTATTAACCATTACTATCTAATTTGCAGCCATCCCATTCTGTACTAATGGATACATCACCAGTTTCAGGCTATATCTCTGACCTCACCTTACAGTAAACCTTGTTTCTTCACAGATTCATTATTCACATTTTTGACTACACATAGTCAGAAACAATAAATACCCCAAAGAATTTCGAAAGCAAATAGTTTAAATTCTTGCATATCTATTGCATAGCTCAGTCCATGCAGAGCTCTCAATTTGACATTATCATCAGTAGTACTTAAATTGCTGTGTGATTTGCTGAGTGTTGAAAAAACAAAAATTAAAACCAAAACCAAAACCAAACAAACAAAAACCACCACCACCAACAGCAAAAACACCTCTGTAAATTCAAGGTTAAAGTTATGGTTATTCTCAGCTCACCACCCAAAAGAGACACATGTTTTATTTGTATGATAAAGTGGAAATTTTAGATTTGTTGAGAGTTGCCTTTTTGTTGTTGTTGTTGTCAGTTGTGGGGCTTGAACTCTGGACCTGGGCGCTGTCCCTGAGCTCTTCAGCTCAAGGTGAGAACTCTACCACTTGAGCCACAGCACCACTTTCAGTTTTCTGGTGGTTAACTGGATATATAAGTCTTACAGACTTTCCTGTCTGGGCTAGCTTTGAACTGCGATCCTCAGATCTCAGCCTCCTGAGTAGCTAGGATTATAGGCGTGAGCTTTAGATGCCCAGCTGAGAGTTGCTATGTCTTCAGCAGAAGTTGGGAGATATTTTAAGGAAATGGCCATCTCTTTTGAGCCATTTGTCTATAAGTACTAAGTCTACTGCATTTGATCTCTTCATATCCTTTGACTTAAGCTAATTACCAAACCTTTCCTTGGGAAGGACCTTCTGTTTGTTTGTGATTAAATATTCTCCTATGTATTCCTTACCTTTCTTTTCATTGTTTTTTCCTGAGGTTTGAACTCAGAGTCTGTCCTGCCCCTGAACTTCCTTTGCTCAAGGCTAGTGCTCTTCCATTTGAGCCACAGCTTCTTTTCTAGTTTTTCATAGATTTTGGGGGGGATAAGAGTTTCACAGACTTTTCTGCTGGGGCTGGCTTTGACCCATGATCTCAGCCTCTTGATTAGCTAGGATTATAGAAGTGAGACACTAGTGCCAGGCTCTTTTCACCATTTTTTAATCACTTGAACAAGCTTCCTGTCTATCCAAACTAAAATTGTTCAAGATTTCCTGGCCTCAAACTTGTCTCATTCCTTTTCCTATTAAGGAAAAAAAAGTGATTTCAACATAATGTCTTATACATCTCATTGTTATAGCCTGAATCCCTATTTAAGCATTTTGTTTTTTCACTTCCCCTCCCCAAATTAGAGAAGTGTATATACAAGATGCGAGGCACTGGAATCAACTACAGTGAAAACAGAGGTTATACCATGGGGGAGGAACATACAAAGAAACAAAAAAAATCACATATTATAAATACATTAGAAACAATAGCAAGAAAGAAAAAAAAATTATTGTGTTCCTATCTTGGGGTTCATTTCACTTAACATCATCTTATAAGGTCATACAACTTCAGCAGGGGTTGGGGGGAGGATTAGTTGAGGAGGTAGGAGGGAAGGGATGGTAGGGGAAAAACAAAGGAGGAGGCAACAATGCTGGATAGGAAATTACTCATTACTTTACTCATGTAACTGTAACCCCTCTGTACAGTATTTTTACAATAAACAATGTACAAAAAGTGATTTCAACTTAATATTGGCAGTATAGATATTTCAGCAAACACCAAGCCTTTACAAATGTCTAATTTCTGTCACAGACCATACCATAATGTGTCTTGAACTAAACTTCTAGCCTTCTATTCCAAATGCCATTTCTGTTACCATCTATTATCCTCTGCCTTTGTCACGTTATAAGTGGTTTTTGGTTTCTCAGTCTTATTTTCCTTTCTACTCTTCTTTTTTGTTTGTTTGTTTGGATCACTTTTATGTTGGCCTTTGAGAACAGAGTCTATTATTGAAATTTTATCCACTGGACAAAACTTTGTCTTTCTGCTTCTGCAAAATATGCCATTCCTCTATAGCCAGTTAGAATTCTTCTGAAGAACCAGTAACAACTTAAGTTTGAAAGCTGAGTTAAAGTATATGTTTATCTTTAACTATATCATCTTAAATTCCCCTAAGTTCACTCTCTTGCTAGCCCCAAAGTTTTTATTTAGGAATTTCCCCATGGCAGTCTAAGACAAAGTTGTCACAAAGTTGATCCTCAAAAAGGCACATGCTGGCTTTGTTTTTGTTTTTGTTTTGTTTTACTTTTACTAGAAATGTGTGTTTCTCCTTTGGTTAGATTAAGTGGAATTTTTTCTTGTGTAAAAATTGTTAGAAATGGATGTGCTCATACTACCTAAAACTTTATGCCTTTCTGCACAATAAAATTCTTTAACTTGTCAAAAAATACACCCTGTAAGTGTATTATGCCACTATTCAACCAGTTCCAAACAGAATTATCAGAATCATTCTTAACTTCCTTAAACAAGTCCTGTCCAGCTTACCTAGAAAATGTATCCTGAATCCTTCTACTTCCCTCATCTTTAAACATCCATGTTCTATTTAGTGGACTAGTGAGATGGTCTTCATTGAATTTTCCTCTTTTTATTCATTCAATTTGGTCCATACCCAGCAGCAAAAGTAGTCTTTGCAAAAATAATTAACTAAATCATTTGACTATCTTGTTGTGATTTACATGGATTATCTCACTTATATTTTAATCATCTTATAAGTAGCTACCATTACCATCTTTAGAGAAATCAAATTAATTTACTCAGGTTACACAGGCAGCTGGTGGGTTGGGGCAGGGAACGGAGATCTAAACCCAGGCTGCTTGACTTTAGAGACCACACTCTGAAAGGCAAGGCTGTATGCTCAGGAAAATGTACCATTTTCCTCTTAACTGTGGCTTGAACTCTTGTAGCTTAACATTTCTTCTGTATTGCCTCTGGGGACATGGAAAATTACAGCTGAATTCCTTACAATGGTGATCATTTGTTTTTCTGGCATTCAACATCAAAGGTAGTCTTGTTTTAGGCAGTTGAATTAGGACAAGCTTATTGGGGCTCTGTCCTGAAGCCCTAGAGGGCTTCATTCAGGTGAATGGGATTTTATACACACTATTTTATGATGCAGTTGAAGTGGACTCAGTAAAAGTACAGATTGATTTAGGAAAGCACAAACTGATTCTATGGAAATAACATATTTACATCCTCTTTCCCTACATCTGACTGCAGAGTACCCACTGGTCTCTTATCTGTTAATCATAGCAATCAAAGATGTAGAGACTGCTATCATTATGTGACAATTTCCCCATGAAGGCCTGCCAAAATCACAAGCATCTTTCATTCCTTCCCTTCAAACCATCCTCCTTAGATTACTAGATTCACCTTTGTAAAATACGACTCAGGTAGCAAGTTCATGGTTTAAACGTCAATATCTTCCCACTGCTTGCCCAACAAAGCCCAGATCTTATTTCAGCATTCAAAACCCTCTAGGATATGGCTCCAATGCTATTTTCTCCCCCAACTTATCTCTGCCAATTCCTTTCATGTGCATTATACTCTCAACAATAAGCTAGTTAGTTCTCCCCATATGAGCTCGTATTTTCTCACTTGGTGTTTTATTTTGTGTTCTCTTAGCATTTTCCAGTGAAAACATTTCACTACATTTAAAGATATTTCTTTAAGGTATGAAATAAAAAATAACATAGTCCCAGGTAGGTATTAGATTATCTTTACTGTTTTTTATCTTAATTTTATTGTCAAGGTGATGTACAGAGGGGTTACAGTTACATGAGTAAGGTAGTGATTACATTTTTTGTTTAACTTGTTACTCCCTCCTCCATTTTCTCCCTCCCTCTCCCCCACCACAAGTTGTACAGATCATTTCCAACATATTGTCTTGTGAGTATCACTGTTGGATTGGTTCTCCCCTTGTCTTTTGTCTCACCATTTTGTTGTTCTCTTCCCTTCACTAGCTCAGATAAACGTATATACAACACCCAGGGTACCAAAATCAAATACAGGGACAGCACAGGGTATACTAGCCATAAGCCACCAGAACCAGGCAATATTTCTTTTCCTTCTTCTTTTTTTAATTTTAATTTTTAGTTTTTGTGAACATACTGTACAGAGGGGTTACAATTACATGGGCAAGATAATGTGTACATTTATCAAGCATTGCAGCCTCCTCCTTTGTTTACCCTTCACATCCCTTCCCAGCTCCCCCCTTCTTCTTCTTCTTCTTCTTCTTCTTCTTCTTCTTCTTCTTCTTCTTCTTCTTCTTCTTCTTCTTCTTCTTCTTCTTCTTCTTCTTCTTC
>NW_012267262.1:2409094-2420888 GCF_000151885.1 Dipodomys ordii
TCCTCCTCCTCCTCCTCCTCCATCTCCTTCTTCACTTTTCTTCCTCCTCCTCCTCTTCTTCCTTCTTCCTTTTTTCTTTTCCTTTCTTCTTTCTCATTCTCTTCCTCCTCCTCTTCCTCCTCCTTTTTAGTAAAAGAACAGCTCAGTAAAGTGAATATGGAGATCTTAAGGATCCTCAGTAGTTTAAGTAATGGGAATGAAAAAAGAAGCAGTGAGGTTATTTTGGTCTTTAAAGTTTCAAGCTTGAAAAATAGAATTCTGGTGGAGGTCTAGCCATTGAGAGAGAGCAGCATCAAGCCAGCTCTCTGGTGAAGTAAAGAGAAAGAAGCTAGTCTACAGATAGTAATTAAGTTAGTATACATTTTCACGGGATCCTTGACAAGGTAAACAATAGCAAAGTTGAGGCTATAGGGATTTTAGAGGAAATGTCTAGGACTAGGATAGATAAATGTCTACCAACAGCAGATTGCTACAGTGTGACTGTGTGAGGCATCAGATGGCCTGAGACCAGCAGCTAAGGAGTGGCATTTGCCATTCTCCCCAAGCTTTTCTGTTCAATTTCCCTTTCACACAAGCCTCCTGGAAGACAAAACTTATTCTGGGTCACAATGCTTATTGTTACCACTTATGGTACCAGAAGCACAGGGGCACACACTGTTCCCTAGAGTGCCTCATGTCAGTGGCTATATCACAGAATGTGGGCCTGTCATTGGGAGACTGAAGGACCCATTCCTAGAAGACCTCCAATTTAGATGGTAGACACCTACCTGTGAATTCCTGTCCACTGTGACAAAGTGTTCTGACAGTGTTGAAATTATGCATCTATCATTTGAGTTTAAACGAGTCTGTTTGCCATGCCTCAAGTCTTATACATCACTATAAATGAACATATATTAAAATTGTTTTAGAATTACCCTGTCAATGGCCACAAAAGAAATGCAGTATTCTATTCAAAGCATTGTTTTCTGTAAACATTATTGCCATTTTATGCTACTTTGAGTTTTCATTTAAAATATTTACAAAAAGCTTCCACAATAAAAGTGGCTTGATGGGAAGACTAGTACAACCTTAGTATAGGTTGTACTGTGTACAACTTCTGGAGCTCTGCTTTCTTGTTGCTCTTTCTGTAGCCCATATTATGGTAACTTTCAGGCATATGGCATTAAAGTGTCTTCAACAAAGTATACTTATCTCCCAACCCCCACACATACTCTTTTTGGCCTACAATTGAGGTTGTAGCAATGGAGTTATGGCCAGTGTTTTAACTGAGCATTGAAGACCTGGTTATATGTGTGTCAAAATTAGAGTTACCTGTAATTATTTATCTTCTGCATATGTTTTCTAGTCCTTCTAGCTGTTTTATCCCTGCAGAATGAACCAATATGCCACTTAAAAACAACTCCTTTATCTTATAAGGGAGCAATTATAATAAGACCTTTCACATCTGATTATTGGGAGGATAAAAAAGGTCATGATATCCTTTAAACATGCTATTTGGCCTAATAGCTGTTTTATTGGTTGTATGTATATAGTTGTATTGGTTTCATGATTTACTAAAGTTTGCTCTGAGCTAAATAGGTTAAAGATCAAATTCAGACTTTCCATATTAAGATCAAGGATTTTTCTGGTCCTAGGTAGAATGGTGGTTTACTGAGGTATTGCTACTAGGGTAGCAGGCAAGAAAGGCAGCATGGTAATTTCCACCCCAGTACCATTGCTTACTCACTGATTTGTAAGTAGAGGACACTGCTCATCATCTTACAGGTTTTGAGTTCATTGTGTAGATGGCACACAATCGTCACACACCATGGGACCAATGCCTCTACTTTATCTCACAGCTGTAGAGTTGAGGAAGCTTGTTGGCAGGATATGAAAAAACCCAGAGAAGTTGACATCATACTCTAGAATATATTTCTTAAATTCTTTTTTTTTAATTGTGAAAATACTGTACAGAGGGGTTACAATTACATGGGCAAGGTAATGAGTACATTTCTTATCACGCATGTGTGCCTCCTCCTTTGTTTCCCCTTACCATTCCTTCCCATCTTCTCCTCCCCCAACCCCTCTCCCCCCCCGGCCGACCACCAAAGTTGTAAAGTTCATTTTTCGACATAATGTCTTGTACATCTCATTGTTGCAATGGGTCCACCTGTATCCCTATTTAAACCATTTGTTTTTTCCCTTCCCCTCCACAAATTATACCGGCATCAAATACAGTGAAAACATGAGTTATACCGTGGTGGAGTGACATACAAAGCAACAAAGAAATCATCTTATAAATATGTTAAAAACAATAGCAAGAAAGAAAACCATTTGATTCCTTATCTTGGGGTTCATTTTGCCTAACATCAACTTATCTGACCGTTTCTGCTTGTCTCAGACATATATTAGTTATTGCAAATAAGGGAAACCATGGGACCTATGTTTCTTTGGGTCTGGCTTACTTCACTTAATATAATTTTTTCCAAGTCATTCCATTTCCTAATAAATGGGGCAATGTCATTCTTTCTGATGGAGGCATATAATTCTAATATATATATATATATATATATATATATATATATATATCACATTTTCTTGATCCATTGATCTACTGAGGGGCATCTGGGTTTGTTTCAAATCTTTGCTATGGTAAATAATGCTGCATAATACTGCAATAAACATAGTTGTGCTGGTAGCTTTAGAATGGTCTTGTTTGTGATCATTCAGGTAAATGCCCAAAAGTAGGATTGCTGGTCATAAGGGAGCTCTATGTAGAGTCTTTTGAGGAACCTCCATACTACTTTCCAAAGTGGTTGAACAAGTTTACACTCCCACCAACAATGCAGTAGGGTTCCCTTCTGTCCACATCCCCTCCAGCATCTGTTGTGGGGCAATGGTTGAAAACATATTCTACAAAGTTAAACTACCTAATACTACATCCTGCCTTTGCCATTTGTTATCCAAGTGACTTTAGATGAGAACTTGTCCTCAGAGTACTCAGTTTATTCAGCCATACAATGTGTTTAAGATGGACTCATCTTAGAGTATGGAAACTAAAGGATACAATGCATACTGTATATCTATAATAATGTCTAGCACCTGAAAATACACAAATGCTAGCTGTTATTCTGACCTGTGTATACATTCAATTATTTATTATGAACATTTATTTATTGCCTATTATGTTTGATATCACTGTAAATATTGAGAGTGGGATGATCCAATCACCCATGGAACAAGACCCATACTCTTAGAAACTCATGTGCTAGTGGCAGAGTCAGCCAACAAAGAAAATCAATCAATTAAAAACCCCACGATTTCAGGATGATGTAAAAGGATGGAGAGTGACTGAGAAGAAGTGGCTTATCCAGTCTCTTCAGAGAGGACCTGTCTGAGGAGGTGGTACTTGGGGGAAGACATGAAGGATGAGAAGGGGCTAGCTTTGGCCAAGCATCGTTCTTTTTGAGGGCACCCACAAAGGTCACAAGTTAGGAATGAGAGGGGTCCTTTAAAAGACCAGCGAGAATGTGGCATTTTTAGGGTAGTTGGTAGGACAAATATGATAGACAGGCAGGTGACAGGTCATGTTAAGACCTTGGGAAATTAGGTCCCAAGAATTGTATTATAAATATGATGAAAATCAACAGTGGGTTTCAAATGAGGGTAATACAACCTGATTTTTGTTTTTATTAAGTACTTCAGACTATTATGAAGGGAACAAACTTGAGGGACAAAGTCAAACTGGAAGCACCATAGAGAAATTATGGTTTATCTTTTCACATGCATGAGTTTTTGAAGGTTCACTACCTATCTGTCTAGCCTGTTTTCTGAAATGCATTAGTCATGTAGGAAAGTCTGTTAGATGAAAAGATAAGCTGAATGAATCATGCATGTTCATGTATTGCAAATATCTTATCCACCCCTCTTGCTCTCAGTAGCATTGTGGTAGCCTAACACCTAAACAAATCTCATTGCTCCATAATGAGTTCACTGAATATTTCCAAGGTCACCCTCTGCGTTGAGGGTCACCTGATGCATATGGAGCACATAAGGAATAGGAGGTCTGTAGATCCCTGAGGGTTCTGCTTCAAAGGGATTGAAGTATTTCCTCAGAAAGTGAGTTCCTATGAAACTCTGAGCCTAGCTCCATCCAGCTTTCTCTGCCTCCTGGTTGAAGCTGTCATTGCTTATTTCTATGCATGTTCCTGCTGTATGTTGATGTCTTCCACCACCCTCACCAGAGGTAAATCAATAGGACGGCTTGGTCCTCAACTTTGAATCTCAGTGGCTGACACTTGCCTAGTAGATGTGTGGCCTTTAATCTCCAGCACCAGAAAACAGCACAAAAATCATAGAACTTGAATCTTCAGAACTTTTTAACTAAAACTGTTCTCTAAAGGTTAGTCTGCCTCAGGTGTATCTTTATGGAACAAAAAGCTACCTGAGAAAGTCATAAAAATGTCAAAGTATTGAGACAAAAATGACAAGAGGGCTTGGTGTCCTATTTTCAACCTTTGAACTTTCAAGTATTGAACTCTGGCACTGAACACTGTTTTACTTGTATTTGGGCATGGGGGCTATTTAAAATAAGATTTTGCATTTGCACTGCACTTTAAAACGAAGTGTTTTCATTTAGCTAAATGATATCTCTAAGGGTGGAATAGGTAGAATTGGAAGGCATCTCAAGTAGTCATACCAGCCACTCACAGATAAAAACTGAGCTGTCTCAGATTGCAATCTTCATCTAATGTCCACAGCCATCAGCCACTGACTTGGGTCATTTGGAGAAGTGTGAGTCAAGAGCTTCACACTCCCAATTATGAATGGAAAATGCATACTCTATCATCACCAACCTTAACCTCTTTAATTTTACTATCATAATTTGTTAAGCCTTTGTTCTGAGATAGGCTGGCAAAATCCAGCATCATTTTCAAGTAGATCTATTATAAAGGCATATACAAAAAATCTTGAGTAGAAGAGTAAAAAGATTGTATAAAAGTAGTACAGTAAGCCTCAATGGTACAGTCTGTGTGCATGTGTGTGTATGAGTGTGTGTGTGTGTGTGTGTGTGTGCGCGCCACTGCTTGAATTTAGGGCCTGAGCATTCTTACTGAGCTTTGGTGCTCAAGGCTAACATTCCACCACTTGAGCCACAACTCCTTTCTGGCTTTTTTGTGTGGTTAATTGGAGATGAGTCTCACAGACTTTCCTGCCTGGGCTGGTTTTGAACTGTGATCCCCAGATCTCAGGCTTCTGAGTAGCTATGATTATAGGTGTGAGGCACCGGTGCTAGAAGTGGAATCTTTTTTTTTTTTGTGGCCTAAGACACCTTGGGTTATGACTAAGTAATTTAGTATCCTATGTGATCTGGAAGGAGAAGAAAAAGGATGAAAATAACTGTGTTATAAATCATAGCAGATTGCCAAAATTCATGGGAAGATAAATTTATTCTCTACTTTTTTATTATTATCCTGACACACATTATCATAATCTCTGAGTAAAAATAAAAATTTATTTGGGGCCAAGAACCTCTCTATCTTGCTACAATATTATCTATGAAAGTTTCAAACTTGATGTCCTGTGAAATTGTGTAGATATGAAGATATTTTAAAAACTAGGGTCAGTTGGAACATAGCATGAAGGAAAAATACCAATGCACTGCATTCCTTTAAATCAAAGGTCAGCAGGTGGTGACCCTTTTGTCATATCTACTTTGCAGATTACTTTTTGTCAATAAAGTTTTATTGGAACATGATCACACTACTTTTGGACCGTGTGTAGTTGCTTTCATGATAAAGTGGCGGAGCTGAGCTGTTGTGACAGACATGGGCTTCGCAAAAGCTGTTTACTGTCTGGCTTTTTATAGACAAAGTTTGCCAATCACTGCTTTGATGCAGTTTTAGAATTTCCCCTTTTAATTCCCAAAGCATGTGGAACATCTGCCTTCTATGGTGACAGCTTGTTTTATGTGAATGTCAGTGACTCTGCCTGTATGTCATAGTATCTCCAATAAAGTCCACTGGTTTAGGTTTTCTTACTTAACCATAACAGGTTGTAGGTGACCATGGTGATACCAAGAGATATAATTCAGTATGTGTTCCAGAAGATATGTAGCAGCTTTCCTGGGAAAATAATAACCTTGACAGATGTAAGCTAATATTGAATGAGTGCCATCTCTGGATTAATGTAGAGCAATAGACTTTGTAAAATTAATGGTCATATTTACCCTGAAAAGTACAATTTGAGTTTACAGAAGGAAACTGAGGCTTGGAAAAGTTATTTGCTTTAAGCAGTAAATCTAGTAAGTGAGTCCAGATTTAAACCTGAATTTGGCCCCAAAGCTCATAGATATTCTTTCTATACTTAGTCTTTTCCTGAGTAAGCTGTATAAGCCAGACAAATTCAACAGATCTGTACTGATGGCAACAGGTCATTTTTCCTTGACTTCATTCTATCTTATGCTGCATGTATAGGTCAAGCAAATACAATTTTTTTCCCTAGCTACAAAGTGAGAGAGTATTACTTTCTTACCACAGACTGCTATTCATAGCTCATGTCTAATTTTTTAAAAGTCTATCTTCAGAATGGTTACAGAGGTCAATGTTCACACTTCTTGGGAGATTTGAAACATTTTTTTCAGGTAGAGTGAGACATCTCACCATCAGAATTTTCATCAGTATGTAATTTTTCAAAGAGGTACAAAGTCCTTCAAAATGCCACAGCTAAAGGTTGTTGGGGGCATGGGGAATTCAAGATCAATTATATGGGTAGCTTGCTACGATTTATCATTTGAAGATATCATCTATGTGAATTTAAAGAGAGGCTAGTCAATATCACATTCCAGAGATAGGACAGAGCTAGTGTAAGAGAATTAGAGACAAAAATAAAGATGATGTTAAGCAAAATGAACCCCAAGATAAGGACACAAGTGGTTTTATTCTTCTTGCTATTGTTTCTAATGTATTTATAAGGTACCATGTGGGGTTTTTTTATGCTTTGTATGTCCCTCCCCCACAGTATAACCCCGGTTTTCACTGTATTTGATGTTGGTGTAATTTGTGGAGAGGAAGGGAAATAACAAATTGTTTAAATAGGGATACAGGTGGACCCATTACAACAAGATGTACAAGATGCTATGTCAAAAAACGAACTTTACAATGTAGGTGTGTGTGTGGGAGGTGAGGAGTGTAGTTGTGGAGGTGGGAGGGAAGGGATGGTAGGGGAAAAACAAAGGAGGAGGCAACAATGCTTGAAAAGAAATGTACTCATTCCCTTGCTTATGTGATTGTAACCCCTCTGTACAGTATTTTCACAATAAAAACTTATTGAAAATCAATTTCCTTAACACACACACACACGCACACACACACGGGAGAGTGGTATAAGTAGAGCTTGTCTGTTGTCCCTCATTAGTGAATGAGGGATGAGAAATGGAAATGCTGAGGGTGCCAGCTGTTCTGACACAATTGTTCAGAGTAAAGCAATGTAAAGACAAGAAATATTCATCCTGAGTACAATAATCCAGTGTATACCCTGGGCCCATTGCGAACGCAGGTGTAAATGGATTGCAGAAGTGAACCATTTAGTATGGAAATGAATTTAATGACACTAATGTGGCTTACTTATCATTCTCCTCTTCAGGGTGAGTGAAAGCCATGTACAAAACAACCAAACAGATAATTCCTTGAAATGTCATCTATGGTTTGGATAGTGTTCTGTGAAATCATCAATTAGATTAGAATCAAAGATAATTGTGGATGAATCTCTTCCCACCTTGGACCGTGATATCCCTCTTTCTACTGCTTCCTCTCATGGACAGAAGATGTGAGTTATAATAATGCACTAATGCAGTAAACCATCATTAGGATACATGCTTTTATGGCTAACTATATAAGTTTTATTAGAAACAGGGCTGAGTCTGAGACTGTTTACTCATTTAACTTCTTTAAGGAAATCTATCTGCTATTATTTTTGTTTCTACAAGGGTTTTGAACAACCAAGTTTTATAGAATAAAGAGTGGGGCAGTTGAGATAGTTTCTGATTGGCAGGTAATCTATGAGGAAGAACTCTGGTTTTACTTGCTGGTTGCAAGGGAGTAAGCTAGTTATTCTGGAATATTTTATAAAAGGAAGGATAATACTAGATGGGTTTCTGTGGTTGGTCATTTCCTGGAACAACTATAGGACGAACTTTACAACGCGGTGGGGCAGCAGGGGGGCGGGAAAGGGGGGTAGGGTGAGGGGAGATGGGAAGGGATGGAAAGGGGAAACAAAGGAGGAGGCAACAATGCTTGATAAAAAAAAATGTACTCATTACCTTGCTCATGTAATTGTAACCTCTCGGTACGGTATTTTCACAATAAAAAAAAAAAAAGTCCTTTTCTGAGGTCAGATTGTCATAATGGTCCCTATTTTGGTTCTGGGGAATTGCCATGGTAGGCATGTTTTCAATGTGTTTTTCTTCCCCACTGGCTTAAGTGAGGAGTGATTGGAACAGGGTTTAATTTGCACCATGTTGCTATCTACATTATTGTATCTGAACCCAACTTCCATTTGGACCCTTTGTTTTGTAGTGTGAAGTGTACAATAACAAAGGAAATAAAAAAAGAGTCTACAAAGAAGAGAAATGCCCAAAGAGCGAGTGCTCAATGGCTCAGAAACCTTGGTTTCAACTGTTTAGAAACTGGGTTTAGAAAGGCCAGTTCATCTTCTCAGTACTCAACAACCTCATTTGTTGTGGTTGGTGACATGGTGTTAGTTACAGCATTATGGTTACCATGCTCTCGGGGAGGGTAAGCAAAATACAGCCAGGACATAGACATAAATAATGGGAAAAGGCATTAGGGGTTCTCACTATTTTTCTGAGCAATGTTTATTTCTCCAGGTCAAATAGGAATTTTGAAATGAACATTTATGTTGATGGTGGCAACATATTTCTTATAAACAACCGTGAGCTTCAGCTCAGGGAGCCTGAGCTAGAGACTTGGTGGGGTAACTTTTCAGCTGCCTGATCTTGTGCTCATGAAGAGACATGGCATTTTGAGTAGGACAAATTAGGAGGGATGAAAGCAGTCACAGGAATGTAGACTCGTCTGTTAAATTCTGCTTTTTCTTGATCAGTTTAATTTCAAGAAAATACATTCATTTTCATATTCACCCTAAACAACCACATTCATGAGTGTAGATGAAAGAGGCTCCTTTCTTTTTTTTTTAAATTTAATTTTATTTTATTTGTGAACATACTGTACAGAGGGGTTACAATTGCATGGGCAGGATAATGTGTACATTTCTTACCACGAGGCTCCTTTCTTTAAAAATGTATCTGGGATTATACCCAAATATGTTCTCTTCTAATGAACAGTTTTTATTAGGTACAGTCTGCTTATGAGAATCATATAGTTGAAAGAGCTGGAGCTTCAAAATATAACTGATTAGATTTTAACCCTAGGTCTGCCTCTTGGGAATGATAGGGTCTTAGTAAACTTACTTAGCTTTGCTAAATCTCAGTGTGCTTCTCTGTGGAATGGAAGGTGTCTTGAAGAGACCTACAGAATGCATGTTTTCTGGCATATCATAGGTGTTCAGTAAAATGTAGCTATTTGTGTGTGTGTGTGAGTATGTGTGTGTGAGTGTGTGTGAGTGTGTGTGTGACCTCTGTTTTACCTTTGGCAACACTGGGTGATCTTTTTTGTGGCTAGATAGTTCCTCTAAAACCGTATCTGGAGTTAGGCACACTATATCACATTACTTAGATTTTTCTCTGCTATTTATACAATTTAAATAAAAGCCTTAGAGTAGTTTGTTAGTATGACAAAGAATAGATGGGAAAATGTTTAGCTAGTTAAGAACTGACATTCATGTAAGCCTGGCTTAAATAATTCAAGAGGACTTAGTGAGTGAATATATGAGGTAATTTCTATAGCTGATAGCAAATACATACAAGCGTGGATAGAAGGAGTGATAGATAGAAGGAATGGGAATTGTTTTTAATTTTAGAGGGAAAATATTTTATTTTTTAAATGAATTTCCAACTAAGGTAATAGGAACTAGAAGGCTAACGCTTATTTGACTGTATTTCTGTTTCTGATTTTTACTTTATTGATTTTTCATGTAGACCATATTCATTATTGTATGTATCATTGATCCAATCATCCTCAGTCATTTTGTTTTCAAATGTAATTTAATACATATTTGATAATAAGGACTCTGTTTGCTATGCGTTAGAGGAAAAGAAATCTAAGACAGCACCTAGGTTTGAAGAAAAGCAGGCCAGTGGGGGAAGATATGTACAATTTACCTTTATAAAAGCCAACTTTATAGAAGCTGAGGAGACATGGTGGTTTTTCTACCAAGATAGGACGAAACTTAAGTGCCCATGGGGATTCAATGGAAAGATGTAAGATGGAAATGCAGGGCTTCCTTGGGGGAATAGAACTAAAGATAATTTCAGAATGATGAGAATGTATCTGCTAAAAGGACAAGGGAAAAGAGCACCACAGATGGAATGAACATCATGGAAAAAAATGTTATTGAATGTTATAAGGGGAGGTATTTGTTTTTTCTAATGCATGGTATTTATGGAATATCTTTCTTATTCATTTGGTTTCAACCAGTACTAAGTCATAATAGTCCAGTAGTTGGTAGTAACTTGGGTTAGACAGGCAAGTTTTAGATAGATTAAAAGCAAGGATTAGGAAGAGAGCAAGGAAGAGTGAGTATTCTAAAAATGGATTATTGATTCTACACTTAGATCCCTTTGGTATTAACAGTTCAGTTTTAGCAAGATACTTAACTCCTGAGTAGGTAGGATTACATCTACTTTTAGTACTTGTCACAGTGAGACTTTATGGCTGAAGAGCACAGTGTTAAACATTGAATATGAAGGTTGTCAACATTTTTCAAAGTACAAATCCCTTGAAATAAAAGAGAAGCTAGGAGAGGATCTGGTGGGGAGGGATAAAAAGTATAAAATTTTCTTCTGGGTTGTCTAGTGGGATCCCAGCAGAGGCATTCTGAAGTCCAGTGGGTGTGGCAGGAGAAACATGGTAGTGAATATATAACATGGGTTCAGGGATAGGGAACTGGGAGACCTGAATTATAGAATTTGTTGAAATATTTGATGTCAACATTTTTATCAGGTGACCAATGTGAAGCCATTGATTTATAGATTTGGAGAACTAAGTGTATAGCCAGCTCCCATGAGCCTGCCTGAGCCAACTAGAGCATGTACTGGAGATGGTACCCCTAAGTCTGGGGACCGAGACTTGACATGGAAAACGAGTGGTTATTCTGATCATCTAAAACTTTGGCCTTTTTCCACCTGAGCCAAGTTTTTCTTTCTTGGTTGTTGTTGTTGCTGCAGCTATTGTTACATTATATTTGTTTTTCCTTGTTTCTTTGTTTTAAGTTATCATGATATGGTTATCATTAGTTATGCCTCTTGTTAGACCAAAGTGAACTCACCAGCATTCAGATTTGTCCCCCTAGCAAAGTGAGCTTGTTCACTGCAGTAACTTTTCCTTTGCTGTTTCAGGCCTTTCTCACATTTTAAGATTACCTCTTGTTCTCCACCATCTCTGTTATCTTTGCCCATTGTCCAAATCACCAAGCCTTTTTTGTGACTTGTATTTTTCTAGATCCTATGCCCCTTTCTGTATTAATGTGTCTTTTTTTTAAATTTAATTTAATTTTATTTGTGAACATACTGTACAGAGGAGTTACAATTACATGGGCAGGATAATGCATACATTTCTTACCAAGCATTGCAGCCTCCTCCTTTGTTTACCGTTCACATCCCTTCCCAGCCTCCCCC
>NW_012267262.1:2420975-2449678 GCF_000151885.1 Dipodomys ordii
TCTCATTGTTGCAACAGGTCCACCTGCAGATGGGGAAAAACCAGTAGTTTAATGTGTCTTTTAAGCTGATTCTTCCTTCGTTTTGTTCCCCCCCCCTTTTTTTTCCCCACTAGAGTGTGTTGTCTGGAATTCTCATCACATTATTTAAAAATGACTCCTATCTCATTAAACTCTTTTAAGACTATCTCTATGTCTTAGACTCCTTGCATTTCTCTGGGAAACAACTCTGAGTGGAGGCTTGTTTTTCTTCAATTCCTAATGTACTTAAGCCCAGAGGCAGCCGCAGCTTCTCCAAGGCAGCCTGGCTGCATTCAGAGTAATTTCTTCCTTCCTAATACAAAATCCTTTCTCTTTAGAAGTGTCAGCCATCTGCTCCTAACACCTGCTATCCCTTTCGTTGCTGTCAGTGACAAATCTCTCAGCCACACCCTCTCATTCATTGAAGTCTTTGGTACCTGGCTAGTCAAGCTTCATTTTCATAAACAGCTATGTCATCATTCTGGGATAAAGTCCAGCCTTGAATATTTATTTTTTTATCTTTGGAACCACAGTCATCTTTACTCTCATACCACTTCCTATGCTCTTTACTTTGCCCCGCCCTAAAGTCATAAACTTCCCAGACTGATCTTTAGGCATCATCTTCCAACTCTAAACTCCCAGATGTTTTTATACCACTGCACTCACAGCAGGTAGACATCTATCTGCCTGTTACTCATGTGTTCTTCACCAGTGCTTTCCTGATTGTGTGTCAGACCCACTTTCACTTTGCTTGTAGCGTGATGCTTAAAAAAATACACCGATGATCATGTTCCTAGCTAGAAGCACTTTAATAATTATATACTAATGCATGCATTCATTTACAAATAGATGAAAATAAACTAAGCAGTTAAAAATTATTCCTTTAAATAGATTTATGCTTCTCATGGTCAAGAATAAAAATAGAATGTTTCTTATTAATCCTCTACAAAACTAAGCAAGCTTTATGGTGGCAACAATTACTATCAAGTAATCTTATACAATTAATCACCCAAGTCCTAGTTCCCAACCCCACTGTTGAAGTCTGTGAAGTCACAGTTACAGAATGGGGCTGTTTCATTCCTCTGTCTGTCCTATAGTAATCCCTTTTCAAAGGATTTGTTTCTTCTTATTTCTATTTTCTTCTGTTTTGTATCAGGTATGCCCTTCCTAGATGCTCATTCTTTCCTTGTGACTTTTCCTTGCATATTTATTTTTTTATTTTTTAATTTTGTTGTAAAGATGCTGTACAGAGGGGTTAGTTACATGAGTAAGGTAATGATTTCTTCAACCTGTCAAAGTCCTTTGCTTAGGCCTGTTTGTCTTTATTTACTGTGGAAGGCATGACTGAGCCTACCTCATTGCTGTAACTCCCACACAGCTGCATTGCATCAGTCAGCTGAGCTCCTGAGAACAAAGTGAACATCTGGGATCAGATATGGACCAGGTAAATACTCTTACTCTCAGAAACTCGTAATCAAAATGCCTACCTGGCTATGCTCTCTGCCACCCATACTTGAAAAGACAGTGACATTTCTAATGGAGCTTCTTAGAGAGACCTGACAGTACTTGATTAAAAAAAAAAACTTCACTTTGATCAGGTGTTCCTGGAAAATAGATGTGTGTAGAGGAGATGGGCTGTTGTTGATTAGATTCTGGCTCTATTTTTTCTTCCATATATATATATATATAATTATGTATAATATTATGTATATTCCTTAAAACAGCATTTGATCATATGCATCTCCTAATTCTTTCTATGTATTCCATCTCTGCCTATGCCTCTCATATGTTTAGAGACTATATTCTACAATTCTAAAAATTATTGGCTATTCTCAGAAATGTCTGAATGAGATCTCAGCATTTACCTAAAGGAAATATTTTAGAATTTATTTTAGCACCCTGAAAAATGTTTTTATTAATGGGTGAACTAATGCAGCAATTTATACTCACTAGATACTATGTTGGAAATGAACTATATAATTTGGGTTGTAGGGGGGTTGGGAAGGAAAAAACTGGGAGAAAATGAGGGAGGGGATAACAGTGTTCAAAAAGAGATGTACTCTTGACCTGACTTAGATAACTGTAACCCCTCTGTACATCATATTTTTTTAAATGTTGTTATTTTCGTATTGTGGGCATTTTTTGGATTTATTTTCCTCCCAACAAATGGTTTCCTTCGCCTGAGATGGAAAGCTTCACCCATCTTTATTATCAGCCTTTCACTTATTCAAGACTTTTCTCTTATTTTGCTATTTATTCCCACAGCAAGTTTCTACTGCAAAGGCATGGGTTCTGAGGTTTTTGTTTTATTGTGTTTTAATGTAAGAGTTTTAATTCCTTTCAGTTCACAGTTTATAGGTAAAGCATTAAACATACACACAACAGCAGCAGCAGCAACAACAACAACAGCAACTGTCATGCCATTTTGTAATCCAAACAAACAATAGCATCTGGTCTCTGGTAGGGAGGGGAAAAAAGCCATTTCATGGGAGTCTGAGCGGGAAGGCCTGCTGTGACTGGTACAGAGCTGCAGGGTGGGGAGGAAGAAAATGGCTGTAAGCTAGTGAAAGGGCTCTACCTTCTCAGTGGCTGTGTGAGAGTGAGCATTCACACATGGAGTATTACCTAGAAGGGACACTGGCTTCCACTTTGGATTTTAAGACTGGGCTGGGGGAGTCCAGGAAACCTGTCAAGAAATACCTTGCTGCTTTTAAACCAAAAATAGAAGTAGTTTCTCAAGTTATTTCCTGAGCCCTGAAACACTGTATAAGCTGTCTTCTTGTGTGTTCCATGCTCACCAAAACTTCAAAACAACCCCTGTTCCTCTTATAGGAAATCCAAAGTACTTTTTGCAGAAATATGTAGAAAAGCAGGAATTTAGAGTGAAATATATCACTTTTTTTTTCTTTCTAGCTATGTGACATTCAGCCACTTAGTGGAAAAACTGCCAACACCTCCTCTGAGAAAGGAGAAATACACACTTAGGATTGGTCCCCATTTTATTTTATTTTTATTTTGTGCTGGTTTTAGGGCTTGAACTCAGGCTTGGGCACTGTCACTTGAGCTTTTTTGCTCCAGACTAGTACTCTACTACTTGAGCCACAATTCCTCTTTTGGCTTTTTGCTGATTAATTAAAGAGTCTCACAGACTTTCCTGCCTGTCTGGCTTCAAACTGTGATCCTCAGATCTCAGCCTCCTGAGTAGCTAGGGTAACAGGTGTGAGCCATTGTTACATGGTCTCTTTATTTTGAATACTTTTACTGAAACAATTCACACACAACGATTTATCCACTGAAAGACTATAATTTGGTGGGTTGTTGTATGCTTGTTATTTGATAAATTGTGCTAAAATTATTTGTATTTATATGCAACTTAAAATTTGCCATGCTGAGTGCAAATTTTAGTGACAATAGCAATGTAAGAAACAATCACTAGTATATTCAAAACTTCTTTATTACTCCAAACAGAAACTCTGCCTAGTAAACACCCTCTCTCCCTCTGCCCCTGGAATCCCTCAGCCCCTGGAAACTTCCAATCTATACTGGAGGAAAAGATAGACAACAGTTGGACAATTCCTCAGAAACATATGTGTAGAATTACCCTTAGGTCTTTCAGTTCTATTTGAGATAAATTACCAAAGGAATTGAAAGCAGGAACTTGAAGAGATTCCTGTGCACCATGGTTTATTGCATTGTTATTCACAATAGCTACAAGATGGTTCAGGATGTTTTCTTTCTCCATTCTAAAGCCATGTAGAAAGTCTGAGTCTCTTCTTTTTACAGCAGCTCTGCTTGATTCTATATGACATACTGTTCTTCCATGTTAGATGTTAATACAGGTCAGTAGAGCACAAGACTTTTTTCAACATTGCTTTCCTATACAATCTTGTAGTCATTGTATTGCTTATCACTATTTCATGAAATTTTAATACAACGGACACACTGTCTATTTGTCTGTATAACTATAGTGCTGTGGAAAACCACAGGCATTTTAAACATCAAAAAATTTCATCCAATGCTCATTCCAGACTAAAATTTTCAACCCCTTGCCGATGATAACACTAGTTGAGTATAGGTATAGGGGTTGGGAGCCAAATTTGCTTGGATTTTTGTTCATCTTTGGCTGGGTCACTTTGAATAAGTTGTGCAGTCTTTCCAAGTCTTATTTCATTTGTGGAGTTGGTATGCTAAAAGCAATACCTACCCAAAGAATTATTGTGAGAACTAAATAGGTAAATAATGTTAATAGTGCTAGCACTTATGAACCACAGTACAAATGTTTGCTATTATTTGTTTGTTTGTTTATGCAAGTCCTGTGTTTGAACTCTGGGCCTGGGTGCTGTCTCTGAGCTTTTATGCTCAAAGCTAATGCTATCCCATTTGAGTCACAGTTCCACCTCCAGCTTTTTATGGCTAATTGGAAATAAGAATGTCATAAACTTTTCTGTCAGGGCTGTTTTTCAATCACAATCTTCAGATCTCAGCCTCCTGAGTTGCTACGATTGCAGAAATGAGTCACTGACAGAGCTTGCTATTTAATGGAGTTCTTTCATTTAAAATTCAGTTTACATACTACCAGTAGATTTTCTCCTGGTTTTTGGATAATGTAGTCATTTCTAACACTGCATTGTACTTTTAGAAGAAAGTAGGTTAAATTCAAATGTCTTCACGTTTCTCTCCATTTGTTTTTGTATTTTCTCGCACAATATAAAGGAGCCTACATTTAATAATTATTTTAAGGACCAAGCTAAACATATATCTTAGAAGATGATGTAAAAGACTCTAGGAAAATGGGAAACTTAAAGTTATTAAGTGTAAAGCTATTAAGTTTCATAGTATGCTCATACTTAAAGGCATGAATCAACTCAGTCAACTCAAGTATCAAAATACCATAGCCTGAGTAGCTTAAAATCATAATCAGCAACAACCAAAAGCCAGAGGGCTGGCTGACTCCTAGCTACTTAGGAGGCTGAGATCTGAAGATCACAGTTCAGAGTCAATCACGGGCAGAAAAATCCAAGAGATTTTTATTTTTAATTAACCAGCAAAAAGTCAGAGCTAGAGACTTGACTGAAGTGGTAAAGCAGGAGATATGAACAGAAAAGTCAATTAAAAACACAAGGCCTCAAGTTCAAGCCTCAATCCTGGTATGTGTGTGTGTGTGTGTGTGTGTGTGTGTGTGTGTGTGTGTGTGTGTGTAGTTTAGAAGTCTGAGATCTGGGTTTCAGCCCAATTTGGTTACAGATGAATAGCTACCTTCTCCCAATGTCTGCAAAAGAGAGTAAGTGAGAGAGTGAGAGACAGAGACACAGAGAGACTTTCTCAGTCTACATAATGAGGGCTGTTGCCTTAAGTTTTCATCTAACTGAAATTACTACCCAGTATCCTCTTCAAATGCCCTTATATTGGGTAATTAGGGCTTCAAGAAGCAAATTTAGGGAAGACACAATTTAGCTCATTGCATCTACCTAGACAACTGATAATTTGTCTTGTTTAACATTTACCCTTCCTTCCCTTCTCTCCCTTCTTTGTCTTTTACCATAATCTTCCTCTCTTATCCCTCCTTCCCTCTCCTTTTCCCTGCCTCCCCACTTCTTTCTTGAAGATTTAGGGCAGAGACATCCTTGGCTTCAATCTAATAGGTAGATGTTTTGCTTAGGTTGAGTTATCTGTGGAAGACATAGAATCATGTTCAGCTTGTCTTGAAAGATCAGAAATTGAGACCGCATCTTGTAGGTGACAGCACTACTGAGTGAATAGTGGTGATGTGTTGCCTGAGCTCACATCCTGTCATCCAAGCAAACTTTGATAATTACCTATGCATTTCTATTATTCCAATCTGTATCTGACATAGTTTTGAGTATTAGATGAATGAAATCCTTTAACTCTGCAGCTGGTACTTAGTAAGAACTGTTTAAGCAGCACTCTCCTACCACTCATTTACAGAAATATTGGACTTGAACCTCCAGTTTTCCAAAGTTCACATTCTTGTTACTGCTTACTGAGATTAAACATCACTTTCCATTGAAATAGCTTACTTTTTTGCTCAAATATCGATCATCTAGCCATCTGTCTGTCTGTCTATCTGTCATTATAATCACCACTACCATTTCACACCTGGATTCTATAGACATTTAGTTTATATTCTTAGAGTCCAAAGGATTTGGTTTTTCCCTCTTTGATTTAGGGGGAAAAACTCTGAATTGCAGAAAAACATGCAGAATTGAATGAAGCACTAATTCCAGAATTAGAAGATTTTAATTTTATTTCCAGTGAGGTCTTTGTGTACTTTTAAGAAAGTAAGAATTTTTTCCCTTTGGTCTCTATTTTCCTTACCTTTTCTTTCTATCTGTTGTGGTCCTGTATCTTAAACCCAGGCTAGGCTAAAACTTCTATTCTCTCTTTTGAAAAAGTAGATAACAATATATATTCTGTCCTAATCATTGCTTTATAAACATATTAACATTTTTTTATTTTAAGAAAAGTTCTAAGTTCATAGTGGAATTGAAGGAGCATGGATTGTCCATATGCCCCACCCCCTCATGCATTACCCATTATCCACATCACTCACTAGATGGTCCATCATTCACAAAGGATGAATCTACTCTGATATATCCTAATCACTTAAACTCTACATTGAGGTTCATTCTAATTATTGTGCATTCTATTACTTTTGATGATAACAGCATACATTCATCATTCTACATAGCAGCATACAAGAATTTTCTCTGCCTTAGTTCAGCATCAGAGATCACAAAGGCTCAAACTTTAAAACACATCTAGTTTGACACAGATGGAAAATATTGATAGTTCTAATATACCAACCAACTTGCTGCCATGGCTGTGTTTTTATAGCCCATGATCTCTGCAAAGTCAAGAGATTAGTCTGGTAAAATTGCTCAGCAGGTAATCTTCCCAGTCCCTTGAGAACTTGACCTGAGCTGTGTTTTGTGTGACTATTTGTTTGCTTGTCCAAGGTGGTTTTCTGGGGAGATGCCAACTAAGTTGACAGAGGAATAAAATGAAAGCTTGAGCCATCTTAATAGTATTTTCTAAGATTCCTGTGCTAGGAAAAGCATGTGATATACATGCAAGCTCCACTTGTAAGAAGAAATGGCCCAAGAGAAAATGCTCCAGATTTGTCAGCAGAATGAACAGAAATAGCTGAATGTGTCAGAACATGGATTTTTAAATGTTCTAAAGTCCAACTCTTTAATTTTCTAGGTAGGAAAAACAAGGTACTGAGAAGAAAACAGACATATCTAAAGCCACAGTTAGCTAATAGTGAGAAACAGACCAAGCTGGCCAAGTAACTTTAATGATCAAACCCTTGGCTAGCATGTATGAAGCCAAGGGTTCAGTTCCAGCACTGAATAAGATAACAATTATAAAAAGAAAAAAAAATCAAGGGTGAAACATAACTTTTGACTATCAAATTACAGTTCTTGATACAAAGGCAGAGTAAAACACTCTTGGAAATCACATGAACTTCCATTGAGATTCTATGCACTCTATTTGCAGTATCTGATATTAGTCTCTGGGGGTAATGGAAGAAATATCATGAGATGCAACACAGTTCTTGCCACAGGATATGGCTCTAAATATTCATTTTCTTACTCCATTTCTTTGTAAATTTGCACAGGGAATGGAACACGCCTTTCCTCCTTAGCTCCAACCCTCCCTGGGTTATATTTTTCCTAGGAAATTCTTACATAGTAAATCTAGACCCTGCCCAGACCCTGCACTCTAATTTAATCTTCCTTCTGCTATCAAGACCTAAACTCTAATTGAATCACAATGATGCCCAAGTCAGGTCTGTGTTTGTCTGAACTCATGCATATGGAGGCTGATGATATGTGAAGAATCATTATGGCACATCAAGTTTCATTTTGAAGTTCATAAGTATACCTTCTTTAAAAATGAAAACAAACTACTTTACCAGGCTGAGGACATAAATCATGTATTTTCATTACCTCAGAAGACCACCAGAAAATGAACTCTAATATTTCATAAGCAACAAGCAATTTATATGAATGGAAGACAATTTGTGCCCTATTTTGCTCAAGCTGATACATTTTGCAAGAAGATTTTAATGCTTTTTTGTTTTACAATATTTAATAATAGTATAAAAGCAGAGGCCTCTTGTTACTAATAGCTAATCCTATAGGAGGCATCTGATGGATAGTCTTAAGCAACTGAAGTGGAGATTGTATTAAATAATGAGTTCCAAGGTGGAAGGAGAATTTGCCTATTTGTTTTGGGGATTCAAATCTGTTTGTATTTGGTAATAAAGGAATAAAGGAGCAGCAATGGGCAGCGTGGCATTGCTGTTTTAAATAGATAATGCAATAGTCAAGCATATGGCATATACACAAAGAATTTGGAGGCATGTTTATTTCTATACATGTGTCGGCCATGCCATAATCACAGAATTGAAATGTTATTATGTATGTAGAAATGCCATAGTGAAAACGCCAACTTTGCAGTTGTACTGCTTAGATATAAATCAAGGTTTTTCTGCTGGCTAATTTTTGTGCCTTGATCAGTGATCTAATAGTTCCTGAGCACCAGTTCACTCATCAGGGTATGGGCTAGCCATCTCATACAGTAGTCAGAAAGAGTACACATTTGAAGAGATGCTTCACAGAGTCCCTAGTATTGTGGCTGGTATATGAAAAGGACAGATGTTTATTGCTCACCAGATGCCAGGGGTTTTTCCTAGTTTCATCTTCTGAGGCAGGTACTGTGTGGTTTTTCACTCATCTGAGCATCATCTCTTATCTAAATATATGGTTTTAAAGTCCATCCTTCTAAATCGGTATCAAGTTAGCTGTATTCTTCCTAGAAAAAGTTTCTGGATTGACTCAGAACTGTAACTTGATTCTGGACTTTAGTGTTTTTTTAACTCTACTTTTAATTTCAGGCTCAGGCTTAGTTCTTTTCATCTCCTGTCTTGGGGGGAAATATCACACTGGGAGAAACCATTGCTCAGGAGAATTGCAGTAGGCAGAGCACTGTCCCATCTGGATAACAGTCAGACTATAGTTCGTTTCCATGGTGAGAATCCTCATTGCTTTGAGTCTGCTCACTTTCTCCCTTGCATGTTGGTTCCTTCTTTCGATTGGAGGTTCTGTTTTCTGCTTTGTTCTATTTTGCATTTTAAAATTACCTTTCAGAGCCCCTTCTCTGTAAACAAAATGTACTATTTGTCTCAGGCTTACGTGGCAAATCTCATTTGTTGGCTATTTCTCCAGATGGTTTCTTAGGATATCCCATCTCCCTGAAATTGTTAATTCTGTCCTTATTCTTTCATGATCAGATTTCCCTTTGGACCACTCCTGAGTCCTATCAAATTTTTCTGTTGGGTTGGGTGACTCCTTGGAGATGGAAAAACAATCTCTCTTTTGACAGAGTTCTCATTGTTCGATCATCATACCATTCTTCCAAAACCTCGTGTCAAGAGACCGAGCTAGATAACCCTTTTTACAATTATCATTCTACCTGGTCACCAGTGGCTCATGGCTGTAATACTAGCTACTTAGGAGGCTGAGATCTGAGGTTCATCATTCAAGAACAACCTAAGAAGAACCCTAGTCAATCTCCCAAATGCCCAAAGTAGAGCTGTGGCTCAAGTGGTTGAGCACTAAACTTGAGCATAAAAGCTCAGGAACAGCACCCAGGCCCCGAGTTCAAGCCCTTCCATTTATACCTCAAGGATAGTTTTATGTGTAGTAGTTGTGTGATGAACAATAAGCACAATTGTAAGATTGGGAAAGTTTAATTTTCTGAAAAATGCCTTTCAACCTTCTGTAAGTATTGGAAATTATTAGATATTCAAGAGCTGAAATTTAAAATGCTATGAACTGAGAAAAAAAAAACCCTGCTTCAAGACCTATCAGCAGAGCAGCATGGATGAATGGCCAGGGAAGGTCTTAGATAACTTGTAGAGAGCAAAGCTTTGATTAAATCTATGGAAGAAATTCTCACTGGGGTTTTGTAAACATCCCTTTGTCTGCTTTGTGAAAATACTTTTACTCAAGGCCTTAGACCCCTGTGAAACATGAAAGTAGCTTGGTCTGTTTGAATCAAAATAAGCATGGTATAACCAAGTAACTTCTTCAAACTTATATGAGGCGGAGGCCTCTCAGCAGTTACACAATGGCCTCAGGGAAATGAGCAGGGAATTTCCTCAGGGAGGATTTAACAGGGGTCCATGACAGGGACCATTCATTTTGGTCAGCATTCTGGTTGTCAGCTGTGACCATGGGGGAAGATTGAATTGTCTCTAAGACAGGTCCTGACTAGTTTCTCATCTTGAGGAATGGCTGGGTATCTTCGCAGTGCGAGCTTCAGTGTGACTGTGAGTCTCTGAGTAAAATACCAAGATGACTTAACTTTCTGCTTGCCCTGCTCCAATCAATTCTCTTCACTACATCTAGAGTGATATTTTAAAAACAGAAATTGGATTATGTCACTGCCCTGATTAGCCCGAGCCCCTTCCATTTGGCTTCTGAGGTCAATCAGGTTCTGGTCTGAGCTTGCATTCCGGTTCCACTTCAGATAAGCAAAGCTCTTTGCGATAGCTAAGTTTTCTAGAACATTCTTCTCTGTTTGCTATGCTATTTCTCTTTTCCTTTATCGCTTCCATTTTTACTTCATGTCTTAGATGAAATATCATCTCCCCAGATTGTTCTTCTCTGACCTTGTTAGAACAGGTCAAATGCCTTTGTTAAAAGACCTCATACCCCTGGGAGAAATGATCATAGGTTTTGCTAAGGCCATGATTCTTTCCATTTCTGACTCTACAGTGACAAAAGCTTCTTACCTGTATGGTTTCCTTTCTGGATCTTCATCTCCATTTCCTACCTAATGAATTTCTATTATGTTTTAAGATCTAGCTTAATAATCCTCTTCATAGTTGCTCTCCATACTAGTCAGGACGGGCTTAAAGGCCGTCTACAGAGACCTATTTGTATCTCATGTCTGCCATGCTTGCCTAGGGCTCTGAGTTTTACTGAGGGACCAGGCTAGAAGTCTCCATCTCTGTGTGTTCCTATATATTCTAAGACAGGAACAAGAAAATGTAGCTGGCCAGATGCTGGCTCTAATCTTTCCACCTAGGGGTGATGTACTTCTAGTCATATTTCATGCCAGGCTTGAATTAGCAAAAGATGGGGAAATACAATTATGCTGAGTGTCCAGAAGCATGAAATTGACATTTTACCCAACAATACTATTCCTATCAACCTTTCCAATGCCTGGCTTTTCTTGGTCTTTCCAACCTCATACCTCTGGTAATTTCCTTTTCTACCCTCTTATAGGCATACCATAGACATTGTTATCAAGCAGATATAAACTACTTTCAAAATTTCAGAATCACAATGAAGCAGGGAAGAAGGGTTATCATTTGAGGCGAACCTTGACAATTTGTGGTACACTATCTAAAAAACAAACTGGATATGATAGTTTATACTTGTAATCCCAGTTACTCAGGAAGCAGGGGCAAGAGAATTAATTGGAGGCCAGTCTAGAAAAAGTTAGTATCCGAACAAAGAAACTGAATAGCAAATGAACTGAGTAGCAAATAGCAAATGAATCAAGTAGTAGAGTACCTGCCTTGCAAGAACGCAGCCCTGAGTTAAAACTCCAGCACAACCTCTCCTTCCACACACACCTTAATGCAAGCACCACGCTACGACTCCCATCTTTTAGGTTCCCATCTCATGCATTCTAGTGCATATGGGATAGTAATTTCTTGACTCCGTCGCTTTCCGTTGCAGGAATGAAGTTCCTGCAGTGAAGCAGCTCTGAGCTGGAGACTGGCACACAAGAAGTTGCTGACTGCCTGAGTTATATCACTCATTTTTAAGGAGTCTTATAGCAGTCTTGCAAAATGCGGGTCTCCTAAGCTTTCAGTTATCCGATAATAATTTTTACATATAAGATGATGGCTCTGTAGCCCTGAAAAGAGTATGGTGTATTCCAAGATGTTTTATCAGGAAACAAAGCACCTGACTTTCCCATCAAAAGCAAATAAATTAATGATGCATGGCACGCCTGTAATCCTAGGTACTCTGGGGGCTGAGATCTGAGGATCATGGTTTGAAGTCAGCCCAGGCAAGAAAGTTTGTGAGACTCTTATCTCTATTCATCCAAAAGCTAGAAAGTGTAGCTTTAACTAAAGCAGTAGAGTACTTCACTTGAGCAAAAGAGCTCAGAGAGTGCCTAGGCTTTGAGTGAAGCCTCAAGACTCTCTTTCTCTGTCTGTCTGTCTGTCTGTCTGTCTGTATGTCTGTCTCTCACACACACACACTAGTAGCTATTTTTTGTATTTGTAAACATTTATTAGCTATTTTTATATGTAGTCTCTATACAATAAAGGTAGTGGGATGTCAATGATTATCTTAAGTTAAACACTTTGTTTGATGGCCATTTTCAAGGTTCTTTCATAAAATAATTCACAGTGAATAAATGATCCACTTCTGAATTCAGATCCCAGGGGTAGCATGTATTAATGGTATGATTTTATATTAGATATGTAGCTTCTTTGAATCCCATGTGAACTATAAAATGAGAGTAGTAATGGTTCTTTGCTTGGAGTATTCTTTGTGGACCAAGCTCGATAATGCCTATGAGAATACAAGGTATCGAGTTTAGAACTGATCCTTAGGGTAAGCTGATGAGGATATAGGGGCTCCAGAAACTATCAGCACCAGACTGAGAGCTTACACTTCTGTCTTGAATGCCCATTCTGAACTCATATCCCTCCCTCTCTCTACTCATCACAAATAAGCATTTTGAGTAAAATGAACATAACTCCATTTAAAAAATATAAACCCCAGAAAAGACCAAAAGTTGTACATTATTTTATTCCTTATTAAAGTGTGTGTGTGTATGAGAGAGACAGAGACAGAGAGACACACACACACAGATAGCGAGAGAGAGGGAGAGAGACAGAGAGAAAGCAGGTGATACCCTGACCTCTGTCCCAAAGAGAATAATATCATTTGTTGAATTATCTCATTATTCTTTCACATGAGATGGATTCCTAGGTCAAAGGATGAACAACAGTAATTTGAATTGGACAAAAGCTGCTGTCTGTTTTCACAATGCAACATGGGCGAAACTGGTTACAGCATAATTTTGTAACAGATGGATTAAAGCATGTCTTAGTAAGACACATAAGCAGAGAGGGACAGGACTCCTTTATCTCTTTGATGAAAGCTGTACCATGGACTGTAGATGTCTAATACATATTAATTGGTTATCAATCCATGGATGCAAACTGCCTTAATTTTGGACAGTATTTAAATAGAGTATCCTCTCTTGGCAAGACATTAATAATTGATTCTGGCTTTGTATGACCATGTATCTCTCTAGGAATGTTTTCAGCTCAAAATGGGATCTAATGCACCATCAGAACTTGCACTTTAGCTTTTGAGTAGAATGCATTTTGCATGTTCTCTTGATTTCAGTGGGCATTTGCCTCTTATAGTTTCCTTGTAAGGTGATTATACACTAGTTCAATTATTTGCCTAATCCTGATGATGCTTTTTTTTTGCCTTCCTTTAGATATTGATGAATGTGCAGCTAAGATGCATTACTGTCATGCCAATACCGTGTGTGTCAACCTTCCGGGGTTATATCGCTGTGACTGTGTCCCAGGATACATTCGTGTGGATGACTTTTCTTGCACAGGTGAGCATTAAGAAACATTGTTGTTTTCCTAAATAACCTCTTCATTGAACTAAATCTATGTGTAATATTTAACTCTGGGGCCACCAAGTACTATTTTTACCTCAATGATTTTTCTTTTTCATCATTTCACCTTCCTCTTTGGAGGAAGCATTGATGCTGATGGAATTTGATCTGTATAACTGATTCCTACTCCCTAGTAATTCTGCCCGTGGCTGTGTGAGCATCCATACGGGAGTGTGCTATTTGGAGGTGCATATGGTAACATTGAAAGATTGAGAGATACTAGTTCTCAAGAAAAAAGTATCAAACTATTTTCCTTCCATCATGATGACTTTTTTTTTTTGGCCAGTTCTGGGGCTTGAACTCAGGGTCTGGTACTTCCCCTGAGCCTTTTTGTATTCAAGCCTAGTTAGTGCTCTATCACTTGAGCAATAGTGACACTTCTGGCTTTTTCTGAGTGGTTTATTGGAGATAATAATCTCACAAACTTTTTCTGCTTGGGTTGGCTTCGAACCATTATTCTCAGATCTCAGCCTCCTGAGTAGCTAGGATTATAGGCATTAGCCACTGGCACTCTGCCATAATGATATTATTTTTTTTTCTGTCAGTCCTGGGGCTTGAACTCTGGGCCTGGATGCTGTCCCTGAGTTCTTCAGCTCAAGGCTAGCACTCTACCACTTGAGCCACAGCAATACTTCTGGTTTTCTAGTGGTTAATTTGAGATAAGAGTCTCATGGACTTTACTGCTTAGGATGGCTTTGAACCACGATCCTCAGATCTCAGCTTCCTGAGTAGCCAGGATTACAGGCACGAGCCACTGGCACTTGGCTAATGATGATTTATATATATATATATATATATATATGAAAATATATTTATAGAAAGATGGACAGTGAATTGAAAAAGGTGAAAAGAGAATTTGGTGAGCAGAGATTTGGCATCTGGGAGCCAGACATGATTGTTTTGGTTCATATTTTCTCATAATCCTATTGCCTATCTCTTTTCTGTTACTGGCTCAACAGTAGTAAAGGACTCCAAGGACAGTGAGGGACCATGAGGGAATGGTTTTCCTTTCATGGAACATATGGTTTGTAGTTCCAATGCATGTTTTTTATTATGCACTTGCCAGTAGGAATCTAAAATTGGTTGTACATGGAAGAAGATTCCAAGTTTGTCTGCATCTGGATAGAATGTATTTAGATATCTAATCAGCAGCCTATAAAAAAGGGCCCTTTAAATACAAGAATTCAGTTATATCATAGCTTTCCCTGACCCCTGCATGTTTTTTTTTTCCTGTCCCAAATGGCATTGGTATATAAAAATTGCATTCTGTGCTCAGAATGTCAGGTATGTATTCTTGATACCACTCAATGTATTCTTATTAATAACTTTTTCAGAAGTTCAGAAAGTTGCAAAAGTCATGGAAGAGTGTATGTCCAAGTTTCTTTACTATTTACTTCTGTACATTTACAAGTTACCATTCTTCAGGTAAAGGGTTTGTGAGTTTAGATTACTGGATTTTCTAGTGGGTCAAATGTCATTATCCATCTTGTTCACAATATAATGAGAATGCCTAGGAAAATCAGAAAAAGATTTTAGAGAGATGTAGAATGCTAGGTGCTAAAATTGTGTGTGTGTGTGTGTGTGTGTGTGTGTGTGTGTGTTTGTGCTTGAACTCTGGGTCTGGGTACTGTCCCTAAGTTACTTACTTCAAAGCTAGCTCTCTACCACTTAAGCTCTAGATCTACTTCAGGCTTTTTGGCTGGTAGGGAATCAGAAATATTTGGTAAATGCTGTTAATAAGTACAATAGTGACTGATACTTACAACAGTCTCCAAATATATTTTTGTCATGAGGAGCTGTTAATTTTTTGAACAGCAGTTGACTATATGAGAATGTAATGTCACACACACACATACATACAATTGGGGTAAAACTAATGTTATAGAAAGAACATATCTAGCATATGTGAGGCCCCGAGTTCAATCCCAACACCACAAAATAAAACACAAACAACAAAAAAGGAAAATTCTAATATTAAACCAATCATATTAAGTACTATGATGGAAGAGCAGGCTGAACATAATAAGAAAAAGGTAACTTCCTTGCCAAATGAAGTATTTTTCATGTTTTGCTTTTTTTTTTTTTTTTACCCCAAGCCGAAGAGAACCATTAGAATTTACTGAAGTGTACTAGCTAGCACACAGTGACTGAATTAGGTTAGAATTTTATAGTGGGGAATGTGGGTGAAAGAAGGAAGAGATAAGATAAGATAAGAAAGGAGCAAAGAGATACATATTCTCTCCAGTAGTCATTTTTCCTCTAGATTCAGTTCAGCAATGTCCAGCAGATATTTTTATAATAAAGTCTCTCTGGAATTGTGATGGCTTCTTTGGTGTCCTTAAAATAAGCCTGTTAGGCCAAATACATTTGTCATTATCCAAGATAGATAGCCCAACCTAATCTTGCTATTTTTTATTGGCAAAGAAGATTTCTTCCTCTGAGTGGTTATTTACATATTGTAATACATGAGGTGTGTAATAGATATCTGCTATTATTAGGTATCTTTTTCTTCAATGTTTCTTTTCTAAATGACACTTTGCTGGAGAAAATTGACAGGCTTAAAGACATCTTTTGTTTACTCTGCGATCTTGATTTAGCATTTCCATTATCGACTTTCTGTATTTCCTAAGATCATTGTTCTTTCTGCTCTAAAATCAATTAGTATCTGCTGTTGCTCTTCACTCTTGGTTTTCTGTGATGTCAAGGTTATATCTGTTTTTACTGTCTTTTGTTCTTTGTATGCCTTTTAGCTTGTACACTCACTTTTGAGAAGTCAATAGTCTTACTGAAAAAATCCCATTGAACCAATTATTAATTCTGAGTTAAAGAAGATGTAATTGCTTTGATAATTCATATTTTATCCTATAAGCCGCTTGACTCATTCACTTATACATTGTTTCATTCACACAGTCAGCATACAATTATTGTTGTCCATGAGCGGTAGGAAATAAAGCCATCAAAACTAGTTAAAAAAGGGGGGAGGGGCTAGGTGCTGGTAGCTCATGCCTATCATCCTAGCTACTCAGGAGGCTGAGATCTGAGAATAATGGTTCAAAGCCAGCCTGGGCAGAAAAGTCCATGAGACTCATATCTCCAATATACCACTCAGAATACCAAAGTGGCGCAGTGTCTCAAGAGGTAGAGTGCTAGCCTTGTGCTGAAGAGCTGAGGGACAGTGCTCAGGCCCAGAGTTCAAGCCCCATGACTGACAAAAAAAAGGGAAAAGAAAAAGAAAAGATTCCTGTACCTATGCAGAGCTCCAGAGAAATTACAAAGCATTTTCCAAATTGAGAAGCTCATGCTCATTCTGTATTAAAATCACTCCATTTGCCAAGCCAATACTTCTTCAGTGTCTCAGCAGAGTTTAGACAAGTGTTGGATGCTTTGTGTTTGTTTTTGTTGGTCATGGGGCCTGAACTCTAGGTCTGGGCACTGTCCCTCAGCTCTGCAGCTCAAGGCTAGTGCTCTATCACTTGAGCAACAACATCACTTCTGGGTTTTTCTGCTTATGTGGTGCTGAGGAATCAACCCCAGGGCCTCATGCATGCAAGGCAAGAATTCTACCACTGAGCCACCTTCCCAGCCCAAGTGTTGGATGTTTAATCCTTTATAGTTGTTACTTCGACAGATTCTCAAGCAGAACCCCCCTCCCCCGCAAATGCCTACTTCCGCCTTCCCAGTTTTATGCTGCCAGCAAGTCCTTCTGAAGACTGCATCAATCCACAACAGTAGATGCCAAACTCCACTTTGGAGGGGAGAGACAATACATTAAGAATCACACAGATTTTCACTTAATCTTCTCCATTTAAAAAATAAGAAGTCAGACCTATGAGATGATTTAGCATCAAAAATATAACACTGAGAACAATGATCTAGAATTCAGAAGTGTTCTATAATCACTACTCTGGGAGACCTAAAGTTCCTTCATGTGACCATGAGTTAAATAGGAAGCTCTCTACTTTTTGGCCAACAGAGTTTCTCTTGGCCTTTTCAAGGGTGAATTGGTTTCTTGACTGTGAGGGAGGTTTGGCTCTTGGAACCTGAGTATGAGTATAGAACATTTTGTTTCCTCTAAGAGATCGCTCAGTAGCTCTTGCTCTTGTATGAATTTTTGGAACTAGAGGAGTCCCAGAGTTCAGTTTTGTGAGGATGTGGGAGGTAGCTTTCCTTTTCCCCCATATTCCTTTGAGTTTTGAAGTGGTCAACTTGCTTGATTTATTGGCTTCTGATTTTCATTTATTCCCAGTTAAACTCCTTGTGTTTTGGCGGATAGCTAAGATGTTATCATTATATATACAGGCACTTTCAAAGAAGGATATTTGTGATTTACAAGGAAAGCACGCAGCAATAAGACAGATGCTTGACAGTAATGGGGAAGCATTCGTTTTTATGCCAAAAACTTCCCATGAAGGTAAGACATAAAGGGAAAAGTGAGACAACAAAATATCCCATGTGATTTCTGTTACCTCACTAAAAAGCTTTTTATTTTCTTAATTTTGGCATTGAAGAGACTTGGAAGGAGGTATACATTTGAAATACTTAGAGCAAGCTTAAAGAGTTAGATACAATAGTCTATTAATTTAATGGTTTGAATTAATCACCCTATAATAAAAAGAGCTTAGTCAATTGCTTAAATGCTCTAAGACGTAAAAGTTAGTTGCTAGAAATTTGGGGACAGTTCTCTGGAAGGTGCTTTCTACTCAAGTTTGGAGTCATTTAGGACATTTTAATATATATGACATTTAATATTCTTTCTTTGAGCAGAGCCACATGAAATGGAGCTAAAATAGAGCATCCCCCACCACCTTGATAGAGTGAAGTCATACATCATCCAGTGGTTGTTCTTATCTTTTCAGCACAAAGCCTTGCTGGTTTAGGAGTACTTGTGTATGTCTGTTGATTTTTGGCTCAGCAATGAGGGTCAAGTTTGTGGACAATATCTTGCCTTTTGGTTTTAGAGGATATGATGTACTTATAAGAACGAAGCAGGTCAGAGATTGATTTTTATTATAGTTTGAAAAGCTATAGATATTCCATGTGCTTTGTAGAGTGCTGAACCATTTTTTGTTTGCTTTTTAAAGATACCACAAATGATTTATTGATATACTGAATAAGAAAAAGTCAAAAATAAGACATGAATCTGTGTGTATTTCAAAACGCAAAACTGTTTGATGATAAGAAATAATTTTGTCTTTTATATTGGTTTGTTTGGTATTTTTCTCCTTTTTCCTTTCCATCATTTAAACAGATTATAGACTCTGTGTCTCATACCCAAGAGGAGGAATGTAACTGGGACAAAATCAGGATTCTCAAACCCTATTCCATTAGGGAAGAGGTCATCAATCCTTCATCAGGAGAGACCCATGTGCAGCATTAAAAATAAAGAAATAAACACCAGTGCTTGGGATCTAGCCTTAGAAATTTTGATTACCTTTGGTTTAGAATTGTGACTTGGCCTTGGTGTATTTGTTTAAATTTCCTTATGATTCTGTTGTGCAATTGAGATGGATAGAGGTAATGAGAGAATAACTCACCTTCTAGACTGTAAAGTAGAAAAGAATTTCCTCAACTGGTGGTGGGAGACAAGGAGTTGGAAGGTAATGAGTAAAAACTACTTTCTTAGATGATGGCTCCTGCCTCTCATGCTGTAATGTGTAAAGTATTGGAGGGAGGTTTATGGGATGTCTCTGCAGTGAGAAGTATAGGGTCAAGCCTGAATCTTCAAGTATGGCATGGGTGCTACAATGCCTGAAAGACCACAAAGAGAAGGTGTCTTCCTGGTTATTTGTGCTTTCCATTGGCCAAGGTAGATTACTCCTTCTCTAGCAAAACCTTGATTATTTGAAATCCCATGGAGACAAGCCACAATAAAAAAGAAGAGGAGAAGGCCCCAAATGGTCAAGGCATTGCGATGGAAGAAAAGAAACTCAGAAGCATTCATCAGGTTGATTTGAAGAACAGATAGAAAGTTACATTACTTACAGAAACACCCTGGTAATTGGGCTTCTCTCAGCATGATATGTTAACACACACACACACACACACACACACACACAACACCAAAGGTAGGAATAAGAGAACACAAAATTAAAAGGCCTTCTCTGAGAGTGATTATAAAATGGAGATTTATAAACAATTTAGATTATCAGGTTCATTTTAGTTTTCCATAGGTAGAGCTAGATATTGTACAATTAAAATCATGTTGACATTTATTAATCCAGCAAATATAGCTTAGAGAGGACAACAGAAGGTATTTAGCTTGAAAAGTGGAAGTTCTTTTTGTTAAATTCCATCTTGTATTGTAAAGGATCTGAACACCTTGGTTACAATAGAATAAGCCAGACAAATGAAGTTTGTCCTCAGGGTGTTTGTGTACAAACCTATTAAGTACTGCATTGCCCTTGACCCAAATTCATCATAAAAGGCTTGTTAATATTTCTGTATACTTTATGGTTGGAGCTGTACATTCAGAATGACAATTAGGTTTTCACATAAAGGAGTTGATTAAATATGCTTTAGCCCTTACAAAATTGTATAGGCTTGTTTTGGAACTCGATTCTCTCTGTATTTTGGGTCTTAAAATTACTAGATGTTTCTGTTTAACAACTTCGCTTCGCTTCTTATTGTTATAGTTCGTATTTCCATATGAAAGACATGGTACCTGCAGATATATAGTTGCCTCCACTTTTCTAAAGTATAGCGAAGTATCTTAGGTTTTCTTTTCATCCGCTAAGATTCTGTTCTTAAGCCAGGATGAAAACTCTAAATTCAAATGGATAAAATTTAGTATATAAATTCTGCTGTGTGCAGTTTTTGATTCTGCCACTTATTTACTCTATGAATTGGAAAGCCATTTACTTATGCATCTTCTCCATACCTTAACGTACTTACTGATTCTTCTCCATACCTTCATTTCTTTCTCAAATAATTGTTGCACATTAATATGACCTCAATTTGTGTGTTTATATGCATGTCTGTGTATGAATATGGATCTATATCCATAAATATGCATATATACATATATGTATGTATGTTTGTATGTGAGATTTAAACTGAAAGAATAAAAATTCAACCAAAACACCAACAGATGACAAAAATAGCTCAAGTCATGAATTTGTTTTTGCATGACACAAAGTACAGTAGTACACTTTTTCCAGAATTAGTAAATTCAGCTATTCCTGTTCATTGTCAGTGATATAAATTATTTATACATATTTGCTTAATTTTTAATGATTGATCTAACTTCCCTCACAATCTCAAAATTGACTAAACACACCCAGTATAAGATATAAATGTAACCCTATCCCAATGCCCGAAAGGAAAAGAGAATTCCCTTCTCAGTTATTTCTTATGATCAAAGATAACTTAATCAGAATCCCTAGCTCAGTAGATTTACTTCCATGTGTCACTGGCAAAAACTAGTTTTATGTATGTATTCATAAAATACATCTTGGAGAGGTAAATAGAATTACCTTGAATCTGGACTTATACTCTGAAGATGGGGCAGATCCAAGCTTCCTCTGTGGTACTTGGTTAACTTACATCTAAAGAAAATATAGTTTCTGTTGTTAAGGAAGAAGAAGATGTGTGTATGTGTGTGCATTTGTGTGTAGATTCACAATTGTATAGGTAACTTACAACACTTGTTAAAGTAAAATCAAAACTTTGAGCTGGGCATCGGTGACTCATGTCTGTAATCCTAACTGTTCAGGAGGCTGAGATCTGAGAACTGCTGTTTGAAGACAGCTGGGGCAAGAAAGTCTGTGAGACTCTTACCTCCAAGTAACCAGAAAAAGCCAGAAGGAGAGCAATGGCTCAACTGATAGAGTACCAGCCTTGAGCAAAAGAGCTCAGGTACAGCACTCAGGTACAGCCTACTCCTCCACAAGCTCTGAGTTTAAGACCTACTACAAGCACTAATAATAATAATAATAAAAACCAAATTTGAAAATTATTTTCAAGCTTAGAAATAATAAAGAATGCCAAAAATTCATATGGAACAATAAAAGACCCCGAATAGCAAAAACTCTCCTCAACGGAAAGAACACTGCTGGAGGAATATCAATACCAAATCTCAAACTCTACTATAATTCCATAGTAATCAAAACAGCTTGGTATTGGCATAAGAACAGACCTCAGGACCAATGGAATAGAATTGAAAACCCAGAAATGAACCTACAGACCTATAGTCATCTAATTTTCGATAAGGGAGCTAAAACAATAGAATGGAAGAAAGACAGCCTCTTCAGTAAATGGTGCTGGCAAAATTGGTTAACTACATGTAGAAAACTAAAGCTAGATCCTTATATATCACCCTGCACCAGAATCAACTCCAAATGGATCAAAGACCTCCAAGTCAAAGCAGACACTCTGAAAACATTACAGGATGGAATAGGAGAAACCCTAGGTCTCCTTGGCTCAGGCTGAAATTTTTTGAATAGAGACCCGGAAACACAACAAATCAAAGAATGGTTGGACAAATGGGATTGCATAAAGTTGCAGAGCTTCTGCAGGGCAAATGACATAGCTAGCAAGATCAATAGAAAGCCCACAGATTGGGAGAAAATCTTTACTAGCCATACAACGGACAAGGGTCTCATATCTAAAATATACTTGGAACTCAAAAAATTAAACCCCCCAACAACAAATCCTCAAAGAAACAACTGCCCAATAAATGAGTGGGCGAAAGACTTAAAGAGAAACTTCTCCGAAGAAGAAAGAAGGATGGCCAATAGACACATGAAGAAATGTTCAACATTCCTAGCCATAAAAGAAATGCAAATCAAAACAACATTGAAAGCCGGGCGCTGGTGGCTCACGCCTGTAATCCTAGCTACTCTGGAGGCTGAGATCTGAGGATCGCGGTTCAAAGCCAGCCCGGGCAGGAGAGACCGTGAGACTCCTATCTCCAATAAAACACTAGAAAACCGGAAGTGGCGCTGTAGCTCAAGTGGTAGAGCGCTCGCCTTGAGCTGAAGAGCTGAGGGACAGCGCCCAGGCCCAGAGTTCAAGACCCATGACCAACCAAAAAAAAAACAACATTGAGATATCACCTCACCCCAGTTAGAACGGCAAAAATCAAAAACTCTAACAACAACAGATGCTGGAGGGGATGTGGACAGAAAGGAACCTTACTTCATTGTTGGTGGGAATGTAAACTTGTTCAACCACTTTGGAAAGCAGTATGGAGGTTCCTCAAAAGACTTCACATAGAACTCCCCTATGACCCAGCAATCCCACTTTTGGCCATTTAGCGAAATGTTCACAAACAAGACCACACTAAAGCTACCAGCACAACAATGTTTATTGCAGCATTATATACCATAGCTAAGATATGGAACCAACCCATTCATCAGTAGATGAATGGATCAAGAAAATGTGGTATATATACACAATGGAATTCTATGCCTCCATCAGAAAGAATGACATTGCCCCATTTGTTAGGAAATGGAAAAACTTGGAAAAAATTATATTAAGTGAAGTAAGCCAGGCCCAAAGAAACATAGGTCCCATGGTTTCCCTTATTTGCAATATCTAGTATATGCATGAGTCAAGCAGAAAAGGTCAGATAATGTGATGTCAAGAAAATGAACCCTTAGATATGTATTTTAATGTTTTTTTCTTTCATGCATGTGTTTCTAACACATTTATAAGATTATCTCTTTGTTTCTTTGTATGTCCCTCCCCCACAGTATAACCCCTCCTTTCACTATATTTGATGTCAGTATAACTTGTGGAGGAGATGGGGAAAAACCAGTTGTTTAAGGATACAAGTGGACCTGTTGCAACAATGAGAAGTACAAGTTGTCATGTCCAAAATGAGCTCTACAATGTCGGTGTGGGGGGGGGGGAAGGGGGTAAGGAGAAGGATTGGGATTGGGGGGGAGGAGGGAGGCTGGGAAAGGATGTGAAGGGTAAACCAAAGGAGGAGGCTGCAATGCTTGGTAAGAAATAACCCCTCTGTACAGTATGTTCACAAATAAAATTAAATTAAATAAAAAAAGAAATAATAAAGAATGTAAATCAAAAACAACAACTCAAATAACAATTTGATGCCAGGTATGTTGTTTATGTATGTGACTTAATATATAGGTTGACATTTATTAACATAAACATTCACTCATTTCTGGAGATGCTATCAGAAATAGATATGTTGATGCATTGGTGATGAAATTATTACATCTTTCTTTTTGACAGGCATGCATCAAAGGCAACTTACAGCAACGTATTTATAGAAGAAGATTTTCATTGTGTCCCCTTATTTATTACTTATAAGAAAAACCTGGAAGCATCATAAATAAGCATGAGTCTAGATGTGATTAAATTATAATGCATTCATATAGTATAATGTAATTCATATTAAAATAATGCATAAAGGCTACCTTGTGTCAGTGGAGAATTCTCAATATAAAATTTAAGCTATTGCATATAATTTCAATTAAAAGAATAAATAGAAGTTATGTCTGTACACGTGAGTACATAAATATATTGAAACAGAGTTGGGAAATATTTCTGCCTACCTCAAATAAAGAAGGGACTGAAGGTAACTGAGTAAATGATCACACATGATACTTCTCTGCATTTTCAAAATTTCTATGAGAAGAATAAAGTAAATCTGCATTAGGCTCTGTTATCTGAAGTATAAATGGTAAAATATTATAAAACCAAAAGGCTAGACAAAAGTGACATTGAGGGCTTGGTTTTGTTTTTGCTTCAAATTCTCCTGGGTTTTATTTTCACAATTAAAAATAATAATTAAGTGTTTATGGTTTTGCCTTTCATCTTTGGTGACACAGATCAAAGGTCTGAACTGAGGAGATTAAAGAAATGGCTGTGCTTTATCAAGTTCTTGTAGAATTAGACTGACCAACATGGCAATTGAATGACATTTACAATTACCCTTCTGTCTTGTTTCCTTCATCCTGTTATAACACAGTACCATGACTAGTTGGCTTATAAACAACAGAAATTTATGTATCCTGAAGGGTGGTCAGGAAGTTCACAATGAAAGCACCCACAGATTCGACGTCTCGTGAGACCTACTCCTCTACAGATGGCTTCTTCCTGCTGTGTCTTTACATGGTTGGGCTGAAGGAATCTCTCTGAGGTCTCCTTTATCAGGGCATTAAGAGCCTAATGGCCTCCAAAGGACTCATCTTCTTGTATCACTGTAGGAGTTAGGATTTCAACCTGTGTATTTTTAAGTGAAATAAGGATCCTGGGTCTAACCAGTGCCATCTTGACCATATGCTGGATGACAGAGAACTGGGTTTAACTGGCGCCATCTTGTCTTCATGGTAGAGGCAGGGAAGTTGTACCCCTCTTCCCCCCATCCCAGGTGATGGGCGTGCCTGAATTCCTAAAGGCAGGGATAGGGACTTCGAAGATAGGTTACTGAACCTGTCAGTCAGTATGTTACTGGGGACTCTCTGGTTTTCTGTGACCCTGCCCCCGATCCTATTTAGGCCTAGACCTGCTCAGGCTCTTTACACCTTTATACCACATCTCTCCTGGCTCTCCTCTGGTCACCATGGTGTCCTACTTCAGCTCTACTGGGGTTGATCTGTTTTTTGCTATTGTTTTTCTGCTCTTTCTTTGCTGTCCTACGTTCATGGCTCAGTTTTGTAACAGAATTAAGTGTATTCAAGGAACTTTAGATCTTTGGGATAGGAGTTCATCTGCAGTCATCAGCTTTTGAATAAAGACTTCCCATTCGACCTCTCAAGATGTAGCTTCTCTGTTTCTCGTGACTGAGTTCCCCTATAACAAAAGGAATTTAAACACTGAGTTCATTGCAGATGATGTTTTTCTCAGTTTAGCGTCTGGCAAGTGATCTCCTAGTCCTAGTTAGCTTTGTGATTCCCCCTGCCCCCCAAAAAACGAATATAAAATGTGGAATTAGAAACAGAACAAAGGATTATTAAGAATAGAGCCAAACTTGTTTTCTACAGGAACTCCCTGTAGAAAACAAAAACAAAAACAAAAAAACCCAAAAAACTCAAGGCTAGTCATCAAAAGGAAGAATTCCAAAGATAAAGGCTTGAAGTGAATTAGTGAGTTAAACACCAGGTTACTGGAATTCAGTAAGAAGTAAAACAATCAGTATCTGCCATGGGGACTTTCCAGGCCAGGGGAGACGCAGAAGGCACAGTCACCCGAATAACCAGAATCAAGCCTGACATTTGCAGAATCTGAGAAATGGGTGAGAGGGAAACAAAGCATAACCACCAAACTCCTGCTGAGTAACTCTAGTTTCTGTAGCACAAGCACCAAATTCCTGGGAATTGAGTAATTCTAGTTTCTGTACCCCCAACTTGCTTGCTCTGGCCTATTGCAAAACACCACCCACATGTGGCTTGTGTCCTTAACACCCAGCAGGTCTGCACTCCTAAATTCTGTGAGCTGGAGAGCTGGATGCAGACACCACACAGCAATTAAGACTCCTAGCCTAATTGACCTAGTGTTGCGATGTCTTGCTCTGGGGAAGGAGGATACCACAGCTTCTACTATTGGGTCTCCCAAAAACTCTTCTGGCAGTTTCTAGAATCAAGGCAGATGGTCCAAATTTTTCTGATTTGGACCAACTTTTTGGTGGTCCAAGATTTTCTCCACCAGTAAGAAGACAAGAGAGGCGGTGACAAGAGATAGAAAAGGCTTCAGATTTTCACAGCAATGGCCAGTAAATGAAATCAGAGAACATCGATTATTGTTTGGCCCCCACCAAGTCAATTTTTTCTTTTTTGTTGTTCTTTTTTTTTTTTTAAACTGGAAAGATTTAAGGCTTAAACTAACTCAGTGGTTTTCAATCAGAAAAGCTGGGATTACAAATAAGCTTTCTTTTGCAAAGAGCTCAGTTTCTTTAAAAGGAACAAGAGATAATTTTACAAACTATTACTTTTCTAATTCTGTGATTCTGTATGATATGGTTTCTGACCTCTAGGAGATTATAGGCTCTTTGGGAGACATAAAATTTACATTTAAGGAGAAAAATTTTATAGGGCATCTTACAGAGTGCTAAATTGTGAGGTACAGGCAATAAATGCCATGGGAAAGAGTAAAGCACAGATGCCAGGAGAAGGAAGGACATTAATTACCAACTGGTAGAAGGAGCCTGCTTTCCACCCTCTCACCGCATATCTACATTTGGGTTGGATGTTAAGTTGGAGTTAAAGAGGGTAAGAAAACAGAGGGTGCCTGGTGCTTTAGAAAATCATCTCTCTCGGTTAATCTACAGAGTGATCTACATCTATGTGTAGTAGGAAAACCCCTACTCAGGCAGGCAAGCCCACCTAGTCGTCCGGAGTGACAGAGCCCACCGCAACAAAGTTGTTAATAAAGAAGCAACTACACTGATTGGCCAGGACCGCAGCACAGGCTTGGGAGCTGATACTGAGACCCCCAGTATCAGCCTATGTACTTAGGTTTTTAAAGGCAAAATTCACAAGGTCAAGTCTGATCACGCAGGTGACCAATGAGATTGTCATACACCCAAAAGATTGCACCGTCATACTAGACCACACGCAGGTGGCCAATAAGGTTACACTTTGTCACATAATGACTGTTTAAACCAGCCTATCACTTTTGGTTTAAATGCTCACCAATTCAACCATAAGGCGGAGCTTACGGTAAGCCTACACAAAGGAGGAGTTTTGTAGAGTTTAACATAAGCACCTGAAAAAAGGTGGGAGTTTATGGTAAGCTTGTGATGTTGCCAGTAGGAGCCAGATTACTGGATATCTGTTTTATCAGTCAGTCCTTAACAGAACAATGAAGGTGGGTTAAGTTATTAAGAGGAGGGGAACCTAGAGGCATTCTTTCCATTCCAAGAACTGGGCTGGTTGGAGCCAAGGTCGAGTTAACCTTGTTTAGAGGTTTTTTTCATTTTTCCTAAAATCCCTAAAACAAAAGCAAAGCTGTACTAGCTCAAGTCTCCTCTCAGCGCCTACTTCATATGTAGAAGTCAAACAGACCTAGCTTCCTGCCCTAACTTGAGTATTAATTAGCAGCCTCAACCTGAATTGATTTCAGGGAAAAAGACACATATTTCTCCTATAATCTTTCTTTCTTTTTCTTCTTTTTCCCATCTTAGTACCTGGAATTGAACTCAGGGCTGCACACTCATGCTTGGCTTTCTTGCTCATTGCTGAGCCACATTTGAGCCATACCTCTGGTCCAGTATTTTGCTGGTTAATTGGGGATGAAGTTGCTCAGAACCACACTCCCTCCCTCCTCTCCACTCCAAACAAAAAGAAAAGAAAAGAAAGGAAAAACTTGTAAGGATTAGACAGAGAATATATCCAAAATGCTTGGAAGAGAGCTCATTACCGAATAAATGTTGAGTAAATGCAAGCTATTGCTGTCTCTAACTTTACTGCTAAGGAGTCTAACTTTAGGGAGTGTGGAGGTTAAGGAACTTACCTATAGCCTTAGGCTAGAAAGGTGGAAGAGTAGTTACTGGGATGTGCTCTCTCACTACAGAGATACAAACTCCTTTAGAGCTGTTTAGAAGATGCCTTTAAAATGCTAATGTGTATGCTTTGTTAGTGGTCAGCAAACTAGAGGCATCATTAGCTTGAATGAAGAAGCCTGAGGTTTAATCCTGGGCACTGCCACTGGGATTTGGCCTTTAGGTAGGTCTTTAAATGTTCCATACCTAATTTTATAACCTCAAGAGAAGGTTAGATTTTAAATTTAAACACATAAATGAGTATTTAACCCTATGACTGGCTTACATAGGGTACTCAATATTGAGGTACTAATACTTATTCACAAAATTCCTCTCCTCCACTTATTTTAAACCACAAAGCTTTTGAAGCAATTAAAAAGACATGAAGAGGAGGGGGGACCAAGATGGCGACGGGGCAGTAGGGAAACGCCACAGCTCTCTCCAACCAAAAAGAGAGTTCGAGTTCCAACGCTTAATC
>NW_012267262.1:2455814-2509233 GCF_000151885.1 Dipodomys ordii
AAAAAAAAAAAAAAAAAAAAAAAAAAAAAAAAAGACATGAAGAGCTGGGTACCAGTGGCTCATGCTTGTAATACTACCTACTCAGGAGTATGGTGGTGAGAAGCCAGTCCAGGCAGGAAGGTCCCTGAAACTTTTATCTCTTATCCCCTAGTAAGCACCAAAACAAAAAAAAAAAAAACTAGAAGTGGAGCTGCAGCTCAAGTGGAAATGCTGAAATAAGGATACCGGGTCTAACCAATGCCATCTTGGCCATGTGGTGGATGATAGGGAATTGGGTTTAGCTAGCTTCATCTTGTCTTCATAGTGGAAGCAGAGAGGTTCCTCCTTAAGGATATGGGCATGCCTGAATTCCTAGAGGCAGGGGTGGGAGCTTGGATGATAGGTTATTGGACCTGTCAAATGCTGTGCTTTAAACTCAGGAGACTGGCTTTTCCTGTGACCCAGACCTTCCCCCTCCCCCAATCCTGTTAAGCCAGGAGGAGCTCAGGTTTAGGGGTGCTATGCCTTGTGTCTTGTGTCTCTTGGCTCTCCCTCTTGTCACTATGGAATCCCACCCCTGCTCTCCATTGGAGTTTATCTGGTTTGTTGGTATTGATTTTCTGCTCCTTCTTTCCTCTCCTAGTCTCATGGCTCAGTTTTCTAACAGTGTTATGTGTATTCAAGAGACTGCAGGTGTTTGTGACAGGAGTCTACCTGCAGTTGTTGGCTTTCTAATAAAGATCCCCAATTCAACCTCTTAAAATGTGGCTTCTCTATATCTCGCATCTGAGTTCCTATACAACAGTGCTAGCTTTGAGGGGAAAAACTCAGGGACAGTGCACAGGTGCTGAGTTCAAGCCCCCCAGTCTTGGCACCAAAAATAAATAGATTTATATCTATCTATCTATCTATCTATCTATCTATCTATCTATCTATCTATCTATCTATCTATCTTTACCCATATATTTATACATACGCATATATAAAGGTGAATTGGTGAATTGGAGAGCACCTGGCTTGTCTTGAGAAATCCAATCTTTGTAGACAGCTTCCAGATTTTCTAGGAATATGATCTTGAAGTGAAATATATAAGGCTAATGGATTAAGATTAGTGTGAACTAAACTTCATTCCAGAGTTTGTAACTATTCAGGAATACATTCCTATGTTTAAACAATACATTGCCTCTGGAGTCCAGAGTTTGTGAGTTACTCTAGGATAGACCTTTGTAATAGTCTCTATAAACCCCCTTGAAAAACTTATATTTGTTTCCTGAGGAGGGCAGCCTTGAAGAGTGATCAGCTTTGGCATTGGTCACCTCTAGGTGATCCTTAGAGATGGCCTTCGGACAAATTATTTTGGAGAGATGATTCTGAGATCAAAAGTTTCATCGAAGTTGGACACTAGAATGGGTTCTAGGCCCTCACAAAAATGTTCTTAAAGGAAATTTATAACACAGGGAGAAATGTTGTGAAGAAAACAGTGAGTTTAAGGAAATCATAAAAAGACTTTCCTTAATTATAAAAGTACTATATGACTACTATAGGGCAGTATATGAATGCCTGGCAACATTGAGAAGTTCAGAAGAATAAGAAGTAAACAACACCTATCTGTACTTTAACCCTGTTAACACAGCCTCTACTAACATTTGAGTATTTATTCTTACTAAGAGTTTTTTTTAATGTCTGCATTTGAATTTTACACTGAGGAAGTCACATTGTTGCTATTACCTGATATTGTTGTTTTTTTTAACCTCATTTCATAAGCTTTGCAAAAGTAAAGCTACTGTGAAAATGTAGTTACTTATGGTTGAAAAAAATCTTTCATATAGATGCAGCATCATAGCCTTTGTCACACTGGAGTGGTATTAACGTCCAGCTGCCTCTCTGTCTTCATTTGGTTTTATGAGACAAGCATCTCTATTATGGTGATGACCATTGTTTCTTCTTGGCTGAGATGATGGATGACTCAGACCAGCTCAAAGCTATGCTTATGGATTTTTTCAGAGTGCAGAAATGCAGTTTCAGATGTTATTCACTTAAAATATTTTAGAGAAAGGCAAAACACTAAAGAACTGTGTGCTCTTAACAAATACGTATGCACTGCCACATCCCACAGAAAAGAAGTATTTGGTACCTAATGGTGATGCTTCATTGGGCTCCTGACTTGTCTATGAGGTATGATTTCCATACCTATATTTTCCTGCTGAATTCTTTGTCCTTTAAATATTAGTATTTCCTCAACCAGCTAGCACTTAGAGAATTGCTAAGTTGACTATAGATGAGAAAAGCACTAAGTGAATGGGAGTTTCAAATAGTTGACATGTATGGCCTCTCCAAATCCCTTCAAATTAAAGGTCTGTATTTCTGAATTTTGATGAAGCTATTGAAGAAAAGTACTTACAGAAAAATCATATTTGTGGATTACTAAACATTTGTAGGGTATTTTATGATTAACAGTTATTCTTCACAGGCAGTCCATTTGATTTGGTTGTTATAAAACTGTGGCATCGATTAGAAGAGACAGACATGATCCTCATCCATCCGCAGGAAGAAGGAAGAGGATAATTATTGTCTTAGCTGAGTGAGAGACATTGAATAGTTTGTACACCACAGCATCTAGGCTGAATGAGTATTTATAGGGGAATAAGTCAAGTGAAGAAATGCCTTGCATTGCTTTTCTCAGACTCAAGAAACTGTTTATTATCTTATTTTATTATTATTTTTTACTTTAGGGCAGCTTAGAATACCTTATAGCTTTAGAGCCAAGTGCATTGGATAGGCTAGAGAGCAGTGTCCTCTACCTATTTTTAGGATGAAGAAAACTGAAAAGTCACCAAATAACTCTTCTGTATTGTCATGCTTACCTCCCAAGTCAGTCAGTCACAGTGTTCAATTTACAGCACCACTGTTTGGACATAATTTATTTTTATGTTTCATCTCCTCTTCTAGCATACTCTTTTCCTCTTTGACAGTTAGAATAGATTTTCTCCTTGAATCTTGTTTTCTTCACCTTTTTGGATTTGATTCATCAATGTGTTTTTGATTCATCAATGTGTTTTAAAAAATATTTATAGTAAAACTTGACTTATAATGATTTTAAATGAGAAACACAGCAAGTTCCATTAAACAGAAAATAGCAAGGTTTTGTAAAAATGTAGCGGAATTGGAAGCCTCTTGTCATGTTGATGGGAATGTAAAAATAGGCATAGCCATGTGAAAAACACTTTGACCATCTCTCTAAACAGTAAAAATTGGGAGGGAAAGTAAAAGCAGATTTATCATGACCTGGAAGTTCTGCTTCTTGGTATATTTCCAGATCATTGGAAGCAGGTTCTCAATGAGATACTTGTCTACCAATCTTTATCGTGACATTATTCACAGCAGATATAAAGAGGAAGTATACCAAGTGTCCATTGATAGATGGACAGAGAAGTAAACTTTTCCAAAGAAATAAATCAGAATGTTTTCATTCAATATTTGCAGAGATAGAAATTCTGATATATACTACAATGCAGAAGAAACCTAAGGACATTATACTAAATAAAAGGAGCCAGTCACAAAAGGACAAATACTGTATGATTGCAATTATATGAAAGAGCTAAAGCAATCATATTCATAGAGGCAGAAAGTAGAATGGTTGCTGCCCTAAATGGAAAGGAAGTGGGTGGAGAAGTTATTGTTCCATGCATGAAGAATTTTAAGACAAAGATTTCTGAGATGAATGGTGATGATGATTTCACAGCCAGATAAATGTGCTTAATACCACGGAACTATACTCTTAAAAGCAAATAAGATGCTACATTTTATGTTATATATTTTAGCACATTTTTTTGTGAAATGTGAAAATAGGGCATCAGGGAGTTAACTCTTGAAATGACTTACAAATATTTTCTTTGGATATCTAACTTATATTGGGCATCAACTTCTGTTTTAGCTGAGACAGTAGTTTACTAATTATTCATTCATTCATTCATTATACATTTGTTTGTCTATCGAGCATCTACTAAGTATTAGATGTTATTCTAGATGCCAAGAATATATCAGCAAATAAACCAGGCAATACCTTGCTATCCGTGGAGCAAAGCTGAGTGGAGACAGACAGTAAGCTGTTCATACAGTATGCTGAAAGATGTAAGCCTTGGAGAAAAATAAATTGAGGGAAGAAGGATGGGATACAGGCATGAGGAGTCATTCAATTTTATGAATGGTGTAGAAAATCTCACTGATGACATGTGAGGAAAGGGAAGAGTAGGACTTGCTGTCTGAAACAGCTAGGACCGGATGTTGAAAAAACCAAATCTTTGGAGTTAAAAATATATATATATTTATATAGTAAAAATGTTGTACAGAGGGGTTGCAGTTACACGAGTAGGGTAATGATTACATTTCTTAGCAAGCATTGTTACCTCCCCCTTTGTTTTCCCTATCTTTGGACTTTTAAATCTGTTGTTCAGATTCCAGCAAATTTCAGACAAGTCACTTGACCTTTGTGAGCCTTGATGCTATAGCATTCATTATAGATCGTAATTATTTTACAAAGATTCTGGAAAAGCTGGAAGAGAAAAAAATATTTTGTTAGCTGTAAAGTAACTGACAACAATTATTCCTTCTACAAGTATTTGCAGTCAAATTTCTAAAGTACCATCACTATAGGAAAGGATTTACATAAGACAATTTCCCAGAAAATTACAAGAATCCAATTTTTTTTATTGCAGTTTACTTTTTAAGTTTAGATGACAAGATTTCAAATAGTCATCTACTCAGTGACTGAGGATTAAATAAGAGAGCTTACTAAATCAATGAGCTACAATCAGTCTCTCTCTATTCTACAGATAATTTAAGTACGCTGTGGTGAAATAAAGTACAGAGGGTTTGTATACTCAGAGATTCAGATTCTGGATCAGGTCTATCCTAAAGCTTAAGGAATGACAGAAATCATCCATTAGATAAATGAGTATTACTGTATTTATCTTTCTAAATAGAGAGCAAGGCTTTAATGACCCTAGCCATTACTAGGACAATATTCCTTCAGAAAAAGAATAGAGTTCAGGAAGGGACATTTTATACCCAGCATGCAGGAAATTTAGTGCCCTTGCCCCATTACTGAGAACAAGACCTTCACATTTAATTCTACCAGGTGAATGTGGTAACTCAGAGTCTGGGCCAGAATATCTCTAAGCAACCAGAGAGCTCACTGAAATAGCCTTGCTTTTCTCCTCTTTGTTTTTACAACTGTGGTTTTCCATTTTCCCTGCTGTTGATAAATAATTCAGAAAAGAAATGAATGTTAGAGTGCTGCCTTTTTAATATAGAAGACAAATACATTATGTAATTGGTCTCCAAACACCCACAGGGTCTTGTTAGCAGGTCAGTATTTTGTATTGTTGGTCAGCAAAGCAGTATGTTCTTTGGGACTTTCCATGTATTTGGCTTTGTTCTTATAGCTAGAAAAAAAACCAAGGACTGTGGGTAGGGAATAAACAGAGGTAAAGCTGTTATCTTTACATGGTCCCTGACTGAACTGCTCAGCAACAGGTAATTATGGCCTGTGAAGCTCAGCTCGAAGGAGGATATCTTATGACATCAGGAAATCATCTTGGAATGCTGATTTGTCAGGATGCATCATGTTGAAACATTTCCTGGTGTAACGAGACCATGTTTACCTAACAAGCGCACCTCATTTATTCACTTCTGAAAATAGTATCTCATATAAAGATAATAACCATGTAAAATATATATTAGCTATAATACAACAAAGTTAGAAATAGGCCTTTGAAAATAATTGTTTGGAATAATTATGTGGAAATAATGTTACCATTCATATATTGAACAAATGTTTGTGTGAATCTTGAATATTTAGCAAAGATAATGGAGTAAAATAATGGATAAAAGAAAAGTTTAATATTGGTTATTATAATTCAGACTAACAGGTGGCCTTATGTATATCATTTTATATCTTTGGGGCTTCATTTAATCATCTGTGAAAGACTTTGATTTTTGTACCCTTTGTCTTATACATAAATTTATCTGATTTGGGGAAGGGGACTCACAGAAACGGTGGGACAAAGGTGAACCAATGCAACAGTGATACTAACTAGACACTATGTTGGAAATGAATTTTACAACTTGGGTGTGGAGAGAGTGTCATAGAGGCGGGGGAAGCAGGAGAAAATTAAGGAGGATGTAATTCTGTTAAAAAATGCACTCATTACCTTATTTATGTAACTGTAACCCTTCTGTACATCACCTTTAATATCTATCTATCTATCTATTTATCTATATATATTTTTTCTTTTGTCAGTCATGTGGCTTGAACATTGGGCTCAGTGCTGTCCCTGAGCTCTTCAGATTAAGGCCAGCGCTCTACCACTTGAGCCATAGTGCTACTTCGGTTTTCTGGTGGTTTATTGGAGATAAGAGTTTCACGAACTTTTCCTGCCCAGGCTAGCTTTGAACCACAATCCTCAAATCTCAGCCTCCAGAATAGCTAGGATTACAGTTGTGAGCCCTGGCCCCTGGCTTTACAGTAAACATTTTCAAAAATGTGAAAACTTATAAAAGTTTTATCAAGCTGTCACTTTTTTAAAACCAAGAATGACTCTTTATCCAAAATCTAAAATACTTACTACTGAGTGTTCCTTCCCTGCCCCATTGTTTTTTTGTTTTGTCTTTCTTTTCTTTAATTGTACTGGGCTGTGACTCAGGGCCTCATGTTTTTTAGCTTAGCCCCTACCAGTTGATCCATGCTTTCTCAGCTTGCTTTTTGCTAATTGCTTTAGAAATGGAGTCTAGTGAAATTTTCTGTCTAGGCTGGCCTCCACCATAATCCTCCCGACCTTAGCTTCATGAGTAGCTAGGATTATAGGCATGTGTCAATAATGCCTGATTTGTTTTTGCTTTTGTATTTGGGTTTTAGTTAAATATACATCTATAATCATTTTGGAGCATTAAAGTTCTATTTGATTTGAAAATGCTGTTTTTCAAGATGCCCTTTTTTAAATATGTATTTTTTTTGTAAAGATACTGGCCAGAGGGGTTACAGTTACATGAGCAAGGTCATGAGAATATTTCCTATCAAACATTGTTACCCTCTCCTTTGTTTTCCCCCTACCATCCCTACCCTACCCACCTCCCCAACTCCTCTCCCCTCCTAGAGTTGTAAATTTCATTTTAAACATTGTGTCTTGTGCATCTCATTGTTATAATGGGTCAACCTGTATCCTTATTTCAGCATTTTGTTATTTCCCTTTCCCTCCCCAAATTAGAAAAATGTATATACAAGATGCAGGGCACTGGAATCAAATACAGTGAAAGCAGGGGTTATACCATGGGGAGACAATATACAAGAGAAACAAAACAAATCACAAAGTATATTACAAGTACATTAAAAACAACAGCAACAAAGATAAAACCTCTTGTTTCCTATCTTGGGGTTTATTTCGCTTAGCATCATCTTATATGGTCATATGTACATAGCTTTTGACCTTTCCTGCTTGTCCTAGACATATGCTAATTATTGCAGATAAGGGAAACTATGGGACCTATGTTTCTTTGGGCCTGGCTTACTTCACTTATTATAATGTTTTCCAAGTCTTTCTATTTCCTAACAAATGGAGCGGTGTCATTCTTTCTGATGGAGGCATAGAATTCCATTATGAATTCCCACTTCTGGGCATTTACCCAAATGATCACAAACAAGGTAATCCTAAAGCTACCAGCACCACTATGTTTATCACAGCATTATTCACCATAGCTAAGATTTGGAACCAACCCAGATGCCCCTCAGCAGATGAATGGATCAAGATGCCTTTTTAGTTTCACGTTTAAAACTTTTGAACAGATGTTTTACAAGAACATGTGGACATCATTCTGATGCAGTCTTTCTTTGGCAGTGTTTGTTGCACTGAATATTTCATGTAACTTTTGAATATCGACTCAGGCCATGATGATGTTTTATTAACCACTTTTAGCTTGTGAAGGAATTATCACCCGAATGATCAAAGAACCTTCCTTTGCACATCGGGAAATTTCTGTGAAGGAATACTGGAGACGGGGGTTTAGGATAGACAGCTGCTCTTCCCTTTAAAGTCCTCATCATGCTGAGTTTCATAGGTGCTGTTGAGCAATTCTTGGCAAATGTTACTCTCTGACACTTGCCTTGCTGTTTGTTTAGGGCTAATGCCCACAGAGTCAAAGCAGCTACATGACAACTCATGATCTAGTGAAAATGGATGACAGTTTGTGGCTTTCCTCGAGTGTTGGCTTGTACCAAATGGGATGGGAAGTAATGGGGATTATAGAAAGGGTAGATATGTGAAATCATAAGACCTACATTCAAGTCACTGCTTTGGCATTACTGATGATTTGGCTTTGGACAAGATGTTTCCCATACTGGTCTGTTGATTCATGGGTGTACTGTGAGCAGAAGCCTCAGTTTAGGGTTTCTGTAAGTCTGATTCTAAGTATGATATGTGACCATGGAGACAGGAGAAAACACAGGTCTTTCCTAAGGCTAGGAGGATCAAAAAAACTTCTTCTGAGCTATGAAATAGGATTTTATTGTTTTGGTGCAGGAGCTCTAAGTGGAAAGATTGGATGAAGAAAGGTCCAAGGGATTATTTACACATACCTTTTTGAGTGAGCTCTTTAACATTTGGGGGCAATCTTGACCTGATTTATCTGTGATTCTTTGCTTTTGATGCCTAATTTGGACAATTCTGATAACTGTGGAAGTCAACCGCAAATATTTGCGGAGTGCCAACTCTGTTCCATGTCTGTTTATACAGTGAAGATGAAGTGGTGGAAAAGTCTAGTTTCTCTCTAGAAATGTTGTTGAGACTTTTCCTACCTTTTTGTTTACACAGGATATCTGACTTTTGCAGCTGGCATTGGTAGGGGAAATATTTTACAACATCTTCAAGTAACATCTGAGAGGGGTTACTTACAGGTCATAGCCTTCTTTCTAATTAAACGTACCTTGAACTTCAAAGTTCACAAACATGAATATTACAGGCATGAATGAACAGCAATTTGGAGCCAGGAGAAATAGGTTTACTAGCTTACTGAACTTGAATGAATTATTTAATTTACCTGTCTGTGATCTCTCATATGTGTAATGTGTATAATATTAGTGTTTAGGTCATACTGTAGTTTAAGGGCTAAATAGTCAATGTACTATGTGTACAATATATTACATGTTAATGCTACTATTATAATTTGCATTATTTTTGCTTTCTATTTAATAGTGAACAAAGACTTTTATTACCACTTTAAAAAGCAAAAAAATGCACCATACAATTTCCTTTATTATTTGTTCCTTTATTGCCCTCTACTAAATGCTGAGAGCTCCTTGGTTATTGGGAAAATGTGTACTAGATTATCAATCTTTTTGTGCTTTTACAACAGCATCTCTCTGTAGCTCTTTTAATAGAAGGAAAGAAAACTATCCACCTCTCTGGTATTCCTCTGGTATACCTTTTTATATAATGGTGATTGTATTTCTTAGAAATGGACAAACATCATATGGATATTAATTTGTGAAAGACTGAATCAGAAAAGTGTGTAATTGTCTGGTGTACTACCTATATCTAGAGAGCTGATTAAAATGATTCAGGAGGTAACTTACTAATATGATCAAATTTATCAACTGAATGGGATATGTCTTATGTAGCATTGAACCCAGGTTTTGGATTCAGAAAGAGCTGCATTTTCATCTAAGTTGTTCAGCTCATGTTCCCTAAAGCAAGTCATTTTAACCCACCTGAGCTTTCTACCTTATTTGCAAAATAGGAATGATAACAAGAGAATTACTTTTATTAAGGCATCATATGAAAGTTAAATGAGCTTTGAAACATCTACAACAAAGGAGTTGCTCAAAAAATATTAGTATTGTTTTCTTTCTGCTTCAAAATCCTTATATACTTTTTTTTGTGTGTGTATGTGTGTGTGTATGTGTGTGTGTGTGTGTATTTGTGTGTGTGTGTGTGAGAGAGAGAGAGAAGTTGGGGGGGGGGTCCTGGGCCTTGAACTCAAGGCCTGGGCACTGTCCTTGAGCTTTTATACTCAAGGCTGTATCACTTCAATCATAGCTTTGCTCTACTTCCAGTTTTTGGTGGTTAATTGGAGATAAGAGTCTCCTGGATCTTCCTGTGTAGACTGGCTTTGAACCATGATCCTCGGATCTTAGCCTCCTAAGTAGCTAGGATAACAGACATGGGTCTGGCGCCTGGCTTCCTTACATACTTTAATATACTTATGATCATTTGGCTTTTACCTTTTGAAAATAATTATTATTTCTTTTTGTAAGTAAATTTTGTGTTTCATTTTCATGCCTAAATCTTGGCAAAGTGATTTTAGATTTTTAATACCTGAATAATTCCCCAGGGCCATGTCTGGGATATTAGTTGCTTTTGTCCATATGATTTAAAATGTAGACATGTAATGCCTCATTATTAAGCATATGAGCATAAAGAGTTATAGAAGAGATCATAATGATTTTGACATCTTAGTTATTTATGCAAACTATAAGCCTTTAAAATTATGTATTGGGTATTTTTTAAAAAGGCCATTGAACAAGATGCATTGTATTCATAGACTGACATATTGAATTAAAACTCCTTTGTACAATTACTTAAAAAGAACAACACAAAAAATAGAAAAAAGGACCAAACGTGGAAATCCATTGTGCCCATGTGTGAAAATGGCATAAGGAATTTCACTGAAAGTTGTTGCGTGACAGAGGGGATTGGGGTACAGTGAGAGAGAGAGAGAGAGAGAGAGAGAGAGAGAGAGAGAGAAAGGAGGTTATTGAGATTGAAACACAACTGCACAATTACATGCACATGTAAAATACCATGGCAAAATCTTTTGGTACAGTTAGCACACAGACACACAATGCACACAGAGAAGGACAAAGTATAACAAGTCTTGTTTCAATGAGAGGCACAGAGTGAATAGAAAAGTAAAGGAGGAAGAAAGAGGATGGTCAAGGCACTTTATTTTCATATGTGAAAATAAAAAAATAAAACCTATTGAACTGGTTTTAAGAATGAGGAGAGGAGATAAAGGAGAGTGATGAGATTGATAGGAAAGGAGGTTAATTGGAATACGGTGTATTCAAGTATGGAAATGTCAAAACATGATCCCCGGTGGAGCTGGGAAGGTGGCTCAGTGGTACAATGCTTGCCTTGCATGCATGAGGCCCTGAGTTTGATTCCTCAGCACCACATAAGCAGAAAAAGCTGGAAGTGGCACCCTGGCTCAAGTGGTAGAGCCCTAGCCTTGAGTTGAAGAGCTGAAGGACAGTGTCCAGGCCCAGAGTTCAGGCCCCACGACCAACAAAACAAACAAACAAAGTAATCCCCCTTTTAACAACTAATTTATGTTAAGAAAAAAAATCATAACCATAAAAAAGTCCCTGCCATCATAGGCTTTGTATTCTATCCAGGGAAATGGATGCTTGTTATAGGTGTTTGATGAAAGAAAACAAACAAACAAGGAAAAATGTTAGAAAATGATTGAAAGAAGGCAACAGTCCAAGACTGTTTGAACCAAAAGCCACATAAGGTTGGCACCTCATTTGGCCATGAAAAGTTCTACATGGATATTGTGGTCACGTTGCCCAAGAATTCAGCTTGATGCAACTGAGGGACAGAGAGAAAGCTGTGGTTCATTGTGTGAAACACAAGGGGGTTAAGGCCAGAGCACCCCGCAGACAGTCAGATATACAGCATAAACCCTTGTAGGAGTGCTACTGTTAGTTTCAAATCGTATGTGACTGTATTGAAAGGTTATTGAATTTACAGCAATGGAAGTCACTACTGACTATGATTGTGGTGATATCCTATTAGTTAGTCAATACATAGCATGTTCTGTATTTCCAGCAGTGTTGAGGGTGGGGTAGGGCTTATGGTACTGGTAAGTTGAGAAAATTAATGCAGAGGATGATTCTGTCCATAAGGGATCATATAATTAAGTAAGTGGAAGAAAATCAATTACATACAGAATAGTTTGAAAATAATTTACAAAACTGTTGTGCTGTCTCTAAGTATAACAGACGTTAGAAGAAACAGAAGCCCCTGTGGTTTGGAGCAATTTAAAAGGAATGATATTATTATTATCATTATTAATATTATCATCATTTGTGTATTTGTATTTTTCCAGTACAGGACTATTGAGCAACATTTCAATTTAATCATAAATTTAAATGGAGATAATTTCTTCAAATCTAAATGATGTCATTTACACTCCTTTATGGAGCAAAATATGCAGTGTTCTGAAGAAACAAGCAACGGCTAGCAAGTTGGATAAGCCTCACTATATCCTCAGATACGGTAATTCCATGGACAATTTATGTAGCTAAATGACTTTTTGAAATTTGTGTCCCTCTGACTGACTGTCCTACCGGGCAAGGAGAGGGAGCATATAGTCAGGAAGACAGGAGAGATCATTCCCTCACCCTTTCAAACCATGATGTTATTTAGCCTTATATACAGATGCCAATACAGAACTGGATTACATGTGAGAAGTAGACATTTGAGGTACAAATGTGAGTAATCTTGTTACAGTGTACAAGTAACTATGAGAAAATGTGTAGGGGAAAGTTCACATGGCCAGTATCCTTGGAAATGAACCCTGTAATAGAAGCCTGGAAAGAGGAGAAGCAACAAAAGCAGCAATTAAATTAAGAGATTGTAAAAGGGAAATAAAAGGCAGAAAGTGATGATGAGTTGCCAGTATTGTTATAGGATCACACAGAGGCGCTGGAGGGCGAGGGCATAAAAAATTCCATTAGGTTTGGCAACAAGAGTCATTGGAAGTATTCCAAAGAACAGAACCATTGCCATTTCCAATAATGGGATTTACAAAGAGATATTTTGATAGGAAGTTGGACAGAAGGTAGAATGCGGAGGATTTTGGCAGCCAAACGATTAGAAAGAATTGGACAGAAACCTGAAGGACAAAGCAAGGTCAACTGAAAGACATTATGTTCCATTCAAGCTGACTTCTCAGATGAGGAATACTTGAAGGCTAGATGAAAGAAGAAGATAGAAGAAGGACTGGCAGGTTTGCAGTAAGGGGGACAGGTAGATGAACTTTGTGAATGAAGATGTAGACTCTTCCTTCTAAGTCTGGATGGGAAAGTAGGAGGAAAGACTTCAGGAGACAGGTCTCCTGAAAATGTCCTGTATGGTTTGAGAGATCCTGGCCAGGTGATGTAATAGCTCTGCCCCTTTATTCAGCACTTTTTGTGCAACACATGTTCCTTCTCCATCTTTCAGAAACTATGAAATAGTTCCCCTCAATGTAAATAGACATATAAGGATTCCCCTGGAGGGACCTTTGAAATGCAGTACATACTTTATTGTTCTGCCACATTCCCAACTCTTTGAGAAAGGCTTCTGCTCTTTGAGGATGGAGAGAAGCTCACAGCAGCATTGAACACCTAAAGCTGGGGTTGAATGTCCTACATGAATAAAATTTAATTCTCATTCCCTCAGGCCTTTCAGGGAGAGGGGGAGATGCTCTCTCAGTCTCCACATCTGCAGAACTAGTATAAAACTACCCTTCTCTTCCCTGGGGCATTGGGGGGAATACTGAGTTAATGTTTTATAAATCACTAGAAGGTTCTAAATGGAAAGTGATATCATTACCCACCTACTAGATATGATGGAACTCATAATGATATATTTGTTACCTTATGTTCATTTCCATGGCAGTCATTGGTGCATTTGTGAAGAGATTATGTATTCTCTGCCAGGGCAAAACCAGAGGAAAACAATCTATCACCCAGAAACACTTCAGCAAGAAAACAAAAACTGAATATGTGGTTTGTTTTTACCTAAATATTGTTTTGGGTACAGAGACTGCTGTGAAAAAAAAAAAAACCTCCTGAAAACAATATCTACCTCTTATCTTGCTGGGAACACACACACACACACACACACACACACACACACACACACACACACACACACACACACACACGAAATACATAAAAGCTTTGTGGACATACTGCTTTTGTGATGTCAACATAAGAAATTTAAAATCCAATTATGCATGCATGTGTTTTTATCAATGGATACTTAGCAAAATGTTTAAAATTATATCTAAACAATACTGATGTCAAGAATTCTATGAACTTTAGCTGGATGCTGGTTGCTTACAACTGTAATTCTAGTGACTCAGGAGGCTGAGATTCTTACCTTTACTTTAACCAGCAAAAAACCAGAAGTGCAGCTGTGGTCCAAGTGGTAGAATGCCAGCGTTGGGTGACAAAGCCAAATCAGTACAAGCAGCCCTGAGTTCAAGCCCCAGCACTAATACAATAAAAAAGAAAAAGAGTAAATAAGAAAGAAAGAAAAATTCTCTGAATATTAATTAGGAAGCTTGATAGTTTCTCCTTGAAAGCATGGTGGATTGAGGGTCCTTTGTATTGATAAAGCAAGGAGTTTCTCAGTGTAACTCAGGGTCAGAACTGTTGGATTGCTGTAGATTTAGGCAGTTAGGAATTACTTTAGGAAATAGTTGACTCTTATTTCACCTCAATCATCCACTGAGGATGTAGTTTGTCAAGCAATATCCAGTTTTGAGTTAAGGTTTGGTCCAACAATTCAGGGATGTCCTTAAGGACCTGATTTAAAAAAAAATTCCCTTTCTGTCTTCTGACTTCAGTCATGCCAAGTATCCAAGACTACAAATCAAATGCCTAAAGCAATGTTATCTTTCACATTCAAGGAGACCAAGAGCAGATTATCTTGGAGTAAGTAATACAGGAATCAGGTTGGGTTTGCAGTTTCCCCAAAGACCTGGTCTCTGTATATGAGTGTACTTCAATGGAAATCAGGATATTTGTAATAAAAATAAAAAGAGCAAGTGGTAGGGAGAGGACTATGAGGCTCTTTGAAGCTGACAAGATAACTTGCCTCACCAAGGTGAAGGTCCACTAAAGGAAATTAAGTATGTAAATTAGAATCCTGTGTGATGAGCTGTGGGCTGGGAACATGGGTGTGAGTGCTTAATGAGATCTCATAGGTAAAGCGCTCGGCACTGATGGACACCTTGGAATTTAATAACAGCTATGCAAGTTGCTTCATTATTAGCATTTCAGCACAAGGAAGGTTTGGAAGGGTGTTCTGGCTAGTCCTCTCTCTTACCTTTTGCCAGCTTTGGGCTAAATATCAGCCACAGTGCTGGAAATCTGTATTTAATTAACACTAAGGCATTTGTTTCATCTTGTAAAGCTCTTGCATAATAAAGTCTGTCAGATTATTTCCTTTTCAGATTGTTATCATAGAAGAGAGAAAAGAGATTTTTTTTACAGTTGAATTCAGGGACTCATACTTGCTATGCATGTGTTCTACCACTTAAGCCACACTTTCACTCCTGCTTCTCACTGGTTAATTTTTCTTGGTTGTCAGTAGTGGGGCTTGAGCATAGGGCCTTGGTACTGTCCCTGAGCTCTTTTGTTTAAGGCTTGTACTCTACTACTTAGAGCCACAGCTCTACTTCAGGTTTTCTGGTTGTTAATTGGAGATAAGAGTCTCACAGACTGTCCTGCCTGGGCTGGCTTTGAACTGTAATCCTCAGATCTTAGTCTCCTGAGTAGCTAGGATTACAGGTGCACACCAGTGCCTAGCTTAATTTTTTTAGATAAGTCTTCCTTCTCACTCAGGCAGATGCTTAAGCTGCCATTTGCCTATGATCAAAGATAGGCACCACAATCTCCAGCTTTCCTTCATAAAGATGGAATCTCATGGGACTGTCCTGAATGATCCTCCTAAACCTGACTTGCATGTGCCAGGCTATGGACCTGGCAAACTTTTCTGCCCTTGCTAGTCAAGAACCACTCTCTACTGAGTCTCAGCCTCTCATGTATCTAGGATTACAGGTATGAGTTTGAAATTGAGGCTTTGTACTCGCTAGGCAGGCTTTCTACCACTTAAGCCATGTCCCCAGCCCCTTTGATGTGTGTCATTTTTCAAATAGTGTTTTGCATTTTTGCTTGCACTGACCTAGACCACAATTCTGCGAGATTTGGCTTTTAAAAACTTGTATTCAAATAGTTGTAAACATGTCTATTCATGAGTACAAAGGATCTTGATGAGAATCACACTCTTCCATCATTCTCCACCACCAGTTACTTCTCCCTCCTTCTTACCATTTCCTAGTTCCATTTTCACATATATACATGGTGTATTGTGAGGGTGTTGGTCAATTACTCCTCTTTCTATTTATCCTCAGTGTATTTACAGCTCTTTAAGCATGGGCAGATTTCTTGCCACAGTTGTATAAGCATTGAATTGGTGACCCTAAATTTGACAGTCAGACTATTGGTCATCCATTTTACGAATGAAAAACTGAGGTTCAGAAAGGTCACCTTGCTGCAAGTTTGTTTTATTGGTTGTTAGTGACAAGACTAAAATTTAAAATGAGATCATCAGATTTTGTTTTAGTTTCTTCTGGACTACATATAAGACTTTTTTTTATTGAAGGTGGAGAAAATACATGGATGAGCATCTTTATAGGCCCTGGGTAGTAGTCTACCTAAGAGGGCAGGAAATTATATACTTCAGAAGATTTATTAGCTTTCAAAGGTGAAAGGTGGTCAGTTTTATTATTTCAGGTAATTGGAGACTCAATTTTATTCCAGTTTGTACCCATCTACACATCTATATCACACAGCTTATTTGCTGAGGGAAGTCCTACTTGATTAACCAAACTGATCTTGGCAATGAAATTTGAGATCTCAAAGCCATAAAGAAATAAAACAAAGAACAAATAATCTCACTAGAAAAAATTTAGTCCTTGATAATCAGTTAATTGTTCCTTCAGGATATAATCTGAAGCTAGCTGCCTTTTTCAGCTCGCTAGGTTTTCTCTATGTACTTAAAGATGGAGGGTTTCTTTGGGAATCACATACCTTCAGTTGATATTTGCTATTGGTATTTTATCCTTCAGCCTGGTTGAGTAACCTTGTGTGAGCCAGTTAACTTCTCTATGACTTAGAAAATAAAAATTAGTGCTTCCTTATTGCATAGAGATGTGGTAAAGATAAATTATGCTTCAGTAAATTTCAACTAAGAAATCTGTGAGGAAAACAGATAATAGGGTTTGAGCCTTATAATTCCAAGGGGGAATGATAAGGAAAGAGACTAAGGAAACAGCAGTACCATGGAGCAGATGGCAGCCTTCAAGAGCCTAGCAATGCAAGGAGACATGGTATCACCACGTAGCAACTCTTCTCCTCTTATCTTTGTTTCTATCTCTCTCTCATCTTAATCTATAAGAAGAGTCCTGTCCAAAAGACCAATGATCTGTAACCAGCTTTCATTCCTGTGTCTCTTTCCTACTCATCAATTTCTACTAGCTGAGGATATCTGCTGGTGAGCAAAAGATCTTCTATTAGCACAAGTATTTTCATACCATTCAAGAAAAATGCTGTGAGTGGTAATAGAATACATATTGCATTATCCTTGGATGGCAGATTGTGTGGGACTGGCTCATTCAACACCAATTTCAGCACCTGTGGACATGCCTATCTTTTGTGAAGGATCTTTATTATTTCTCATCCATCTGCCATTATCCTCATTTCAAGTATGAGTTAATATATTAATCATGGTGGCTTTGATCAGTATCCAAGTTATATGGAGGCCTAGGAGGTGATAGAAATGTCTATTTTTGTGGTTTATTTCATAGTAGAGGTATGATTTCACTTTCCTGATTTAGTTCAAGTCATTAACCTGACTGGAAAACATTTGGATTAGGGAAGAATTTAGTAGCTCTGAAGTGGTAGCTCCTATCTGATTCTTCAGCCTCTTGGTTTTGGCAGCTACTAGATCCTTTTTTTTAGGACCCAGACCCAATGGTCTGGGCATTTGTTCTTGGTATCTCAGCCTGGAGGGTTTTTTTCTTTTTTAAAATAGTGTTTTACTTAAAAAAATATTTTCTTGTAAAGATGCTATATGGAGGGGTTGCAGTTACAGGAGTAAGGTAATGAGTACATTTCTTGTAAAGCGTTGTTAACCCTTCCTTTGTTTTTCTCCTACTGTCCCTTCCTTCTCCCACTTCCCCCACTCCTCCTGCCCCCCCCCGCCAAAGTTGTAGTACAGTTCATTTCCAACATAGTGTCTTGTGAGTATCATTGTTGCAAGGGGTCATCCTGTGGCCTCTCCCAAATTAGATAAATATATGTACAAGATGCAGGGTACCAAAATCAAATACAGTGACAATAGGAATATACCATAGGAGGAAGAACATACAAAAGAAACAAAAAAAATCACATGGTACATTAAAAATATACTTGCTTCTTTCCTGTAATGGGACAGAATGACCAAAGTTTTAGTAGTAATCTTTGGTTATGTGATAATCTACCTACTGAGATGGTAGGATAAGCCAGAAGGAATCTGCTAATAATGGAGTTATCCTCTAATGGCCTGTGTTCTGAAATAAAATCAATGCTTAAATCCTGGAGTTAAATCACTTTTCTTTTTGATGTTGTTGACTGGCATCCTAATTGATATTTAGGCCCTACAGAAAGGAAAGACAGTAAGTACAGTTATACTAATTGTTCCTAGGCCACTGGGCATTTGGTGTAGCTCCTTCTGGGTCCTATGCTATATGTAAATGAGACAAAGTTGAATTCATATACTAATGACCTTTAAAGGACAAATGGGACACAAGAATGAAGAGTGTGTGGATGAGGATTTATGGAATGACTGTATACTTGTGAGTTTCCAGGTAATACTTTCTCCTTATGCCTTTATCAGTAGCTTTCTGAAGTCTATTTTTATCATTAAAGGAAAGATTGAAAGATTTCTTTGCTTAATTCACTGGGTAGCCATAAGAAATGAGGGAAGAGATGACATTGTTCAAAAAGAAATGTACTCATTACTTGACTTATGTAAGTACAATCCTTCTGTACATCACCTTTATAATAAAAATTGAAAAAGATTACTTGTAAAGAGGCATTATTGTTTCAGACAACAATGAACTCAATGACTAGAACCGAAAGAATCGAATAGACACATAATTAAATGAAATTTGTAAGTGATGAAGGAGAAAATAGAGAGGAGTAAAGGAATGGTCAGGAAGATAATATGTTATTGGGACATTAGGTGGATTGAAATAACTAGTGAAAATTCTTTGGTAGTGTGGCTAAAGAACTTACAAAACATGGATAGCTCATGTACCCTGTGTAATGTTTACAATATGAGACTCTCTGGACTTTCTTTTTAAAAACACATATATCCACCTGAATAAATACATAGTACAAGGGTGATTTGCATGCTATTTAAAATTTATTTTATTCTTTCTGAAGTTAAGGAAGGTACTGAATTTTACATCTAAGTTTATTTCATCAGAAGCAAAACAGCATACCTCAAGCAGTATAACTACCTATGGGCTGAGTGAATGTATTGAAATTATGCTCCTCAGCCCAAATCCATTGGAATTTATATGAATTTTGCATATCACATTGGACTTCTGGGGTTGTTCTATAGGAATATAAACTATTCTGATAGGTCAGAGAATTCCAAGTTGACAAGTACTACTGGTATCAAGATGCAGAACAAATTCATCAGTGTTCTAACACAGAGCAGAGGGGGAGATTTAGAAAGATAAAAGAGGTATTTGTGCCTATAGATCTACAAACACACTGGATGGTAAAAGACAAAAAATACACTTGGACATGATAAATTATACAGGACTCTAGACATTCACACAGTGAAACCAAAGAAGGATATTCTTAGGAAAGGATCACAAAGGCTCAATATCTATGTGCATAAGATCATATAAAATGATGCTTATTGACATGAACTCCAAGAAATGGAAATGAGAGCTTTTTTATTATACTGTTAGCATTTGTTTCTTCTTTTCTTTATTCTTTGGTTTATTCCCTTCTGTCTGTCACTGTTTTTCATTTCTGTACCCTTTGTCTTGTATATAAGTTTATCTGATTTGGGGAGGAGAAGGGGAAGCTCAGAAATGGTGGGACAAAGGATAAACCAATTCAGCAGTGAAACCTACTAGACACTATGTTGTAAGTGAACTATACAATCTTTGGGGGAGGGAAGTGTGGCGGGGGGGACTATGACAGACTGAGGGAGGGGGTGACACTGTTCAAAAGGAAATGTACTCATTACCTGAATCATGTCATTGTATCCCCTCTGTACATTATCTTTACAATAATTTTTTAAAGAGCTTACGTTGAGCCTGGTGTAATGATTAGGAACTAGGGAATAAGGAAATGGATCATGAGCTCCAGTCCTTCTGTTACCAATCAGTTACAAAAGGTGAAGAAAATGAAGATAACATAAAGAATAAGCCCAGCAAAATTGAGAGAATTAAGTATGAAGTCTGATTTGAAAGAAGAAAATGCATAACATTTCAAAATGATACTTCCAAGCAAGCAAGAAAAGGAGTGAGTGATATTGGAGCATGAGACGCAGGGGAAATTGGAGAATACTGTATAAGGAATACTGTTTATGCGGACTCGAAGAGAATCAAGTGCATTACATTGCATTTATGTACAGAAAAACCCCGGGTGGGCCCTGTGATGATCCGAGGAGATGATAATGAAGATGAGGAAGACACCTTGGAACAAGCTGGAAATTAGAAGCAAACCACTGTTTTCCTTGATACTTATATGTAAGAATAATTACATGATGATTGATTCACATAGTCTAAGAGGTGATGAATATGCATGCATGCTCATATCCCTCATTTGTTTTTGTGTTGGATTCTAAAACTGCATCAATAGGCTATAACCACACAGTGCATTTTATAACGATTTCACTTTTCAAAGTTTTTGTCAATAATGGATGGAAGGAGAGATTGAGAGAGCGCAGGTTTTATTTATCAGCAGGAGTACCCTATCTTTTTTACATTGTGATTTCTATTTTACTGTGTCACCAGGGGCTTCATGCCAGTGGAAGGTTCCTGGATATGAGAGAAGTGGGGACTAGGTATTTGCTACGGCAGGTCTGCTGTATTTAGTGTGACAGGCTCAGGAGCATGCTATGCGATGAAGGTATTGGTCACAGTAGATGGAAGGTCTGATGCCCGTTGTAAAAACTATTTTTTCCCCCAGAGGCTAAAAGCGAGTCATGAAAGAATTGATCTGAATAGAATACTAACCAGGAACAACAGTTTCAGTAGGGGAGCATGAAAAGATTGGAATGCAAGAAGGAGAAAGGCCGACAGACCCTGAAACACAGAGGTGAAGTAGTTTTCCATGGCAGGAGAATCCTTACCCTATTTCATAGTGAGTTCTGTCCCAGGTTCTGGAGTCATACAGTCATGATAGAAATGCCTGCTGTACTATATATTGATGTGTATGTGGGGGCGAATCACTGCAACCTGGTTGTGCCTTGTTTTCCTCTAGTATTAAACTTAAAGATTAACAGCAACATCTACCCATAGAGGACTGTTAAGATGATGAACTCTTACATATGAAACACTTGGAGCAATAGCAAGAGCTGCATAGGTAAATGTGTTTATTATTATTACTATTGTTATCATCATTTTATATGCCAAACACAAGGGCAGCTGGTCTTTTCCTCTTTTTATCATTATCTTTGAACAGTTGCAAGATGGATTTCAGTTTAACATGTCTGTCTCTGTGTTCAAGGCGTATTGATCATAGTCACTTCTTCTGTCATTCTCTCCCACATCTAACCCATCCTCAAGTTTCCTACTTTCCTTTTTACATGTTTCATTGTGAATTATAACTGCTCAGGAGGCAGTGTTTTCAATGGAATAGCTAATTTAACAGCTAAAAGAGTAGGCATTTTTATTCCCATTTTTCACACAGAGAAACTGAACCTTGTAAAGTTTTAATAACATGTCTAACTATGAAGAGGGTAAGCAACTGGATTGTAAATGTAGAGAGAACAATTTATAGCCTCAATTCCAAACAATAAAAAATAACTAGGGTACTTAGCACATCCTAATGGATTAGCATTAACCACTATCATCATTTGTAACAGAATTGGTGTAACATTGAGGGAATAAGTTAATAAGAAAGATGGGGGCTGGTAATATTTAAGACTAATCATATATAGATAGCAAAGAAAAATGACAGCATTAGTGTTTGGGATTTAAAATACACAGGCTGCTGCTGTTACCGTCTTAATTATATAATTATATGAGACATAGAATTTCAAGAACAAATAAGCTTGATCTTGGCCATGTGTCTTATTCAAGTAGGAAAAATCTGGGTAAGAAAAGAGGCTTCAGCATGGTGGTGGACCTTTTATGCCTAGTATCTCCTGTGAAGCCATGGGGTAGGATTGGCTAGATAAAGGTAGTGGAGCAGATGCATTAGGAGCATCATGTGCATTGATTCTCATCGAATTTCAAGAGCAAACAAATTTCCTTTCACAACAGCAGGGGATTTGACCCTGTTTCTTCTCTATTCCATTATGTCTCTTCTCTTCTGTGTCTCTGAGCTTTAGAACAAGGCCTTAGAAGCAGGTTTCATAGAGAATATTTGCTCACAGATTGGGTATCTTTAGATTAAATCTGTTTTGGCCTCTCTCAGGAAGGTAATCAGTCTACTCATTTAGAAAATAGGGGTAATACTACTTAATAATCAAATATTGTTGTAAGGATCAATTTATGTAACGTGTATAGAATTCTCTTGTGTAGATTCTGGTACACAGGAAGCATTAATAGATAATAAACCCATTCTTTCTTCTGTCAAACATGGTCTGACTGAAGAAATAAAAGAAATACATCCACAAATGCTACAAACAGAATAAAGATGGGGCTATTGTTAGAGGTATGGGTGGAATGGAGGAAATGAAAAGGAAGGTGACATGAGAAAACCTTAGAACTGAAGGATGAAGAGGGAGATGAAGAGGATGAAGAGCTAGAAGACAGAGAGAGCCAGATTGTGGGGCTGAGGCAGCCAGCAGGGGCCATAAAGGCATGAACACAATGCCAGAGCAAAGGAACCTTTACTTCTTTCTGTTCCTCCCTCCAGCTGGAAGCTAGACAACAGGGAATCTTCAGAGTAGATGAGGACAACACAGAGTAGATGAGGACAAACAGAGATGTGAAAGGGAAGTAGGCAAACTGCAAATAGAAAGTCATCAGTAGTAAAAGAAGATAGTAAGGGGTCAGGGGTGGGGGCGGGCATGGATAAAAAAGCAGCTTACTTCAAACTATCCAGAAAAGTATCATTTCCTGCTTGATGGCATGGAACAATACCTGTGTACCAGTCTTTCAAAAGTGATGGCAAAGGTATTGACTCAAAACACGTTGTCGTTAGAACAACAGAAATTTTGTGGGGTTTTCATAGATGTTATTGGAGAAATGCTTTCCATGCCAAAATGAATGTGGGAAATGCTGAGGCGGACCAAAGCAGATCTATTTATTAAATCATTTTTTAAGAGCCTTTGCTAATGAAGGAACAATTTGAGTTTCCCTGTGAAAGTAAAAACATTCTTCAGATCTGTTTTCCTGGCTAAAGTCTTCTTAGAATACAGTAAAGGAAACTTTTCATTTTGAGGTGATAGCACAGGGGAAATTCATGCTTCTCTGAACTGTGCTCTGAGATACACGCTAGGCTTCTCATGGCTCACTCATCCTTAGATGGAAAGTGCCTTCGTGTAAACTATCCTATTTTTCTAATACTTTAGAAAAGGAGTTGCTTTGGATCACTCTGGCATTAGCAGTGATACCCTAATGGAGAGCTAAGGTGTACAAATAACAATCTTCACGTTGACCTCTACCAACCAAGATTTATCCCTGTTGGGTCTCCTCTGAGCAGGCACCTGGTACCACTTGACATGTATCTTAAACGTGTATGACACTGAAAAACAGGGAGAGAGCTCCAACTTGTCCTTCTTGTCAATGAAATTGAAAGATTGTTATAAAGAAATAAAAGCACACAAAGGACTAAAAAAAAAAAAGAATCCAGACAGTCTTTGACCAAATACCAAATCCTATCTCAGGATGAAGGGATAGTAAGAAAATAATGGCTTACAGTTGCATGTATGTATAAAAATACAAGGCGGCAGCAATGCTTGATAAGAAATGTACTCATTACCTTGCCCATGTAATTGTAACCCCTCTGTACGGTATTTTCACAATAAAAAAAAACTTAAATGACAAAAAAAATACAAGGCTTGGCAGAAGTTACCTAAGCTCCTAGATGGCAAGAATTTAATACAACAGAAGGAAGAAAGAGAAGGAGAAGGAGAGGGGAAAAAGAGAGATTGGCATTTCAAACAAAAGAAAAAGAAGCAAAGGACGCAAATAGAAGGGTTTGGTGGGTAATGTATGTGTTCTCCAAGTGATAGATTTACGGAAAGGAAGGGCCAGGCTGTGACTATTTTATGGCAAACTGATGGTCCTGTGAGTGGATTTCACATAGCAGGAGTTTATGAGCCTTACTTCAGCAAGCTCCTTGAGTAGCTGATGAACAGTGTGGCTCAACTTCTCCCCATGGGCTATTAGTATAGTTCTCAGCCTCTGAAAGTTAATTAGAAGAAACAACCCCCTGTATACCTTTCACACTGCTTCCTCTATAAGGAGCCAGGAAATTGGATTGGGGAGCTGGTTGATTGCTTTCTGTAGAGAAATTGTCAAAAGTAGAAGGTCTGCAAGTTTCTGAGCTAGAGCGGTCAGTTTTTCTTTGAAAATTTTGTATATATGATAAAAGCACATGATAGTATAGTACAGTATATTATTACATCACCCGAGAGGTCTTATTGCAGTCCTGGAACATAAATTCACATATGGCAGGGTGCTTATTTTATCTTCCAAATTTTGTTAGTTTTCTTTCCCTCCCTACCTTCTTCCTTTATGTCACCAGTTAGATCATAGTGAAAGGAGCAACAGAGAAAAATCTTAAGCCACTTGTTAATGTTTTACAAAACTGTGACCTTGGCTACACTTTTAAAGGGCAACTACATAATAATATAACCACATAGTGGTTTGGAACACAGGCTTTGCCATCTCATGGGTATGAGTTTGATTATAATGGCCTGACTACTAAGAGATTTGAGAGCTACGTTTAGGCATATCACTTTCCCATTGAAGTATTGAAAAATTTTCTATTTGGATCTCATAAACCTTAAATGAATTGTTTCATTTGTCACTTATTAATTTTCTCTTTTATTCAAATACCTATTGGGCATCGACTCTATGCCGGGTTCTATAAGTAGAGATAAACATAAACAAGTTGCACAGAATTTTACCTCATGTGGAACTTGTGTTCTAGCAGTGAGAGAAGGTAGGAAAACAGGGTAATAATTTTTAAAAAACTGTGCTTATGACAATTTCAGGTAAGTATAATGGCATTGATAAGTACAATAAAGAAAAGAAAAACAATAAAACAGAGTAAAGCTAGCAAGTTACTAGAGGTAGAGGAGGAACATATTGGATGTTGGTCAAAGAAGCCTTCTCTGAGGAGATGGCTTTGAGCGGATGTTTGTTTCCCAGCCATACAAAGACCTAGGGAGAAAGTATTTCAGGCAGAGAGAACAGCAGTTGCAAAGAGGCCCTGTTAGTGGAAGGGAGTGTATATAGATTTTGGCTGCACATTTGAGCCATCTGAAGTATAGCTGTCTTGTGTCTATGTGTTTTTGTGTAGCTCATATAGTAATGTGTCAGTGGTGTGAACGTGATTATTTGTAGTATGAGTTGTGTGGGTGTATGTGTGTATACATTTTTGGCATTGATGGTGCAGGTGGAGATGTGTGAATTTGCAATCCATTTTAGAGGCTAATTTAGCCATTCATACACGATGACCTTCTCTGAGTTCCTCTGTCCACTTCTGAAATTTGGGATACAAATGGTATCTTAGTTTTAAGGATTAAAAGGGGTAATATGTATAAAAAAAGTTTAGTCCCCAGAACACGATGTCCTTTACAAAAGTTACTGGATGAAGAAGAAATATTAATAAGTTTTGTTAATGTTTCTGAGTTGTACTTTCTGTATCAGTTAAGCAGGAATAAGTATGACTGAAAAACAATAATTTGGCAAAACCTAAATGAGTTGACATGTCTAAAGTTTCATTCAAAGTTGAAAGAAGTGTCACACAACCTGAGGCGTAGCTGCAAGTCTCACTTATTGAAACTTCTCCAGCCATTAGGTTTGTCTGAATTCTGGGTTTCAGGAAGACACAAGTCTGTTACTTCTTCCCAATAATTTAAATTTAATTTTTATTGTAATTATAAAGGTGACACAGAGGTATTACGTAAGTCAGGTAAAGAGTACATTTTTCTTTTTCTTTTTTTTTTTTTGTAAAATTTCACTCTTTCCCTCATCCATTTTTTCCCCTCCCATCCCACCCACCAGTTGTGTAGTTCATTTTCAAGAGCAAACCAATGCCAACAAACCAGATAAGCTCCAATGGAGAGCCATGTTGACTAGAGGAGAGCCAGGAGAACACAAGCAGACAGGAGACTTATGGGACTTGCACTTTAGCTGGTGTGGGCCTGAATACGGTCAGATCAGGGGGCAGGGTCACAGGGAGTTTGAGAGTTCAAGACCCCAAACTGACAAGTCCAGTAACCCATTGCCCAAGGTCCCACCCATGTCTCTAGGAATTCAGGCATCACCTGGGAGGTGAGACTTTCCTGCCTCCACCATGAAGACAAAATGGTGTCAGTTAAACTCAATACTCTATCATCCATCCCTTCTTTAGCTGACAACATGGAAATATATATGCATACCAGTACACGCTGAAGGTAAATTCCCTGATTTAGTGTCCCTAGAATATTAAATGTTTAAACTAATGAAGAACATGAATGAATCAATTTCTAGTACCTTGCTGTAGCTTGTCACATTTTCAGTGTTTTGAAGCAATTAAAGGTGATAGATGAAGAAGAAAGCTTTTGGTTTTCACAAAACTTTTATTGTTCAGCAATGGACAATGTGATTGAGAAATTTTATGCTTTTATGCTTTTAATTTTTATTTCCTGATCCCAATGCTTTTCTTGCTACTCCTTATTGTTGCCAACTTCTTCCAGTGTAGTATTTTGACAAGTGCTAGGTTTTTACTTGACCTTGATTAAAGTTCCAACTCCATGGCTCAAAACAAAGTGCATATTGAGTGTTGAACTTGCAATTTTGGCCAATAGACATTTTTTTCAACAATGTTTTTGGAAAATTTAACCTGCATTTGTTTTCTTAAAGAAGTTGGGGGTGGTAGGAATTAAAGGACAAAACCTGGAATAAAAAATACTGACTTTGATGGATTCTGATAACATGGTAGGCTTCCTTATAACATTTTTAGCATCTTTATCTTATCAGACTCAACTTTTCTTTTGTCTATGCACTTGATAGTTGTAGAGATGGTTAAAATTAGAATTCTCTCAGATAATTTTCTTTTTAATTAAACAAATTTATGCAAATAGGAAATCATTATTTTTTCCATTCCAAGAAAGAGAATGATGAAGAAATATTTCGGACACAAAGCATTTCATCTTTGTGTTCTTGTTTGAGCTAACTATTCCCAGAGGACTTTACCCAGTTATATTCTAAATGATTTCAGAGATTGGCCTCAACTATTTCCCCATTGTAAAGCATTTACATAGACTTTCTCAAATGAAGCTTGATTTTGTTCCAGATTTTTTTTGTAATTTTCATTCATATCACCTCTCAATACCTAGACTAACCTTTCTAAATTATTTTTTTCTGAAATTCATGATATTCCTCTTGCCTATTGATACAGATGGCACATAGACAATTGGGTCTTTTTATGTTCCTCTTAACCTTCTTACAATGGATGAATTTTAGTCTAGGCATTTAGAATGCAATTGTATTTTTATCAGGTATTTTATAAATCATAAAATTGCTAGTGTGTTAAATAGACATTTTTGATTGAACCAGATGGACCATTCATTAAGCCCATCTGAGGTCAACAGGCAGACTTTCAAGACTGAGAAGCCCAATTGTGAGCTTTGTGTGTGAGTTGATAGGGTGCATGCTCATTTGTGTGTGTGTGTGTGTGTGTGTGTGTGTGTGTGTGTGTATGTTGTGATAGAGTGTCGGTGTGGATTGGAATAAATGTATACATTTTGGCAGAATAGCAGCATCCATTTTTAAAAATTTCTTCAAATGATTATATAATGGGAGTTTAGTTTTACCTGTCCCTTTATGTGTACAATGCCTTTGATCAGTGACCCCTTCTGTCATTTCACACCCCTCAGCCTATCTCACTGCAACTCATTAACTTTCCTAGGTTAATTTTTGCATAGGCACATTGGTTATTATTACTGCATTCATCCACCCTCCATACCTTTCTATTCATCTTCCTCCTTCTTTTAGTTCTCTGTCTCCTAGGCAAGCCACATTTCAGCTTCTTGCTATTCTTTTTGTTAAACTATATGTATTTATTTATTCATTTCATGAGATAGGTGATTATGGAGCAGAGCACTTATTACACACCAAGCATTGTATTAGGCACTGGGGATATACAGTGAATGTCTTGCCTCATATCATTCTTTATCAATAGGTCTTTGGAGGTTGGAGCAAAGAGAAAGAAATAGCACTTATTTAGAGCCTGAAACACTGCTATACAAGATAATATATAATATCACCTTATGTATCATAGTTTCACAGAAGGCAGTGAAGTAGAAGTTATCCTCATTTGCCAGTGAAGGAAATCCAGTCTCATAGTTTAAAGTCAATTGTTCAAGATTATACCACTAATTAGAAGAGCATCTAGGACTGTCTGACTTCAAAGTTTATATTCTCTCTATTACACTGTGCCATTTCTCTTTAAAAGCTGAGATGGGTTCTTACCCATTAGAAATTCTGCTCCCAATAACTAGTATATGTCTGGGACAAGCAGAAAAGGTCAAAAGCTATCTACATATGACCAGATAAGATGATGTTAAGTGAAATGAACCCCAAGATAGGGACACAAGTGTTTTTTTTTCTTTCTTGCTATTGTTTCTAATGTATTTATAATGTATCATGTGATTTTTTGGTTGCTTTGTCTGTTCCTCCCCCATGGTATAAGCTCTGTTTTCACTGTATTTGTTGTCACTCTAAATTGGGGAGGGGAAGGGAAAAAACAAAATGTTTAAACAGGGATACAGGTTGACCCATTGTAACAATGAGATGAATAAGACACTATATTGAAAAATGAACTTTACAATTTAGGCGGGGGGGGGAGGGTGGGTGTTGGTCGAGCGGGGAGTATAGTTGTGGAAGTGGGAGGGAAGGGATGGTAGGGGAAAAACAAAGGAGGAGGCAACCATGCTTGATAGGAAAAGTACTCATTACCTTGCTCATGTAACTGTAACCCCTCTGTACAGTATTTTTACAATAAAAAACATTAAAAAAAAAGAAACTCTGCTTCCAACCCTTTGAGGCAGCCATTGATTTTCAAACCTTATAACTAGGATAGAGAACCATGCTCTGGGCAGCATTAAAGAGCTCATGTGTAACAAAACTCATGGCTCTTTCTATCTTTCCATTTAGTGGGCAAGATAAAAAGAGCTGTGAAAATGAGATTAGATGGCCCAAGTTACAGGCCATATGGCACTGTGGCTGGTGTTGAAAGGTTTGATTGAGCTGTGACTTGTTGTGAATAAAATGTGATCTTTTGTGAACGTTGTTTAATGAACTGTTAAGGCTTCAGCTTCTGATGGTGAGGGTCGACTATTCTCAAGATTCTATTTCTCTATCTATTTACATCTTTGTTAGTGATTGAAAACAACAGTATTCATCTCAGAGAGTCCTTTCTTGCCTTGGGGGATGGTGACATTGAATTTGGGTTGAAAAGATGATTGGCTTGGGACTTGAAATGGCAGGGGAAATCTATCTTCACAGCCATCTCTGAGGGGAAAAAAAACTGAACTGTGAAGTCCAGTTCCATGAAATTCATCAACTGTTTACTTAGTTATTATCTTCTAGATATTATGCCAAATTCTGAGAATCAAGAGATGAATAAACTATATTTTTCCCTACCATATTTTCTCATAAGTTATAATTGTAAGTTTAAGGATGAGCAGAGAAAAACACAAATACATAATTTTCCTAAGTTATCATAAGGAAGAAGGGATTAACAAAGGAAGAGAGAAAGAGCTGAGAAAGCACTTCCTAGGGGAAAGAGATTAGTTAAACTGGATTCTGTAGGATAACAGGAAAAGGTAACCCTAAACGAATCATGGTAAGGGAAAAACAAAGGAGGAGGCAACAATACTTGATAGGAAATGTACTCATTACCTTGCTTATGTAACTGTAACCCCCCCTGTACAGTATTTTCACAATAAAAAACTTACTAAAAATCATAGATAAGTGAAAATGGATTGAGAGCTGTGGGAACAGAATTTTATTGAGGAACTCCATAAAATAAGTTTGAGAAATGTGTGGTGTCCAACCTTGTTGTGGTATATGATGGGGTAAAAAGGAAATGATGAGTAGTGACAAGAATTACTATAGTCTGTTAGTCAGCTTTCCATTACTGTAACAAAATATGAGTCAATTAACCTAAGAAGAAGAAATGTCTACTTTGGCTCACAGTAAAGTGAGTTTCATTCTATGGATAGTTGGTCCACTGGTTTTAGACCTGTGATGAGACAGTAGATCACGATGGATTTGCTTACTTATTGGCATCCAGAAAGCAAGGAGACATAAAAAAGGGGTCAGGATCCCAATATCCTGTTTCAGGGCACACTCACAGTAACCAAACTTCCCTCTACCACTAGACTCCACTTCATAAAGATTCTACTACATCTCACTGGCACAAGTTAGGAACAAAACCATCTTTAAGGAACATCACAGATAGCAACTAGCGCATAGGCTATGTAATGGAGAATTTTATATTTCATTATCTTGCCCCTGTAATTGTAACCCTTCTGTACAGTATTTTCACAATAAAAAAAGAATTTTGTATTTTGTAGCAAAGAATGTATAAGAAGTACTAGAATGTCTAGAAGTACTGTGTTGGTGAAATTGGGCAGAAATCTCCTCACATGAAAGGCAATTTTCATTGTTTTACATGAGAGATCGGGACTTTAATCAAGACAGTGAGAGAAAAGAAGGCATACTTGGATTAACATAAAGTTGGCAGTTCTTGGAGATCATTGGATTTAGGAGCACATGGTTTTCAGAGAATGACTTCAGGTATGACTCAGTGGTTGGTGGCATTACTAAGAGGTAGCTAATAAAAAGGGAGTCTGATGATGAGTTTGGTAATTATTTGTTCAATTTGGTCAGATTGGGTGAAGGGAACTTTAGAAATCCTAATGGATAAAGTTAGGAGTTGAGTAGATGGCTGAGTCAGAAACTGAATCACCTAGCCTGGAGATATGTATTTGAATATTGTTAAGGTGAGAGTGGCATTTAAAAATATGGGGCTCCGAGCATATAACTCAATGGCAAACACATGATTCACATACATGAGTCCTTGAATACTACCCCCAACATCAAAGAGAAAATGGGAACACAGAGGACAATCCTAGGTAAATCAGTATTTAAGAGATTTAAGAGCAAGAAAGGGAATATAGTCAAGCAAATTTTAGAAGTATGTAAGGTAAAGATACAAGTAAAATAAGATAATGTTGCTCTGAAATGAAGGAGATAAGGTTTTCAGGAGAGAATTGGAAACCAACAAGCAAAGCAACATCTTTTGATTTGACAGGTAGAAGTTCATTGTGACCTGACCAGGGTCACAAGGAACAGGGTACAGAAAGCAGAGGGCTGTAAATGAGAGTATGGTTGAGTGATCAAGAAGGGAAAATAGCAAGTGTAAAAAAATCTTTCAAAGATTTGGATGGACAAAAATGAAGTAATGTCAACGGACAAGGGTCTCATATCTAAAATGTACTTGGAACTCAAAAAATTAAATCCCTCAACAACAAATCCTCAAAGAAACAACTGCCCAATAAATAAGTGGGCGAAAGACTTAAAGAGAAACTTCTCTGAAGAAGAAAGAAGGATGGCCAATAGACACATGAAGAAATGCTCAACATCCCTAGCCATAAAAGAAATGCAAATCAAAACAACATTGAGATACCACCTCACCCCAGTTAGAATGGCAAAATTCAAGAACTCTAACAACAACAGATGCTGGAGGGGATGTGGACAGAAGGGAACCTTACTTCATTGTTATTGGAAGTGTAAACTTGTTCAACCACTTTGGAAAGCAGTATGGAGGTTCCTCAAAAGACTTCACATAGAGCTCCCCTATGACCCAGCAATCCCACTTTTGGGCATTTACTCAAATATTTACAAACAAGACCACACTAAAGCTACCAGCACAATTATGTTTATTGCAGCATTATTTACCATCACTAAGATATGGAACCAACCCAGATGCCCCTCAGTAGATGAATGGATCAAGAAAATGTGGTATATATACACAATGGAATTCTATGCCTCCATCAGAAAGAATGATATTACCCCATTTGTTAGGAAATGGAAAGGCTTGGAAAAAAATATATTAAGTGAAGTAAGCCAGGCCCAAAGAAACATAGGTCCCATGGTTTCCCTTATTTGCAATATCTAGTATATGTATGAGTCAAGCGGAAAAGGTCAGATAATGTGATGTCAAGAAAATGAACCCTTAGATATGTATTTTAATGTTTTTTCTTTCATGCATGTGTTTCTAATGCATTTATAAGATTATCTCTTTGCTGCTTTGTATGTCCCTCCCCCACAGTATAACCCCTGCTTTCACTATATTTGATGTCGGTATAATTTGTGGAAGAGATGGGGTAAAACAAGTCGTTTAAGGATACAGGTGGACCTGTTGCAACAATGAGAAGTACAAGTTGTCATGTCAAAAACGAACTTTACAACTTTGGTGGGGGGTGGGGATTGGGTGGAGGGGCGGGGGGAGGCTGGGAAGGGATGTGAAAGGTAAACAAAGGAGGAGGCTGCAATGTTTGATAAGAAAAATGTACTCATTATCTTGCCCATGTAATTGTAACCCCTCTGTACAGTATGTTCACAAAAAATAAAAATAAATGAAGTAATGGATGGGAGCAAGCAAGAGAGAGAGAGAGAGATTGATGGAAGGGGCTGTTTATGATGGCCTAGGGAGAGATATGAGCAAACATTTCAATCAAGATGATATTATTGTAATAAACTAGAAGTTTAAGACCAAGGGCAGACCTGAATTTCACATAGATTAAGTACTCACGTATTAATATAGAATGCTGGCTTAAAATATAATAGGATATTTTTCACCGGAGGAGTCAGGGTAAAGTAGGAACTGACATATTTTTTAATGAGATGGAATTTTTGTATTTAGGCATTGGGTAGTGTGCTAAGGGAATTTATTGCTATGGGCCCCTTGTAAATGGAGCACAGTGGAAACTGAGGACACATGCTGAGATGAAAGGAAAATGAAGATTTAAAGAAAGTGAGAATGAAGATATGGGGACATGGTCTTCCTACAAGGAAATGGTTTAAACAGATTAATTTGAAGTTGGACAGATCCAGATCATTAGAAAGTGAATGTTTGCATCAAAGCCAGTGCACATGGACAAGTGATTTTTTTTTCTCCAGTGGTACAAAGTTGCCTCTGTTGGAGTATGCAAGAATAACATGAATTTAAGTAAGGAACTTAGATGTTCTTCTAGGCTAAAAAGGTCAGAAAACAGGGACTAAATGGAAGGTAAGATTCAGGTCTATAGTTTGAAAGGCAGAGATATGAGGAATGAAGGAGTTGGATACATGGAAGGAGAGAGAGATAAAGTAAGGGACCAGGACCCTGAAGGTTTAGATTCCTAATGTGGAGCACTTGAAGGTGACACCACTCCCTAGGGCTGACCCACTACAGGAAGACATTGAAGCTGAAAGGAAGTAAAGTATATTAGATTTGCGGAGGTCAAAAACTGAAAATTCAGTGGTTAGCAAATCAGCTGTAAAGACATTGAAACCTTTCAGGGTAATGCTGAGACAGTATAAAATCATCACAGCAATTATTAATGTATGTGAGGAAAAGATTTAAAAAAAGATCTTAAACTCTTAAATATTTGCCTTTGGTTGTTATTGTGCCTGTCCTTGCTGATTTATCAGTCTCCAGTATTTCAGTCTTCAGTGTTTCAGTCTTCAGTCTCTTTTCAGTATTTCATGTTCACCCTCACAAAAAGAGAATGTGGAAGTATTTGTTATATTTATTTGTAATGGGATATTATACACATATCACAAGATGCATTGTGTTATAAAAGCAAGTATTCAATATTTGTTGAGTGAATTAAAATGTTTACTGTCAACTTTGTCTGCATCTTTTGAAATCTCCACATTGAAGACTGACATACTACATGCCCTTATCTTTATATTTCTTGGTACATCAGTTCTTGCTGAGACATGAGAAAGCAAATTGTCTCTGCTTCAAATGAAAACAGCAATCTTTACTTGATTATATATGTTGCTTGTTCAATTTTGAATTCATGTTTCTGACATCTCTGCTCTTGAGTAACATTTTTTTCTTCTTTGTGAAGCAATATGACATACAATTTAAAACATATATTTCAGAGCCAGGCTACTGAGATGTTAAGTTCTATGTACAATCGCTTACCTCAGCCAGTTTAACTTCCGTATTGCTGGTTTTCCTAACTAAAAAATGAGGATAATGCTAGTCTCGCCATGTAGCATAGATGTAAGAATTAAATAAAGCTTCAATGAGCTGTAAAGATTAAATTAGGACCTAAAATAGCCCCTACCTGTCTTATAAGAGTGTTGTCTATCATTATTTTCTAATTGTTGTGAACATAAATATATAATCACTTGATGTTATCCTGTTACCTTGACTTGAATGGAAGGTGTGGTTCTATCACCTTGACGTTCAATATTGCTTTTTTTCTTTGGTTCTCTTACTCTTGGCAATGTCTGATAGTCCTAATTTGTGAACAAATTCTATTATGGTATATATTTTAATCTTTATTTGGAAAATAAAATAGTAACCCTCAAACTTTCCATTAATAGTTCTTTTATGAGCAAGCAATTTTTTGTTTAGCTGCCTGTGTTAAATTCATATTTTCTCATTGTACAATATTACAATTTTATGTTTCTATCATTTTTACTTCTTCTTAGGAAGTTTAATCTTTTCATGTATATGACATTTGTTTTTTAAATTTAGGCATGTGCTTATCAATATTTTTGAATAGTAAGAATGGAGAAATTGAGAAATTGATTTATCTAAGATCAACTGATGATTGATCTGGTTCTTTTGTAATTAACACAACATTCACAATCCTGCCAATCTGGCTTTGATCTTTATCTGAATGCTAATGCTTCTCTTAGTTTTGAGACCAAGATCCTAGTGGTTAACTGATTCTGTTGAAGCTGGGACTTGGTTCTCTGTCAATTTCCATCTAGATAATTGGTCTGTATCTTCAAAAATGAACTCCTGCCTTTTGCTAACCAATCACCCATTTGACTCATTTCATCATAATTCTGTTCCGATAACAAAATACCTGACACTGGTTATTAATGAAGGAAGAAAATCTATTTCAGTCATGATTATGGTATCCAGAAAGTTCAAAAAAGCAAGGTGTTAGTAACTAGTGAGGGCTTCCTGGATATGTATAGTATGGGACACAAGCAAAAGGAGAAGCAGCCATCTGCAAGAGCCCAAGCATGTGGAATGGCCATTCTTTATAGTAACTAGCTATCATGGTAGTTAGTCCTGAAAGACTCAACTCCCCGGTGTAATGTGGTCATTAACCCCTACCAAGGGAAGTGGCCCCAAGGATTAATTATCTCTTGTAAAAGTTGTCATTACCTTGATACCATAACAATGGGGAATAAAGCATTAACATGAGTCCTCACTGAGAACAAATGCCTTTCAAACAATAGCCAATGCATAGATGATAGATGTTTGAAATTCAAAGGGCAAGAAAAGCATCAGCTCTTCTTCATTCTCCCATTGCTCTAACAGTGTCATATCCCTCCTCTTGAACCAGTATTGTGTTGTTTTAGGATTCAGCCATTTCTCTAACAGTGTCATATCCCTCCTCTTGAACCAGTATTGTGTTGTTTTAGGATTCAGACCTCAGTTGTGGTCCATACTCAGGACCAGATGATATCCTAAGATCTAACAACTAGACTATTAGTGAGTCCTAATGTCTTTGGACATTTCCTGAGGCTAATGGTGGTCACATTTTTTTCCAGAGAAGATTGACTTTGTATTTTTTATTTAATTTTTTATGTTTTTTTTGTAAAAATTAGTATACAGAGGGGTTATAGTTGCTTGAGTAAGGTAATGAGTACATTTCCTATCGATCATTGTTACCCCCTCCTTTGTTTTTCCCCTACCATCCTACTATCCCTTCCCTCCCCACCTCCACAACTTCTCCCCCTACCCCTGAAGCTGTAAAGCCATTTTCAACATAGTGTTGTGTACATCTCATTGCTACAATGGGTCAGCCTGTATCCTTATTTCAGCATTTTGTTATTTCCTTTCCCCTCCCCAAATGAGAAAAATGTATATACAAAATGCAGGGCACTGGCATCAAATACAGTGAAAACAGGGGTTATACCATGGGGGAAGAACATACAAAAGAAACAAACAAACAAAAAAAACCTCACAGTACATTATATGTACATTAAAAACAACAGCAACAAAGATAAAACCTCTTATTTCTTGGGGTTCATTTCACTTAGCATTATCTTATATGGTCATATGTAGATAGCTTTTGACCTTTTCTGCTTGTCCTAGACATATACTAGTTATTGCAAATAAGGGAAACCATGGGACTTATGAATTTGCATTTTATTAAGGCTAAACACATTTCTCTACTGGAAGAACACAATGTTAGCATATGTGAATATGCCTCTCCAACCCTTTACATTGGAACTGGTAAAGGTCTTAGGTGATGATTGAAAGTATCTAAGACTGCAGTATTATACCTTCTGGGGACTACTGAAGAGTCCTGAGTGAGGTACTATTTTCTAGTCATTATTTGAGGACATTTTCTCAACTAATATTTGTTTAGACTCTGTCATAAATGCCTGTGTGTTGTTTGAAATGTCTGTTATTTGTGAGCCATCATCTGACATGATGTTTTCTAGGTTAATTATTCAGAATGGAAAGGAGTTTTTGTTTTAAATCACTTTTCAGTGTGAGTTGTGTCTTAATTTCCTTGTGTGCCCTTTTGTTCCTGCATAATAGTTAAAAGGGGACAGGATTTTCCAATCGATGATATTTTCTATTAGCAATTTGTATTTTGCTGATATTCCATGACTGGTGCTCAATCTGTATGTATGTAATCATAACATTTGGAATATCCTATTCTTTTGTTTAAATGAAACAAATGGAGCTTTCAGGGAAAGTAATTTATTTATGAATATTTTAGCAAGCTTTGAGCAAGGGATACTTTATTTCAAGGCAAAGGAAACTAGACAGTGTATTTTCACAGTAATAAAGAAAATTTATACCTAACTATTTCTAGGCAAGGACTCTAGACAGTGTGTTTTCATAGCAATAAAGGAAATTTATACATTACTCTTTCTATAATATTTGTTACTCCATTCATGCATTGTTTTAGCTCTTCAACAAATAGAAAGGTTTTATTTCCTATATATATATTATTGACATCTTTTGTGGACTCTTTTAGCCCTATTATTCTAGTTATAAGTAACTAGTAATATTTTCATGGATGGGGGACTTTGGTTGTGATTTTTACCTCTTGTTTAGCCTACACACACAAATACATACACACTGATATGTATTAGTAGGATTTGTAGTTTGAATTTTACTTAGAAGTACATTTTGAGATAAACTAAAAGACATGGGGAATAATGAGTTTCAACAGCTTGTGTGAGAGAACCTTCCCTTGTGTTCTCTTGAGTGCCTGTAGTCAAACTACCTTGCACTAGAGTTATGGCTTTGTCTCTTTGTTTCTTCTTCTTCAGAACTAACTTCTCTTTCATCCTTTGCCCCAAGTTCCACACAGGACAGCACTGTACAATTATGAGAGCTATAGGTATAATTGAAAATTTGTATTCATTACATGTTAAAAGGAGAAGTAAAAATCATTTTTAATAACATTTAATTCCCTATGTCCAAAATATTATTTCAACATCAGGAGTGTGTAATTGTTGAAATATTTTACGTTCTTCTTAATGAAATTTTTGAAATCCAATTTGTATTTTACACTTACAGTACATTTTGCATGGCTAACTTCCGGTATGTCTAATACCTTCTTTCTTGGATAGCATATTAAAAGTTCTTTCTTCAAACTTTCTCCTGGGAGAAGAATAAGACACACTTAGGTCAGCATTTTCATTTGTTTTGCCTTGAGCCAGGTTGAGTGAGAGAATGAGACTAGACTGAATAAGGATTGGGGGTAAAATAATTTTTACTAGTGAAGAGAAACAAAGGTGTGATAAAATTATTGATAATGACTAGATGAATATAATTGAAGACATACTCTGTTAGATGGATTTTAATGGCTGGTTGGCCTTAGGGTGGAACAGTGTATTTGTATATTTATCCTGCAGGAATGCAGATATATAATCCTATGGAAATACCCTAGGCAAACGTAAAGGGTAACATAAAGTAATTGCACTGGGAAAGAAGGGACAAATCTGGTTGAGATAGAAACATTTTTCTGAGTTAATAATTCTGTTGAATGAATTTTGAAGAAAGACCAATGCTTGAGACCAATGAAGTACTACTAGGCCCCACAGAAGAATCATGTGGGGAACAGGGGCACAATTATATAGAAATGGCTTACAGAGGAATATAAAAATGTCAACAAAAAAGGAGTGGCAAGAATGGAAATGGAAAGACAGGTGGACTCAGCTCACAAAGGCACTTGTTTGCTGGGCTAGAAACTTCCATCTCATCCTGTAGAATTTAGTTTAAAGCATGGTAAGTTTTGTAGTGTTATTGAAGATGGATGGAACATGCTGAACAAGCTAGCTAAAGACAGATTGTTTTAAAAGTCTTTGGGAGGGTTTGGATAAAGAATGATAATGTCCAGAGTAAATCAATGGCGGTGAAGATGGGCTACTATTCAGAAGACAGAAATTTGGGACATGTCTCTGATGAGCTCAATTGTGATTCACCACAAGCCATACATTGAAACCATCACTTAGAATGGAAAACATTTAGAGACAGCGCTTTAAGGAGGCAATTGAAATTAAATAAGACTATAATGTATAAGCTTGGGGTGCTGTACAAATATACCATAGATGGTAGCATAACAACATTTATTCTCAGTACTGGAGGCCTGGAAGCAACGACTGTGATGCAAGCCAATTTGGTTTGGGGCAATTCCTTTGTCCTAGTTTACATATGGCAGCCTTCTTACTGTGTTATCATATGGTAGAGAGAGGAAGTTGTGCTGTTTCTTCTTTCCATGGTGATACAGAATCCACCATGAAAGTTCTGCCCACATGAACTCATCTCACACTATCTCCGTTGTGTTCTGTTTTCATGTCTATAGAACGTCACACTGGGAATAAGGGCTTCAGTGTATGAACTGAGGGATGTATGGTCACTCAGTGCATCACTAAGGTCATAAGGCTAAGACTTTAGTCAAATAGACCTGGTATAGTTTTATCAGAAAAGGAACAGATATTAGAATCACGTGCATGTTTAGGAATGGACATAAGAGAAAGCATATAAACAAACAGAGAAAGCAGCTGTATGTCAGCTAAGGAGAGAGGCTTCAGGAGAAATCAAATATGTGACTCCGTTGACCTTTAACTTCAGACTTCAATGGGCAATTTCAGATGGTAGTTAGTTGTACACACTTTCAATGTATAAACTTTTTGATTGTTACTAATACATTTTTATTCACTTTGTAAGAAGCTTGGCAAAAAAGGTCTTAAAATTACTTTGTGAAAATTAAGGGAATAAAATGACTCAAATTATGCCGATTTAATTGTAGGGTGGCTGTGTGTGTCACGGAATTCCACACCTGACATTTTCAATTAGCCTCAATAAGCAGATATTCAGGCTCTTATTTTGAATGTCCATTTTAGGTACCTACACAATCATGGGTTGTTCTTTCATTAACCTCACTAGCCAGAATGACCTGCATTGAATACCTCATGTGGTCACTAGCTTTTTATTCTGTTTAGTAGGTATTACATTTCTTATCTCCCATCCCAAATGCTATACTGTTTCCACTTCTGTAGTGACTTTACTCTTGACTTCTTATGGTAGGTTTTATGAGTTTCTGTTCTTTATCCAAACTACAGAGGTCTCTTGTTTGAAATATGTCTGTTTTTAGACACAAGAATTTTCTTGTTCTGGTAACCTGAAATAATTAAGTTCTCTACATACAGCTTCAAAATTTCTACACCCAGCTTTGGACTCTTCCTTGCCATCTAGTCTTTTAAATCCAAGAGATAACATGACATTCCTGCCTAGCTATTAAATAAGCACTTTGCACTTATTCATAAACTCTTGGCTTTACTCAAACCCAGTTCTCTTCTATTTCTTATTCCTATAATTATCATCATAATCACCGGAGGCAGATGATTCATACCTACAATTTTAATTACTCAGAATGCTGAGATTCAGGGGATCACAAGTCAAACCAGTCTAGTCAGAAAAGTCCATGAGACTATATCTCCAAATTAACTAACACAAAGCTGAGTTGAAGTCATAGCTCATGTGATAGAGCACCAGCCTAGTAAAAAAAGCCAAGCAAGTTTGAGGCCCTGAGTTCCTGACCGAACTATTCACCATAATTCAAATGATCCAAGTCCTTGAACCAAAACTTTTTCTCAATGAAACAAAAAAAAAGAAAGGAAAAAGAAAAGGAATATAGTAGTCTAAAATAAATGTAAAGATAATGGAAAAAGAAATCTATAAATTGCTGCATAGAAAAGGATGCAATTCTGATATGACAAGATATTGTTATTTAAAATATCTTTAAAAATAAAAATGACAATAAGATGATTTCCACTCCAAACCTAAAAGCAGCTGCATGGGATAATGCTGAAATCCCTTACACTGTGTGATAGAGTTCTTTATCATTAAGGAACTCAGAACAACTAAAATGGACTTAAACAACAAAGGAAATTTATTTACTCAAGCAGTTAGAAAGTTTAGACATGAAGCTGGTTTGAGAGAGGCAGAATCCAGAAAATCAACTAGATTACAGCAAATAGTCTTTTTTCCCTCTTAACTGGCCTTAATTATGTAGTGTAGTTATTTGTGGCATAATTTCTCCTCATAGATTGAGAATGTGACAAGCTGAGTGTTTTTTATTTTGTTTGTTCATTCTAAATCTTAACATAAAAAAGTGACTCCAGGATTCAACCTAAACAGTCAAGGTTGTATTGATAGCTTCTATAGATCTGACTGGGTTATGTGTTTTTGATAGATATTAGGGTAGAAGAATATTGTAGTTAGCATGGTGATAAGATTAATTCTTTTGTTATATCTACCTTAAAGTGCCCTTTTTCTTTACATTTTCCATGGCCGGCTCCCTCCTATGATTTAGATCACACGTTAAAGACATTATATTAATATATTCTTCTTTTGACCATTTGACTAGAACAGACAAAATTGTACCCCCTATGCACTGCTTACTGCCCTTTAACTATTCTATATTATTTCAGTTTCCTTCATAGTACTTGCTGAAATTTACAGTTCATATTCTTACTTATTTATTGTGTTCATCTTCAACTTTTTTAAAAAGCTGTTTTTTGGAGGAGATGATATCTGCCTTATTCTACAGTAGGTACTTAACATATATAAAATGTCTATTACACAGGTGATGCTCAATATGTATTTGTAAAGTAATAAATGAATGGTCTTCTAAAGCCATCAGAATCTCTGTGTTGGAAAGAAATTTAAAGGTCATCTTTGACAAATGACCATCCAGTCTCTGACACATGAATCCTGGTAAAATCGAATTTCTCATCTCTCTAGGCCTTCTGTTCCACCTTTGGATCATTAGAATGTTCTTCCACTTTTTTTCTTTTTTACTCAGTTACAAAATATCATCTCACTCTGACCTAGATATGTGTATGCTAATTCTACTCCTTAGAGTCCAATTTGTATGTGACATTCTTTTGAGTCATTGAAGACAGCTATCACATACTCCTCAGTTTCTGTGTCTTCTTTTCTTGAAACTTAGATTTCCCCAATCTCTTCATTTGTTCTTCTTTAACATGAGTTTGACTTTCCTCACCAGACTAGTGACTTATCCTTTAACATGATCCTGCTTGAGCATTCTCGGCTGTTCTCAGTAATGCCCATAATACTATTCATTGTCTACTGATTAGGGCTTTCATCTGCTTTCTAGCTAAAGATGCTGCAATTCTCTTAGTCATCCTAAAACCTCTGAGCTATTGATTCACATTGAATCCGGGTTCAGTTAGAATTCTTTAGTATATTCCCCAAGTGCTGCTATAAAGTCTCACAGACATTAACTTATATAATTATACATGTTTTCAGCAACTCATCTTTCTTTTCCTTGACACAGGTACGGACTTGGGGAGTATATTTTTTTGTTTTGTTTTGTTTTTGTTTTGTTTTTTAGAGGTCATCAGCATTGGTGAGACTCTTTGAGGGCTTCAGAAGATTTTTTTGCTATCTTTTTCTCAGATATGAGGAATTGCATATGAATTCCGTTCTGTAATGATGATGCAATATATCCACTTTCTGAACTCTGCTGAGAGAAAAAATCTTGGTCCTAATATTGTACAATGCTTATAAACAAAACCAGAAACAACAGGATTACCTGAAGGATATTCATCCCATCTATCATTCTAGATGCTCTAATTTATGCCTTTTAATCCTGAGAAATCATTGAAGCAATTTCAACTGGGATCTTGGTGGGCTCCACTCCAACACCGTAGAATTACTTTGTATCAGTGATGTTTTGGACTTATTCCAGTCACCAGTGTTGAGGAATATATTAGGAAACCACTTAGTGAAGTTTGCTGTTTCTGTTATGAAGATGTTGTTTAGGATGCTATTTAAGGTTTCCCATATAACTGTAACCATTTTATTTTGAAGACACAGAGAGAAAACTTTTTCTTGTTTCAGTATTAAAATGAAGAAAGTTGAGACTTTAAAAAGAAATGAAAAGCCTTGTTGTTTTTGTGTTGTGTATTTGGTAACTGTATATTTCTCTTTTTCATTTGACATGTTGAGCTAAGAGTTACACTTGATTACTCACAGTGACTGTGCCAAACTATATATGTATATATATGTAACAGAAATGCACATATATATTTCTGTTACATTTCTCTAAACTTAACTGTTCTGCCTATTTTCCATTCAACATTAAAATATAAATTGTGATTTTTGTTGTATGACAAGCTATGATAATTAATCTTTTGTGTGCATAATACTTTCTTTGGTGGCTTTGGGAACCCTCAACTTTATTTCATGTGGAACAAATGGAGCTGTCAAAAATAACTCCCTGGGAAAAAAAATAATTCCTTGGTTAATTTTTGGCATATAGGTGGCCATGTGACCAGTTTTACCCCTTTAATATACATCTAGGTATGTGATCAAAACAACCTCATAAAAATGGTTCCAAAAGTGGGGTGCCAGTGGATCACACCTGTAGTCCTAGTTACTCAGGAGGCTGAGATCTGAGGATAGCTATTCAAAGTCAGCCTGGGTAGGAAATCCCATGATTCTTATTTCTAATTAATTACCAAAATGTAGAATTGTGGCCAAGAGGTATAGCACCAGCCTTGAGTGCAAAAGCTAAGGAACTGCAGTAGCCAGGCCCTGAGTTCAAGCCCCAGTATTTGTCACAGACAAAGAAATAATGATCTCAAGATATTTCTCTTGAAGATATTAGGAAAACTTCTTGTCTTTTTGGTTTATAACTACCAGAGTCTTTGAGCTGTTAGTATTACTATTTTGTTCTATGTAGCTCTTTCTTGAAGTTGTGAAAAGAGAATTAAACTGATAAAAGGAAAAGAAAACACAGATAGAAACAGAAGTAGAGATAGAAATATGAAAAGAAAGAGAAAGAGAAAGTGAGATGAGAGAAGAGAAAGAAGAGAGAGAGTAGACAGGAGATAATTAGGACTGAGGACAGATTCACTCTTATATGTCACAATTCTATGCAAAAACTTCCTATTTTTCCTCAAAAAATATACAAGATTTATATTACATTTATTATAATATTATTCCCTTTTCCCTGTTTGTACTTTGGCAAGTTTTTTCAACACTTTGCTAAATGAAAGTCAGTGCATATATACATATATACATACATACAATATGAACACCTATCTGAATGGGTAAAAATATTAATTACTGATATCTATGTCTAACCATTCATCCATATCTAGAAAAAGTATATGTGCAGTTATTTTAATATAATACAAGGGGATATATTTCTATATTATTATACAAGGAGACATTTACATCTATCTTAAGATTTTTGTCCCATCTCCTTGGCCTGAGATATTCTTTCTGAATTAATGTTCTATCATCATGGTTTCTCACCTTACTCTCATATTATCTGTTTTCTGCATCTCTGAAAACTATTAATAAATAACTATTAATAAATAACTATTAATAAAACTATTGTATAAATAATTAACTACTATGATAAATACAGCAGGCGTGGGGCTCCTACCTACAGAGACTACCCTACAGGTAGATATAGCCTGTTAGGAACTGTAGTAGTATATTTTCAGGAATGGATCCAAATATATCCAGCATTTACCTGACATCCAGAAACATTCATCATTTTTATGTTATTTATTTTATTTTACTTTTTTACATTTCCTCTTTGTGCTGGTAACCAACTGAACTTGGTATTATTTCCTATAGGACTCTGACAAATGGTACACATTTTAAGCCCATTATCTCATATTTGTAGCCATAAAAATTCCAAGTTTACTTCAGTATTTATTTACAATGGAAGAAAACAAAATTTATAATCCAACCACCAGACATAAGCATTGTTTACTTTTTGGTAAGACACCTTTGTCTTTTTTAATGCATAAAATAAATGCCTTTCTTTTTTTAAAAAAAAAACATGGTAGAATCTATTGTATAATGCACCTTTCTCACTTAAGCTCTGTTTTTTAGCATTTTTAATGCCACATGGATATTCTCTGGTTTTGAATATCTCTGTAAGCTTCTTATACCTCTTGGATGAACAGTTTTCTTATTCTAATTTTGGCCTTACAGTGTAAAGCCACTGAGCTTGGGTTTCTTTGCACTTTTGAATTAGGATATATATGCTGCTCTGACTATGTCCTTAAGAAACTAATGCCTTATTACTGCAAGGTGTTTCTATATATTACATTAATACCACAGTGCTCTTCTAGGGCTGCTGGGTGTGAATTTGGATTTTTGATTCTTTTCACTTAGTTACCTGTCCTAATTTTTCTCTAGATTAGATCAATAAAACCTTAATGCTTTCTTACTGAGTTGCACTAATCTTTTGTCATATTTTTATTTACAACAAAAATAAAGCTTCATTTTTCTTATGATTTTTGACATTGAAATTATATTTGCCTGTTTCTGAACTTTCTGTGAACCTGGTGAAATGAATCTTATGGTGATCTGTTTTTGAAAGGTTCAAACTTTGAGGTTCAAATTTTATATCAAAGTTTTTTTTTCCAACCATCAGCTACTGTGACAGTAAAAATATCCAATAAAGATCTTTTAAAAATTGTATCTGAGGGGCTGGAAAGGTAGCTTAGTGGTAGAGTGCTTGCCTTGCATGCATGAGGCCCTGGTTTTGATTCCTCAGCATCACATAAGCAGAAAAAGCTGGAAGTGGCAGTGTGGCTCAAGTGGTAGAGTGTTAGACTTGAGCTGTAGAGCTGAGGGACAGTACCCAGGCCTAGAGTTCAAGCCCCACGACTGACAAAAAAAAAATGTACCTGAAAATTTATTTTTTTTAGACCTGGCTATCAAATGCTAAAGAGACATTAATGTTAATCTGGACTCTATGTCCCTACAGCTCTTTCCAAATCAAAAACTATAAATTCCTTATTACTGGATCCTAGAATCATAGCCAGGTACTGGTGGTTCACACCTGTACTCCTAGCTGTTCAGAAGACTGAGATTTAAGGATCACAGTGTGAAGATAGCCCCTAGCAGAAAAAAAATCTCTGAGACTCATCTCCAATTAACCACAAAAAGTCAGAAATTTAGCTGTGTTGCTCAAGTGGTAGAGTACTGGCCTCAAACACAAAAGCTCAAGGACAGTGCCAGGCCTAGAATTCAAGACCCAGGACAAGAAAGAAAAAAAATAATCTCATATCAGTGGACCAAGGAATTCCTAAATTTTAGCTCAAGTTTATTATCACATAGTAATTTACTTTCTACATGGTTTTTAGATTCCAATATATGGTCTGGTATATGGACTGGCAGGGACAAAGCCACGCAAGCCACATTCAAAGTACAGTGAGAGAAAGCTCATGCTGCTTTCATGTTTGTAAACTTCTCCTTTTCCATAATCACATGGTTGATCCTGATATCAAATCCCCTCTTATCTTCTTCCTGGCTTTGAGAAAAATGGCATTACTTCAGATTATCACCCTCATAGTTTTTAGAACATAGTTTATCCTGGGTGTGTACCAGAACCTGCTATGAGAGCTTAGTCAGATGGTTTACATTTAAATCCTTTTTCAAAGCTCTCTTTTTTATTTTTCAGAATGACACAGTCTAAAGAAGACCGTTTATAGGTATTTGTTAACTGCCACACACTGTGTGAAATATTTCGTATACATATTCAAGGCTCAGGCTATTTTTTACACATGTACCAAAATGTAGCTTCAATAATTCCTTTTTAAGACAGATTGGATTATATTTAGGTGTTTCTGTGTAGAGATGACGGGCAAGCTGTTTTTAATTATTGACAACTTATGGTGCTTGTAATTTTTTTTGACAGATGTGTGATGACCCTTTACCTTGGTTTTGTAGAACTTCCTTTCTGAAAACCAGTGTTTAGAAACAATCAGGATTAAAGAATGTGCTTTGTCAGAATAGGTCAAAAGCTATGTACATATAACCATATAAGATAATGCTCAGCAAAATGAACCCCAGATAGGTACATAAGAAGTTTTATCTATGTTGTTGTTGTTTTTAACGTATTATGTGATTTTTTTGCTTCTTTTGTATGTTCTTCCCCCATGGTATAACCCCTGTTTTCACTGTATTTGATTCCGGTGCCCTGCATCTTGTATATATACATTTTTCTCATTTGGGGAGGGGAATGGAACTAACAAAATGCTGAAATAAGGATACAGGTTGACCCATTGTAACAAGGAGATGTACAAGATATAATGTTGAAAACGAACTTTACAGCTTTGTGGTGGGGGGGAAGTTGGGGAGGTGGGGATGGTAGGATGGTAGGGGAAAAACAAAAGAGGGGATAACAATTTTTGAGAGGAAATGCACTCATTACCTTATTCATATAACTGTAACCCCTCTGTACAGTATCTTTACACTAAAACTATTTTTAAAAGAATGTGCTTTGTTCTATCAATATAGTCAAGTCACTTTACAATAGAACTGACTCTGAGCTAGCTCTATATAGCTAGATCTCCTTACATTTCAAATTTGATTGGACTAGCAAAAATTTGACTTATGACAACTCCGCAGAAAGATATGTGTGGAACAAGGCTATGGTATGAGACGTACTCTGCTCCAGGCATCCTCATTTGGATGAATTATTTGACAATAGGAGGCAAATGGGTAAGTTTCAAGTTTGACTCTGGAGGCCAGTGAGGAAAAGGCATATTGTAAACCCTTATATTGGCAGATTTTTATGGAATTATCACACTAACTCCCAGTTCTCTGCTTTGCAGTATAATTAGGAAGCTATAGCATGCTCAGATTTAACAGAATACTTACACATTCTTTAAAAAAAATTCACAGCTATGTACTTTGCCATATGGAAAATGATACCTTGTATCTCTCCAGAAAGAGAGAGAGAGAGAGAGAGAGAGAGAGAGAGAGAGAAAGAGAGAGAGAGAGAGAAAGTCTAAAGCTGAAACTTAGGGCTGGGCCCTCCCACTTACCTTTTGATACTCAAGGATTGAGCCACAGATCTATGTAGGCCTTTGGGTAGTTAATTGGAGGTAAGAGTTTTACAGATTTTCCTCCCTCCTATCATCCTCATGTCTCAGCCTCCTGAGTGACTAGGATTGTGAGCATTAGCTACAAGTACCCAGCTATTCTTTCAGTAAATTTTTGAGAGAAAACATTGTACTAGGCAAAATGAATAGAAGACATACCTTGTGTCTTCAATGAGAGGCATGCACAAAAACATAAAATCAGTGGTTGGTATTATGCCTAACATATGTCAGGTGTCATTCATTAAATATGAGGTAGTTTGATAATTGTCTGGTATCTACATGTGTTTTTGTGTTGTGTGTGTGTGTGCACGCATGCACGCGCTTACAGGAATCTAAAAGAAGCCCTTTAGATTGACGCAGTGTAGATGTATGGTTTTGGGTTGAAGGAAGACACTTTTGTCTATTCAAGAGTTTGAATAGATAATATGTGACCTGTTTATCTTCAGTAATATCAATTGTGACTATTATTCCAAGTCAAGTACTCTTCCATGATTTACCTACACCAATTTATTTGATCATTACCAGTTCACCTTAAATCATATGGTAGTTGATTAAATGTGTTCTTTTCCTTAAACAATAGAGATGAATGGCAAGCACTGGGCAAGGAGGTAGACGAAAAAAAAAATGCAACATCCCTGGCAAAGCATGTGGGGGTATGAGGAAGATTGCAGGGGAGGAGGCGGGAGGATTGGGAATTCATCATATTCCTTCAGAGACTGCTTTAAGCCTGTTGGTCTTAGTATGCTTTGTGTTTCAGTTTACATGATGAATAAATTCCTTTTATATGTTCACATTAGCTGGTGCCCCACACTATTATTGACTTCTCTATGTGGGCTGCAGAAATCATAAACGACAGTAGGTCACATGTGTAATGAATCTCTACTTTCTAGCTCTAACTCTTTATGCTTCATCACCAGAACCGACATGCAAACAAGTGAGAAAGATCTTATGTTTGGCATAACCTCGAGTCCATTTTTATTGATATTTAATAAGTAAATCATTTCAAATTTCTATATTTTAATTACAAGTAGTTGCAAATTACTTGCTGTTTATTTCCCATATTCAGAAGCCATATCTGACAATTGACTCCAGGCTGGAAACATCTTACATATTATTCAAGTGTGTTGGATTGCTGTCTAAAATTGGAAGCATCATAACCTTGGTCCTCCTTCATTTCCCAAAGAGATATGTATGTACTCAGCCCTTTTCTTTCAATTCTGAATTCTGCATGGGTTTGTGAGCCACCAGCCCCATTAGCACTTGGACACGACATCTTCTTATACAAAACCTAGCAGGGCTAAGTTTTCCTTTGGAACCATTCTTCAATTTTATATTTGCTCTTTTCTTTTTTCCTAACTCAAGAGTCAGTATAAGAGTTCAATTTTATAGTGGATGCACATACGTTATATGCTGATATGAAGTGATAGGTTAGAAAAGAATTTGGGCAGAGCATACTGAATTACTGTAAATATTTCTTATTGTTATCAGATTCCTAATGAATTTTAATAAGGTGGAAAATGTCCTTAATTGGCCCAATTTAGAATTCAAAAGTAACCCAGTATAACAGTGTGTGAGAGTGCTGAATTTAAATTTATGCATTTCTCATCTTTAACATGGTAAAAAAAAATCTGGGTCATTTGGTAGATCTCAGTCTTCTTCTGTTTAACTTCTCTCCCTCACAAACACACACAAAATGGTTATATGATTCTTGGAAGCTCGAATGCTATATTGGAAAAGACGGTATAGATGATCACTTATTTGTTAAAAAAGTAATGATGCTCTTTCATTGAACACATTTAAATTTTGAATCTAGTCTTAATACACTTCTCTGGGATGTCTAACTTGTAGTACAATGGTATTCGAGATCTTGTAGTCATCTGGTCTTTCAGTCTTATCTAAGCTGAGAGACAGAATATCTTTAATTATCTGCCAGCCATAGGGTCTTGCTATTGAAATACGTTTTTCTTTTCTTTTTTTTTTTGGCGGTTGTGGGGCTTGAACTCTGGGCCTGGGCGCAGTCCCTCATCTCTTCAGCTCAAGGCGAGCGCTCTACCACTTGAGCTACAGCGCCACTTCCGGTTTTCTAATGGTTTATTGGAGATAGGAGGCTCATGGTCTCTCCTGTCCGGGTTGGCTTTGAACCACGATCCTCAGATCTCAGCCTCCTGAGTAGTTAGGATTACAGGCATGAGCCACCAGCGCCTGGCTGAAATACATTTTTCTTATATTTGAACACCCTACCGTTTCCTTCTTAACTATGATTTCCAAAATATCGAGTGGGGAGGAATATCTAAATCTCTAGGGAGTAGGCTCTGTAATCACCATATAAAACCAATTGCCTGAATAAAATTCTGCCACTAAAAGCTTGTAGATCAGATCACCTACATGGTGACCATATGTATACCCATAGTGTTGGTCAAAAAAAGAATATAGCAAACAGTATCAAACAAAAAGGAGTAAGCCTGGTCCCCTGAGGATTTGAGCAGACATTGTTACTAGATAGTAGTTTCTGACCAAGAGTCATACAAGTAGGCCTGGACCATTTAGTAATTGCCATTGAACTCAAACAATCATTGTGACATTTCAGGCCTGACGATTTTATTTCACTGTAATTACCTTCCTAACCTGAGAGAAGAAAAAAAAAATCCAAAATAACCTGGTCCAAAAGAAAAGGAAGTAACCCAAATGCACTTGTACATTTGGCCTACGTTTGTGTCACATCCAGTGAGTGTAGAGAAAGAATGGATCCTCTCCACTATACATTGCGCCCAGCATTGTTTAAATGGCAGCATAAATGTGAATTGCTGTAATGTGATTCTGACTGAGATATCTCTGACTTTTGTTAAGGCTGTCTGTGTTTAGAAACTCCAAGGTTTGGCAGTAGGAATGAGGAAATTCCCAGGAGTGAGGAGCCTAACAAGCATAATGAGCTCCAAAGTGGGTACAGGGTATGAGTGGCCTAAAATTGCTTTAGGTAACTAATAGTGACCATAGTAACCAAAACTCACTTTCTCTGCCCCAAATTATCTAACTACGGTTTTATTCTAGTGGCAGATTATCAGCATGAGATGCGGTACTGAGAAAAATACCTTGTAGGTAACAGGTATGAGCTTGACATTGCTTTTTTCCCCAAAAGTCATGGGCACTGACTACTGTTTGCTATGTTCTTTTTTGGACAACACTATGGGTTTACCACTGGTCACCATGTCTGTGATCTAATCTGTAAGCTTCCAGTGATAAAATTTTATTCAGGCAATTGGTTTTGTATGCTGATTATAGAGCCTCCTCCCCAGAGATTTAGATTTAGTGACCATCAGGAATCTTCATTTTAATGAATTCTCAATGGTTTGTTATTTTATAAAATATTTTATTGTAAAGGTGATGCCAGGAAGGGTTAAGTTATATAAATAAGGCAATAAGTACATTCTTTTTGATTAGGGTTACCTTCTCCCTCATTTTCTCCCATTTCCCCCCTATCCCTGACTCAGTGTCTAATGAGTATCACTTTTGCATTGGTTCACCCCTTGTCCATTCACCCCTTGTCCACCATTTCTGTGATTCCCATTTCTTCCCCAAATCACATAAACTTATATACAAGATAAAGGGTACAGAAATAAAAACAGTGACAACAGGGAATAAAAAAAACGGTGGGGGAGGGGAAGAACTGCAAACAGTACACTAAAAAACTCTTTTGTTCCATTTCTTGGAGTTCATTTTGATAAACATCATTTTATATAGCAATATGTACATAGATATTGAGCTATTGTCATCCTCTGCTAAGAATATCCTAGACATATTCTAATTATTACAAATGAGAGAAACCATGCAGCCTCTGTTGCTTTGGATTTGGCTTGCTTCACTTAATATAATTTTTTCCAAGTCTTTCCACTTCCTTAGAGTGGGCCAATGTCATTCCTTCCGATGGAAGTGGTGTTGTATATATACCACATTGTTAAATTACTTGTTCTACCACTCTGGAAAGCAGTATATAGGTTCCTCAAAACACTGAACATAGAGCTCCTCTATGACCAAGCAATCCCATTCCTGGGCATTTACCCAAAAGATCACAAACAAGGATACACTAAAGCTACCAACACCATATTCATTGTAGCATTATTTACCAGAGCTAAGATATGGAACCAACCCATATGCCCCTCAGTAGATGAATAATTATTTTTTGTTATTATGAAAAATACCAAACAGAGGGGTTACAATTATATAGGCAAGGTAATGAAACCTCCTCCCCCGCCCCCAGCCAAAGTTGTAAAGTTCGCTTTTCAACATAATGTCTTGTACATCTCATTGTTGCAATGGGTCCATCTGTATCCCTATTTAGATTATTTGTTTTTTCCCTTCCCCTCCACAAATTATATCAACATCAAATACAATGAAAGCAGGGGTTATACCGTGGGGGAGGGACATACAAAGCAACAAAGAAATAATCTTATAAATATGTTAAAAAACAATTGCAAGAAAGAAAAAAAACATTTGAATACTTATCTTGAGGTTTATTTCACTTAACAACAACTTATCTTATCTTTTCTGCTTGTCTCAGACATAGTTATTGCAAATAAGGGAAACCATGGATCTATGTTTCTTTGGGCCTGGCTTACTTTTGTTAGGAAATGGAAAGACTTGGAAAAAATTATATCAATGATTTTTGATGTAAGTGTTCTGCAATTTGAAAATTGCTGCACCAAGAACTATGCAGCAGTATTAATGCTAGCAGTGTGGAAAATACAAATGTATATTCTTTTATTATTTGATATCTTTATTCAGTTTCTTAATTGACCCTTACATACATGAATTTCTGGTGCCTAAATGCTATCTGAGAATTTTTAAAAATTAATAAGTTTTATTATTGTGAAAATACCGTACAGAGGGGTTACAATTACATGAGCAAAGTGATGAGTACCTTTCTTATCAAGCATTGTTGCCTCCTCCTTTGTTTCCCCTTACCATCCCTTCCCTCCCATCTCTCCCTCCCACTCCCACCCCAACCCCGCCAAAGTTATAAAGTTCATTTTTCAACATACTATCTTGAACATTTCATTGTTGCAATGGGTCCACCTGTATCCCTATTTAAACAATTTGTTTTTTCCCTTCCCCTCCTCAAATTATACCAACATCAAATACAGTGAAAACAGGGCTTATACCATGGGGAAAGGACATAAAAAGCAACAAAAATCATGTTATAAATATGTTAGAAACAATAGCAAGAAAGAAAAACCACTTGAATCCTTATCTTGGGGTTCATTTAGCCTAATATCAACTTATTTGACATTTTCCGCTTGTCTCAGACCTATACCCCTATGACCCAGCAATCTCACTTTTGAGCATTTACCCAAATGATCACAAACAAGACTATATGAAAGCTACCAGCACAAATATGTTTATTGCAGCATTATTTACCATAGCTAAGATATGGAACCAACCCAGATGCCCCTCAGTAGATGAATGGATCAAGAAAATGTGGTATATATACACA
>NW_012267262.1:2509648-2513725 GCF_000151885.1 Dipodomys ordii
TCTATCTATCTATCTATCTATCTATCTATCTATCTATCTATCTATCTATCTATCTATCTATCTATCTATCTATCTATCTATCTATCTATGGTCATGTAAAATTGAACAATAGATTGAATATTCACATCTAGATCCTCCCTGTTCAAAAACCAAGCCCTTTCCATTACAGAATGTACAGCCTAGAGTATACAACTTATCAGAATATTCAACTTCTTCCTTCTTCCTTTACTCACTTAAAGTGTTGTTATGGGCTGAATATTTATGTACTTCACCAAATTCACATGCAGAAGCTCTAATCCTAGTGTGGTGGGATGGGGTTTTTGGGACATAGGTAAGTTAAGAAGAGTTCATGAAGATGTAGCCTCCATGGTGGAATTAGTGCCCTAATTAAAAAGAGGAAGAGAAGTCAAAGTACATTTGGAGAAAACCCTTCCTCTGAACTATATCTACTACAATCTGTCTTAGGCTTCTCAACCTGAAGGATTATGAGAAATAAAGATTTATTATTTCAACTACCTAATCCATGTATTTTAGTGTAAAAGCCCAAGCTGAGTAAGATAAGGGACATTAATGGATTCCAGGTTTAAGGAGTAATAACATGTTATTTGCCCATTTCTTTATTTTTAATTGACAAATAATAATTGCATATACTTACGTGGTATAGTGATTTTGATATCTGTATACATTGAGGAATTATATAATCAGGCTAATACACTTATCTATCACCATATGTACGTATTATTGCTTTGGGATTAAGACTTTCAAAGTTTGTTATTCTTAGCATAAGTATACAGTATGTTACTATGATTAACTATAACTACACTCTGGTGCAATAGAGCCCTAAACTTGGTAACTCTGATCTAACTGAAACTTTGTAGTTTTAACCACCATCTCCACTTTCTCTAGCCATCTCAGTCACCTTCCTTCCCTGGTCATCACCATTCTATTATTTACTGTTTAATACTCTTTTTCTACTATTTACTTTTGTAAATTGGGCTTTTTTAGATTCCCTGTATAAGGAAAATCATGCAATAGTTGTTTCTTCTATGTGTGTCTGACTTTATTGGTTCTTTCTTTATTTAGTATAACATCCTCTAGTTCATCTAGGTGCTACAAATGACAATTTTCTTCCTGTTCAAGTTGGATGGTATTCTGGTGTGTGTGTGTGTGTGTGTGTGTGTGTGTATGTGTGTGTGTGTGTGTTTACATATATCACACAAATACACACGCACATATATATATATATATATATATGCACGATACATATACATATCACATTTTCTCTATACATTCATCCCTTGTTGGATACTGCTCCCATAGTGTTAATATTTTGGTTATTTTGAATAATGCTACATGTAGACATCTCTTCAACATATTGATCTAAATTCTATTGCATCAATATCCAGCAGTGTAATTGCTGTCATATGGTGATTCTATTTTTAGTTTTTTGAAGTGCTCTCATGCCATTTCTCATAATGATTGTCTTATTTAAATTCATTCCAACAATGTACAGGATTCCCTTTAATCTACATCTTTGCCAGATGTTATCCTCCTTCTTTAGTATAATAGTCCTTCTAACAGGTGTGAAGTTTGCGCTTTCATTTTGCATTTCCTCAATTAGTGATGCTGAACAGTTACTCATACATCTGTCAACATTCATATGTTTTCTTTTGAGAAATATGTATCAAGAGAGTTGGCTCATTTTTAAATTGGGTTATTTATTTTCTTGTTACACATTAGCAGGATTCTCATATATTTTGGCTATTAATTTCTTACCTTATATATAATTTGCAAATAATGTCTCTCAACCTGTGGATTCTCTTCACCATAAATTGCTTTTGATTACAGATCTCTCTGATATGGATTATGAAGAATTAGTAAATGATATAATGAAAGAAGTCCTGTTTTTTTTGTGTGTGTATATGTGTGTGCATTATTTCCCTAATCAAAGTTTGTAGTTTTGACACAGTGTTTATTATATTGGCCATTGCCCAAGGCCAGAAATCACAAAATATTTAACAGGACTTGATTCTTCATTTTTAAGAAAGTTGTACTTACTTCAATAGATTAAATTAAATATATAATCACTCAGGACGCTGTGGCTCTCCCCTGAAAAGTGAAAATTATATACAAGTTATGGCCACTTTGCTAGCGTATTAATGAATAGTTTGAATACAAATAGCTCTGAGAGAGATTTACTTCTCTTATAAATTCTATAGTTTTCCAATTAAGTAAATTTTGTTAAGTAAAAATTTAAAAAATCAAATTAGATAAAAATATAAAGTAAGCTGGGTGCTGGTGGCTCATGCCTGTGATCCTAGCTCTCAGGGGATTGAGATATGAGGATCATGGTTCAAAGCCAGCCGAGACAGGAAAAGCCATGAAGCTCTTGTCTGCAATAAAGCACCAGAAAACCAGAAGTGTCATTGTGGTTAATGTGGTAGAGCACTAGCTATGAGCTGAAGAGCTGAGGGACAATGTCAAGGCCCAGAGTTTAAGTCGCATGACAAAAAAGGTAAGTGATAGGATGGCTTTTTATGGTTATAGAACAAAACTTGAAGTGAGCCTCTTCTTGGAGATGGGAAGGAATGATATTATGTGTAGATATTGTGATATGCTGAAGAATTAGATTCAGGAAGGAATATTTGCAGGTGACTGATGAACTTTTTAAAACTACCTAGAGTCTATCATACTAGGAACTACTGATTCATGAACAATTAATTTATTGTCCATGAGCTTTTAGCCTTCAAGGAGCATAGAATTTCAGTAATAAGTAGTATTGCTCACCATCAAATAATCAGCTGATGTCTTCTCTGTAGATATGCTGAACTTGGTCCTGAAAACAAAACATGTTAAACATACAGTGATAAAGAGATGGTATTTTAAATTTATCTCTATTTAAGTAACAGTGGTATAGAAGAAATAATCTATTTTGAGGATTCTAAAGTTCAATGAGACAGTAGTTTGGTCATGTTCTCGTTTGCTATGCCACAATGATGTTATATAACAAATCATCCCAAAGTCAGTGGCTTAAAAACATTTATTTATTTTTAAAGATGTTCCAGTTGATTGAGCAGGCTGTGTTCACAGTATGAATCCATTAACATGTTTATCTCCTGCTCTGTGGGGTGGGTGGTAAGCAGCAGCACAGATGTATTAGGACAAAGGCAAGTTCAAGCAAGTCCTTAAATACATAAACATACATTTTGACCTTTACTCATGTCTATTGGTTAATAAAGCAGTTGGCTGTGAACAAAATCAAAGAACAAGGAAATTCCTTGACACAATTCCTAGATAAAATTGGATTTAGAAACTGCTCATTTATTTGCTTCCTCGAGCTGAATTTTGGACAATTTGAGTTATGACTGCTCGTATCCTGTCTACTTTTGCAACTCTAATAGAGAAAAGTGATAGTGTAAGAGTTTCAGACAAGTCAATAATTGTGGTGTGTGTGTGTGTGTGTGTGTGTGTGTGTGTGTGTGTGTACCTGTGTGTGTGCCCAAGTACTGGAGCTGAAACTCAGAGCCTGGGTGCTATCGGTCCTTCCCTTTTTTGCTCTACCACTTGAGACATAGCTCCACTTCCTGCCTGGGCTGGCTTAGAACTATGATCCTCAGAGCTCATTCTCTTGTACAACTCAGATTCCAATGTGAGCCACCTGTGTCTGGCAACTAACTTTTTTTATTAATAACTTTTTTTATTGTGAAAATACTGTACAGAGGGGTTACAATTACATGGGCAAGATAATGAGTACATTTCTTATCAAACATTGTTGCCTCTTCCTTTGTTTCCCCTTCCCATCCCTTCCCAAAGTTGTAAAGTTCGTTTTTTAACATAACGACTTGTACATCTCATTGTTGCAATGAGTCCACCTGTATCCCTATTTAAATGATTTGTTTTTTCCTTCCCCTCCACAAATTATACCAACATCAAATACAGTGAGAGCAGGGGTTATACTGTGGGGGAGGGACATACAAAGCAAAAAAGAAATCATCTTATAAATATGTTAGAAATAACTGCATGAAAGAAAAAACATTTGAATACTTATCTTGGGGTTCATTTAGCCTAATATCAACT
>NW_012267262.1:2515131-2543823 GCF_000151885.1 Dipodomys ordii
AATGGAGTAGAATTGAAAACCCAGAAATGAACCCACAGACCTATAGCCACCTAATCTTCGATAAGGGAGCTTAAAAAGTAGAATGGAAGAAAGACAGCCTCTTTAGTAAAAGGTGCTGGCAAAATTGGTTAACTACTTATAGAAAACTAAAGCTAGATCCTTATATATCACCCTGTACCAGAATCAACTCCAAATGGATCAAAGACCTCAAAGTTAAAGCAGACACTCTGAAAACATTACAGGATGGAATAGGAGAAACCCTAGGTCTCCTTGGCACAGGCCGAAATTTTCTTAATAGAGACCAGGAAACACAACAAATCAAAGAAAGGATGGACAATGAGCATTTCTTATCAAGCATTGTTGCCTCCTCCTTAGTTTCCCCTTACCATCCCTGCCCTCCCAGCCCGCACCACCCACCTCGCCAAAGTTGTAAAGTTGGTTTTTTGACATAACGTCTTATACATCTCATTGAAGGGAAAAAAAACAAATTGTTTAAACAGACTTTTTAAGAGCCAGTTAGGTATTTTAGGCTTTGCAGGTTTTATTTTCTGGGGGTGGAAGAAAGCATTACTTATAGCAAGTGTAAACAATGTGTGTTGTAGTAAAACTTAGACAAAAGGATAACTGTTTAGATGATTGGATTTAACACATGAGGTGAAGTCAGACTGCAAATGACCTATAGTTCATAGAAAAGTTAACAGGAGACATTGATTTGTAAAGTTGAACTAAGACACATCAAGCATCATTTTTTTTTTCTAACTTTAGGGAATTAACCTCTACTGCATAATCTCTGGTTTATATCCTATCTTAAGGAAAACAAAACAAACTAAATCTGGCATGGTTTCCAATGCCAAGATTATAGTAGAATTCCCTTTCTGAGGTGAAATCAACCATTGCTAACTGGGAGTTTTATTTTTATTACATGTCTGTTACGTGTTTTGATCAGGGGTTGCTAATTTGTGCTTGGCTCTGCACAATGCTACTCACAATTTTTTTTTTTTGTCAGTTGTGTGGCCTGGGCGCTGTCACTCAGTTCTTCAGCTCAAGACTAGCACTCTACCACTAGAGCCACAGCACCATTTCTGGCTTTTTTTGCTTTATGTGGTGCTGAGAAATCGAACGAGGGCCTCGCACGTGCAAGGCAAGCACTCTACCACTGAGCCACCTTCCCAGCCTGCTACTCAGAATTCTTGTCACAGATGGAACTAAAGATTCTCTTTGGCCTCTGACTTGGTTTCTGAGCCATCAGAAAAGACTTTAATATCAAGAGTAGGAAATTTTCCCTTCTGTGGAAGAAAAATGAGTTGACAAATTAATGTAGAAACAAATCATTCGTTTCTATTTATTTATGGCTGGGAGCCATTTAGGATTCAATTTAGAGGGGAGATTTGTTCCTCTTCTAGCTGAGCAACAAACACTTTGGCTAGGTATTGTCTCTAAATTTTGTCTCAAAAGACTTTTGACTTTGAGTTCTGCAGTATCTTCTATTTGTCTATTGTATTTTATCTTGTTCCTTCTGTGGGTCCTGTCTGTGTCTGCTCATCTGGAAGCAATTCTGAGAAATCTTTGTCCATAAGTTTCCAGCTTTTTAAAGAAACCTTTCTTTCTGTGTTTACTTAATGAATGAACCTGATACTTAAGAAGAAACAGTCACAGTTTCCATAACTGCACTGTCTAGGTGCGTCCCTTATCTAAGCCCGTTCTTCATGTCTCAGTATTATTATTGCAGGTAAAGGAAGCATGTGGTGTAGAAGTTTCTGTAAAAGTAGAAATACAACCAGACACAGTGAGTCACATCTGTCATCCAATCTACTTGGGAGGTGAAGAACAAGACAATAGTGATTCCAGGGAATCCCAGTCAAAAAGACAAAATCCCCTCTGAATCAATAAAAAGCAGGCCGTGTGAATGCCTGTTATCAGTACCCTGCATAAATGCAAGGCCCTACTTAAAGAAAGGAAAGGAAAATAACATTTTTTAATGGAGATTAAAAGTATTCATGCACCTGTGTGCTTATAGTTGCTTTCTATTAAGATTCACATTTCATTAGTGGGCTGGTCTCTGTCTGTCTGTCTGTCTGTCTGTCTGTCTGTCTGTCTTCAGTCCCTGTCTCTGTTTCTGTCTTCCTCTCCTCTCTCCCTTAGGCAACATAGCAGAAACTGGTACAATTTTAGACGTCTTAAAACATTTTTGTTATCTTTAAGTGATTGTGCAAAGGAGCTGCCATACAACAAAAGTTTATGAGTACAATGGGAATTGTAGTCTTTGTCAAGCTCATTTCACATTGCTGAAATTCTGCTTTTTTTCCTTGACAGATATGTGAGGAGGAATAACACCTTCATTTTGTATTACTGGGGAAAAAGATAAAGATAACATCAGGTGGAAATAGTCAAGGAAATTTATTTAGGTACTCTGTATAGGAAGGCTTCTATTCAGAAGCCCCCTACTTTGTGCAATAGCTGTATGAGTCTGCGGTGTCAGTCATGTGGCACAGAGTCAGAGGTGTGAGATAGTGGAGCTAGAGCTGGAACCTGATTCTGACTCGAGACCCACTCACTTTTGCCTAGATTGAGGGTCATGTAGGCAGTACACATGAATTTAAGGAAATGACTGGGCATTCATACCTCTTCATTATTACTCAGTAACACATTTGAATTTTTATGCAATTCTCTAACAGCATGTCAATATACATTTTCCCACTTTTTTAAAGCTGAATCAGAAAATACAGAAACCTCAAAACTTATGAAAATAATAGAAAATGCAGCACCTTAGTTTTAGTCATTATTTTGTCCTTACTAGTACACCAAAGGAAATCTTTTTGTTATTGTTTATGGGTTTGGTTTTTTTGGTAGTGGTAGAGATTGTACGAAGGGCTCTGTGCTCACCAGCTAGACACTCACTCAAAAGAGGTCTGTAGCCTTTTTTGCTCTGGTTACTTTTGAGATAGAATGTCATATTTTGCCTGGGTTCAGCTGGGCTACCTGATCCAGTACCCTCTTGTTCACAATTCTTGCCATAGCTGCGGTGACAGGCATTGCCATCATGCCCAACCTTTTGTGTTGAGATAGGGTTTCCCAAACCTTTTTGCCTTGGTTGGCTTGGAACTGCAGTCTTCCAGATCTTCACCACCCTACCACCAGATAGCTAGGATTAATAGGTATGAGCCACTGGGGTCCAAATAAATTTGGATTTCTAAAGCATGTATTTTACTCTGTAAGAATAGCAGTGAATATTTAATAGTGCTTCTACGAGTTATGCATATTGATTCAGTTAATGAAGTGAGATGCCCCATTTGTTCCATTGCTATGACAAAAAGGAAAGAGATACACAGAGTGGGTTAACTGACTTCCTAGCCAACTTCATCATGGCCACAAAATGGTGGGGATGATATTCAAATGTTGGCAGTCAGATTGCATGTTGGTTGTCTATGGGATTTGGAATGGAAACCAGCTAGAATTGGTGCTGGAAGCCGTAAGACTCTTTCTGTAGTTGCTGGGAAAACTGAAAACTGGAGACTTGTCAGTCCCTTTTTACTAAACATTTTTATTGATATTGGGTTGAAGATCATTGCTAGGATGATGAGGACTGGAGGAAAGAAGATAGACAATCTTTAGCTGTAGATTTGCAGACCTACTCTTGTGTCTGATGGACAGAGCTAACAAAAAAGTAGCTGTCAGGACAGATGTCCTAGTTCTAGCACCATAAAGCAGAGGTGGTTTAGACTGCGTGCATCTTTCAAGATAAAGAAATCTGTTAAAGATTTAGCATAAAAAGTATACTGTTAAGAAAATTTATTTGGTTACTCCAGCACCAAAAACTTTCATGCACTTTATTTTTCTTGAATACAGAGCCTGAGTGCTGTCCCTTAGCTTTTTCATTCAAGGCTGGGGTTCTCTATCACTTGAGCCACAGCTTTAGTTCCGGATTTTACACTGATTAATTGGACTTTCTTATCCTGACTGACTTTCTACCATGATCCTCTTTCTTGAGTAGCTAGAATTAGAGGCATGAGCCACCAGTGTTTGGCTTTTACCCACTTTTTATAGATATTATCCTTCCCATTAAATTATGGATCCTCTTAAGCAGAGCCTAGCTTAGACTTTTTTCAATAGCCAGCTAAGAATGATACATAGAGCAGGTATATGATAAATGATTATTGATGTGGTATTCATAATATTTTAGTAAGCAGCATAATTGTTTCTCATACATTTCATAGCATTTTATACATTTTATGTATTCATAGGGTCAGCTAAACAAATAAAGCTTACACATGAGTACGTTATGCAGGATCAAGGTTATTATATTCCTTTGGATGCCCAAAAGAGCTCCAGTGTTTGCAGAAGAGTTTCACCAGCTCTGAGACAAAATATCTACTTCCTCTTCCCTGACACATTGATCATTAATTAAGGAAATGGAGGCATCGATCTGGGTCAGTTGGGTGGCATACCATCAGCAGGGCAAAGCCAGGGAAAAGCAGGTTGAGGTTTTCATTCATATTCAGGGATGACAGCATCCTGATTCCCCCTGTTACCTGTCAAAGAATAGTGGATTCTACCACTGGGAACAGCGCTGACCCGAATGCTAGCTTTTCATTTTACTCATGTGATTGGAACAGGGTTTGTGGTGCTGAGTGCTGAGTAGAATGTGATTAGGCAATCAGTCACATCTCTGAGCAAGAGCAACAAAGGCCAGTGAAAGAAGGTAAAAGAAAATGACACTGCTCATCTGAAATAAAATAAAACAAAATCCTTTTCCTAGATTCCCAAGTAGAAGAAACACTTTATTATGTTTTCCTGCATGTTGGCCCACAATTTGTTTTCTAGGTTTAAGTGAAGGGCTTAATCAGATAGAGGCAGTACACTCATTTTAACGCAGGAAAGCATAAGCCAGAACCTCAAATTTGCTCGCTGTTGTCCTATGGGCTTTAATACTTCAGTTGACTTTACTGGCCTTTACATTTTTCCCTTTTGGGAAAGGAAGTAGTTTTTTTTTTCTTGTAATTAGTACCCTTCAGTGCTGCCTCATTCCTATATCCACTGCTTCTCAGTTATTTTGCTTGGTATGCTAATATGTGTCATTTCAAATGTATCAGTTAAGAAGAGATGCTTACTTTTTCAAGATGTACCTCAATACACTGCTTTTCCTCTGAGGAAAAAAGAACCTGTCATTCCCCAAAAAGCACTAATTTTTCTATGAAGTGATAGAATGTATGACGATTTACAAAAATGAGGTTTCCCCAGTTCCTTAATGAGTAAGTTGTGTTTGAAACAAAATCAGGTTTCGTAAGTAATGTAGACTCTTGCCTTCAGCCTTCGGTTGAGATGGGAAGCATGAAGCCACCTCCTAGGAAGCAATCTATACATTTTCTGCTCTCTTTCTAATATAATATTCAAAAGTCTGTATGTAGCATATAAAATAAAACATGTGCTGTATCTTCGATGGTAACTTCAGATATTCTATTATGTTATTACAGGTGCAGTAGTTGCCTATTGTGCAAGAATTGCCTTTCCCCAAGCCCTAGCAATCGTCTATTGCCTTGTAATCTATGCATTTTCCCATCTATCTCTCCATCTTTAGGCTCATGCTTTATTTAATTACCCAAACACATTATAAGAAAGTTTCTTTCTTGGTGTCTGTTATGGAAGATTATTTACAATATTATTTATTTTACTTTAGAATTTTTTTATTATTTGGCCTGGTATTTCATTCTAGTCTCCTTCTTTTCTTACCACTTAATGTGAGGATACTAAATCTCAGATTCAGTCTATGATACTGAGATCCTACTTGCCCCTTCAGGGGGTTGATATAAATGTTGTGATAGCTGACAAGCTCTTAGTACAGTGCCTGGCCTGTATCAATCCCCTACCCAGTGTTTTTTTAACCTATGCCTTACTTACTCTCATACAACTAAAAGGATTGTTTGTTGACATCTTATCTGGACTTTGATGAATCCCTTTGTTTCTTAGGAAGGAGGTACTTAAAACTAACTCTGGATATTTAAACCAAACTATGTTTTATTACAAGGCTATTAGGAGATCATAGACTTGATTGACAGAGTGGAGAAAGGGACTAAGATCAATAGCCAGAATATAGGAAAGAAGGAATGATGTCCACAGCAGGAATTGTTGTACAGATAAACTTAAGTAACTGCAGTCTAAATATCTCTGAAGACTCAGAGTTGAAGGAGATGGGTAATCTGATTGGCTGAGCTTGAGCCATAGGGTTTTCTCTGTGGCTTTAGTGACTATATTGAAAGGTGAGCACTTTTTGTGGAGACTCTGGGATACAAGAAGAAGGGTTTGGAATTTTTCCCTTATATCACAATATGCCCTTCTCTGTAAGAACTTTAGATGCCAATGGGAACAAGAAAGTGATTCATTTTATTTAATATGTTTTTATAGACCCTGAATCCAACAATTCTTTGTCTTCCTCTTGAAAAAACATCAGGGTCTTTATTCACTTTAATTTGTTGTTTGAAGACAGTCCTTTCCACCTCTTTGGGTGTTTTAATTACTACTTTCTGGATGTTGGCCAAGTCCTGTTAAATCTTTATTGAGCTGTGGCAACCAGAGCTGCACAATTATGTTTGCTGTTATAGTGTGGTGGTTTCAAGGAAAGGATAATTCATTTAGCTTAATGTACAACATTCTTGGTCAACATTAATGCTGTTAAGGAATAAAATAAGTTTGATTTTAATCTCACCTGGGCATCCAACATTGCAAGCTTTTCTGGCAAAGGAAAGTACTAGTATTTTAGAAATTGAAGAAATGGCCCACTTAGAATAAGCTTATGGGTAATCAAAGATCTTTATTTCTACATACCTCTAGTCAATCTGCTTTGGGAATGGAGAAATCTTTTGTTTTAGAGTTTAGATCTAGATTAATACGGTGGTCAATTCTGGACTTCCAAATTCATGGCCTTTGCCAAGTCATTGGAAAATTGATGTCAGTTTCTCCATCACTGATATGGGAATGAATAAATTCCAAGCTTGACAGCATTAATTGGAATTCATGTAATTACACTTGTTCAGGCTTAGGTAGAATATCTGGTATATTGTGAAAATAGAATTTAAAAATCCCATTTTCTCCTCTGTTTGTACCAAAGAGACAAGAAAAATATGAAATGGCAGGAATCACAGAACCCTGCTAGAGTAAGTCAAGGAGAAGCTATATGGAAGAGGTGAGCCTGAAGCTAGTCTTAGAGGGAAAAACATGAAGGAATTCAAGGGGGAAAATAATGTTAGAATATGAAGGAAAAGATAAAATGCCTGTACACTGGAAGTCTGAAAGATCAAAGAATTTTATGTCTGGTTATCAGAGAAGCTGACTAAAAAGGATAGAAGATAAGGCATCTTCCATCAAGAGGCATAAAATCAAAGTAACACTTAAGATGATTAATTCATCTGTGATGGTCCAGACTATCTCAAAGAGAAGATCGACTGGCCTGTTAAGGAAGGAATACATTACTTTCAAATCTTTTCCAATTTCTTCTGATATAACACAATATCTTTGTCAAGAGTGCTGATCCTTTATTTTCCACAGGTTTGATGCTGATCTCCTTTTTCAAAGTTGTCTGTGTTTGGCATTACACTTAACGTGTGTGTCTTTCTAGAGTTACTTATTTCAGAGAGGTGTAAAACATTCAAGACAGGTTATTCTGATCCATGTAATTTTTAGATGAAGTCACCTGAACGTCTGAGGAAAGTACAGGGAGAAGCAAAGAATATGGACAATCAGAAACACCATTTAGTTAAAAAACAACACGGGTTGTAGTTAGACATCTCTACTAGATGCATTAACTGGGGTATCTTACCTCATCATTGAAACTTTCTCCTTTTCCCCCCTTTCTGTCCAATAGGGATGGCCATACCTGCCTCAATAAGTGGCTGTGAAGTTGAGACAAAACGATACCCATAGGATACTTGCTAGAATAGGTCAGCAAATGTTAGTTCACTCTCCTTCCTTATCTGTGTCCTGAAATTTAAAGAAAGGCTAACACCACCCTTTAGGTGGAAAATACCAAGGAGAAAGACAAAACCACAGAGGAGAGCTAAGCATAACTGGTTACAGTCTTTGCTTCTATTCTTTTTCCAGTTAGAATCATTTTAGGGGAAAAAATTAAAAACATTTCTCTGTTGTCACTTTGCTTGGGGCTAGGACACTTCGTGATTCTCGTTGAAATGTTAGCTGATATTTGAGGGCTGAGACAGATGGCTGTCATCTCCATTAAGAATATCGGTACCCCAGCCCTTTATCCACAATTCTGTAAATGTATTTGGCTCCCATAGCAAGCTTATGTGTTGGTGATTTTTTTTCCAGCTTGGATATGCAAAGCCTCTCAGATAGCTTTATGGGTATTTTCTTTCTTTCCTTTCCTTGTTCTTATGCTCTGGGAGTACACACATAAACCTGCAGGCAGCAAAAGCTTTTATCTAGAAGGAATGAAACTGACATTGGGACTTTTACCCATTATTAAAATTTTTAATATTTAAATGTTCATTTAACTAAGAAGAGCTAGAAACAAAAGCAAAGCACAATATACTGTAGGCAAGGGGTAAAAGAACATCTGTGCAGATTAGAGATACTGTCCTTTAGTTTTGGTTTCTGGTTACCTGCTCTTGGGCCTCTGGCTCTGTTACTTGGGCCATGTGAATTTTAGGGTTCCTTCTAGCATGAAGTTATTGTAATATTCTAGGCAATATCCCCTTTAAAAATAGTATTTTCATCAAGTATTACAAGCATGCATAAGCATTTAAAGCACCGTATAATAAACAGCTTGTATCCATCAAATGTTTTCAGATCTTAGCCTATTTGATATATGTGTCTTTCATCAACAGCTATAGGTAATATTAGAGAACCTCTATAGCTGTATTAGTTAATTTTGTATTGCTTCTGGTAAGCAAGACTCATATTCATAACATGAGAGTTGTTTTTCTATCCAAGATTCAGGATCTGCCCTTGGTGGTCACATCAGCACAACTGTGCCTTTAGGACACATTCCGGTTCTGAACTATAGAAAGTTAAACTTCTTGCCTTTCCTATAGAATTGATCTGAGAAGCCAATGAAATCAGTTTAGCTCTTATATTATTAGCAGAGGTACTAATGAAATGTAATCTCTTGTTATAATTTAGCTTACATATTTCAAATGGGCTTGTTAGATAATATATCAAATATGGGTATGAGAAAAGATAAAATATAATACTTTTACTATCGGATCATTAGAAAACCTGTTCAAGATAATAGGTAGTGTAAATGATTGATACTGAGTAATAAGCTTTTCCTTTTTTAGATACTATACTTGTATAGCCTTTCCTTTTCCTATTTATGCAGTAATAATTATGTTTTTTTTAAATTCCAAATCTCTGAGTTGTGTGTTATCTTTTGATTGCAACCTTTGCTTATTGTCTGACTGTAAGCACAATGGTATTTACTTAATTTGGCTGAAAATGAAATGGAAGCCTTACATATTTGGTAAGGATATAATTATCATAGTTCCCCTAAACCACATTTTGAGTGCTTTAAAAGACATTAATTTTCAGCAAATGGAGTGGCTGAATTCAAATTGTAATGTTTGCTAATGATAAGATATTTTGAAAATATTTGTCATGAATTTTGAATGTTAAATATACATTTAAACAGGTAAATTCAGACACAAAAATTAAGACTATTTGCCTTGTTTGTTTAAAACATATTCCTCTATTTAAGTCAGTAGTTCATTAAGGGTGTATGTGTGTGTGTGGATGTGTGTGATGTAAAGTGAATATTAGACTATGATGTAATTGGTAATTGTTTATCACTATTTCCCTTTCAAAATCATATAGCAATAGGAATTGCTAGATAATTTTATTTTTATGTTCATATTTTTTCAGATGACTCACTTTATAGGGACATTATTTTCAAAACAGGGTTTCTGTGGAGATTTTATTAAGTAGAGATTTACTTATATTTGATGCCAGAGCATAGCAGACTTTTCTATATAAACAAATATTCTTTTTGACAGGCTCCATCGAATCAAGAATTTGAGATACTTCAATACCCTTTTGGAGCAAACTTACACAAAATCTATTTTGTCATTTTTTTCTATTGATGTGGAAAAGAACCAAGTAGGCAATTCTATGCCAGTGACTGAGTTTTGTTTTTGTTTTTGTTTTTTTTTTTGGTTGGTCATCATGGGGCTTGAACTCTAGGCCTGAATGCTGTCCCTATACTCTTCAGCTCAAGGCAAGCACTCTACCACTTGAGCCACAGCAGTACTTCCTGTTTTCTAGTGGTTTGTTGGAGATAAGAGTCTCACAGACTTTCCTGCCTGGGCTAGCTTTGAACAGTGATCCTCAGATCTCAGCCTTCTGAGTAGCTAGGATTACAGGCGTGAGCCATTGGTGCTTGGCTGAATGATTTTGTAGGCATTTTGATTATTACTTTTATATTATGTATCACTAAAATGATAACTATTCCTAGCTTTTAAATGGCTAACATAATTATAACTCTAATGCAATACTCTCCATTTGTTTCTGTCATTTCTTTACTTCTAGACAGAAGTGTCAGGAAGATTTGACAAAGTAATCAGTCAAAATGTAAAGGCTTAGATTGGATAGGTTAAAGGAATAATTTTTACTGGTGTAAATGAGTGACTTACTTCTCCAATCATATAGTGTTAGGAAACTAACACCAATAATAGGTATAAGAAACTGAAGTGGAGACATTTGGCAGTTTTGATTGACTCAGATCAATCAGAAATAAAGAGTGGATGTGTCTCCTTGAAGATACATAGAGAGTTCCTGAAAATTTATACAAAAACGTACCAGAGAAATTCACAGAGAAGAAGATACTTGCTGTATTTGAATTTGTCTGAGTGACAAGGATAAAGGAAATGTTTTGGAGGCTTTCTTCTGGTTTCACTGTGGCACTGAAAATGGAGAAGTCAAAATCAAACTTTTCGGCTGTTAGCGTTTTTATGAAAAAAGTGCTTCATGACACTTATACTTAAAATTCTTAGCTTTGTAGACTTTGTAAGATCTCTTCTCTTAGGACCTACACTGAGGTAGTTTGTTGTTTTTCCATCGAATTGCATTTTTGTTGGACCAGATGATAGTTTCAATGTCAGTGGTCCTTCATATTGGAAGAGTCTCCATTTCTACAACAAAGAAGTACTCAACTCAGATTGACTTTTAATCACTAGTAAAATCTCTTTAAAGGACAGATTCATGAATTCTCATAATTTCAGTTACTGAGTAATAGAATTTCTAGGGAATGTTTCTCTTGCTCTGTACCTGCCGTCTAAACTCCCAGTACACTCCCTGACAACTACCCATTAACTATTAGCATTTACCTCACTTCCAAAATTGCAATTGTACACAGTAAGTCAGTCAAGATTAGTACAGGCCTGGCCATTGTTCTTTTTTTTTAATTTATCCTTTAAAACAGCTAGAATAAAGGAGTAAACAGAAGAACTATGTCATAGTTATCAGCCTTCAATACCGAGGAAGTTTACAAAATGACTAAGTCTGGGCCCCACCATACAGATTCTGATGCATTGGGTGTGGTCTTGTTTAGGACTGGACATTTGTTTTTGGTTCCTTTCCTTCCTTTCCTCCCCTTTCCCTTTCCCCTTTCCTCTTTCCTCTTTCCCCTTTCCCCTTCTTTTTTCTCCCTTTCCTCTTTCTCCTTTCCTCTTTCCCCTTCTTCCTTTCCTTTCCTTTCCTTTCCTTGATTTGAGCTGTGGCTAATAAGATCAACTAGAAATTCTCATTCTGCATGTTTACCAGTAGTGCTTGTAAAACATTTTGCGAGGTATCCTCTGGATTTTCTTTATTAACTGCTCTGTTGCCTGTTTGTCCTGAGTGGGAGTTGAGATTCTTTGACTTGCCATTTTTCTTGTGTTTCTGTGGCTTGTTCTGCCCATTTGGGAATGAAAGCAAATTCAATTCCTCATTCGAACACACACACCTACCCAGAGCCCTGTGGTTGCACAGACTTTGGAGGTTTACACTCAATGATGGGTATTTTCACTCATCTCACCTTTTTGGGGGGAGTGAGAGTATATCCAATTATATACCAGAAACAATTCTGAGACAAGCACCAACCCAGAGCCCTGTAGTTGCACAGATTTCGGAGGTTCACAATCAAAGATAGGTGTTTTCACTGTATCTCTCCTTTTTTAAAGATGAAAGGATATCCCTCACCAGAACACAGTTTTAAGATAAGCCCCAACTCAGTGCCCTGAGTTGTGCAGTCTTTGGGGGTTAATCCAAATCTATCTCTCTTCTATTGGATATGTAAGTAGGCCCAATACTACCACTGAGCACAGTTTTAAGACATAATACAGACCCTGACTATGTATTTGCACCGATTTTAGAGGGTCAGTATCATTTGTGAGCTTATTGGAAATTCAAATGCTCAGGTCCTACATAAGGCCAATTCAACTGAATCAGAGACTTTTTTTTTGCAGGGGGGGGCGGTTAGTCGTGGGGCTTGAACTCTAGGCCTGAGCACTGTCCCTCAGCTCTTCAGCTCCAGGCAAGCACTCTACCACTTGAGCCATAGCGCCACTTCTGGTTTTCTGGTGGTTAAATGGAGATGAGTCTCACAGACTTTCCTGCCTGGGCTGGCTTTGAACTGCGATCTTCAGTGCTCAGACTTCTGAGTAGCTATGATTACAATCAGAGACTTTTTAAGGGCAGAGAACAATTATCAGTGCTTTAATAACTCCTCTACAGGATCCTAATGTGAGGTATGGCTCAAGAACCACTGATCTAGACCAACTTTGGAAGTGAGAAAAAAGAATGAAGTATGCTCTATTAATGACTGTTGTCATGTACCTAAGGGATGTTGCACAGCCAAGTGTAGGAAAAGATCATACATCAAACTACTGGAGATCGAGCTGATTACAGAGGTCCAAGTTAATATTCAGCAACCCTGGGAAGAAATTCTTTTCATCAAGAAGTAGCTCCTGTTCATAGCTGGTGATTAGTATGTGGACCACATTCTTCTCTAGTATCTATGGTAAACATTAAAAATTAATCCCAGTAGCTTTCTCCCTGATTGTAGGGTTGGATCTTGAATTCTTTCTAGTACAGTATTCTAGGCAACCTCTACCAGACACCAGATCTGTCTGATAATAATCAAAATAATCCCATTTGCCATTCCTGGTTAAGAATGCAAAAATGTTCTTATATATACTTTTTGTCCTGTTCACATTTACTTACCACTTATAATCTAAGAGAAAAATAGATACATAATATAAGCTACATATATAATTTAAAATATTTAGTAGTCTTATTAAGAGAAATAAAAGGAGATGAAATAAAAATTTAAAATAGTTTTTATTGAATGTAATCTAAGATATTAACTCAATATATACCCAGTATAAAATTATTAATAAGAATTTTACATTCTTTTTGTATCATGATATGTTAAACATATCATGAGTATGCTACAATTAGAGCACATTTCAAGCCATAATATCCATATTTAAAGGGCTCTACAACTCTTTGTGGCGAGGGGCTACCATACTGGACAGAGTGTGTCTAAATCTTGGGGCAAAGATAAATACAAGGTTGGTCATTGTTTCAGCTAGTTCACTATTTATTCAGTGACTCAGGCTCAAGCAAACAATGTTTTCCTATATATGGTACTCTACCTCCTACATTAGATTGATAAAAAGAATATAGTCACCTAATGAATGGATTTATGTGCTCTGAGTGAAACCAGATGGTCAAACATTTCTTTAGGCTTCATATCATTTTCTAATTTCCACATTTTGTATATTAGACATGAAATGTCAGCCACACCTATAGTATATAGGTCATGTACTCTCTGATCAGATCCAGTGTATTTACTGCTGTTGGTGAGAAGTGCATTCCTCTCTCTTGCCTTCTCGTTATTCCATAATAAATTAACCCAGCCTCTTGCTCAGAATATGCTATAATAGGCCTTATAAACATTGGTTTAAGCAATTTATATGGTAAGTGATGGGAAGCCCAACAATGACTTTCCACCATACTTGGGATACAGTCTGGATAGCTTCAGAAGTCTGACTTGATTTTATCTCTTACTATCTTAGCCAGACAGACTGTCTGGGTTCCTCTTTGCTTTCATTCAGATCCTCATTGTGTGTCCTCAGAGAATTTTTTCCAGGCTTCTTTCCAACTTAGCACTGTTTTTATACTCTATTACATTGCTCTGTCTCATTTTTCTTCACATTAAGCAAGCCCCACCTTAAATTACACATTACCTTGCATGTTAATTTATTGTTTGTATCTCTTATTAGAATGAGTGCTCCATTAAAACAAACTCTTTTGCTATGTGTCCTCAGAATAGTGCAAGTACATAGGGAAGGAAATGCTAGCTACCTAAATAATATTAAGTGCTCATTATTTTACCTATTCCCATACAAATGTTGGTTTGTTTGTTTGTTTCTTTTTCTTCTTCTTCAGGAAATTTCATGGAGCCAGTAAGTAGCTGAGCTGAGAATTTAAGCCCACATTTAAGCCCAGAGCTCAGACTTGCAATCACTTTCCTACTTTTAGGGAAATCACAATCTTGCTTCCTATGCTTTTGGGTTCCTGTGACTTGTCTTAGAAAAAACAAGTTGACTTTCTCGGTATGATTTTTTTGCTTTCTCCTACATTAAAAGATTGCTAGACAGTATCAGCCTAAGGGAATGGATATGGAATATAGTAACAAGGTTCAACAATGCTGTCAACATATGTACTGAGGTTCACACAGCAATCACTGAATTGATGTTGGTGAAAATTCATTTTGATTGCTACAGATGCCCCTGGTTTTTGAGTTTATTTTAGAGTCTGTGTGTGTGTGTGTTAGGTGATACTTGAAGACTGCTGAGTAAAGGCAGTGTGAAGTGACTGAGATAGTTGTCTTTAATCTGCCTTACTTTGAAGATGGGAGATGGTTTAGGAAGAATAGAATCTTTCCAAGGGCTTTGATTTTTCAGTTTGATTTTTGTTCAACTCAGTTCCACAAAATCTCACTGAGCTCCTGTATCACACCATGCCCCAGGCTCAGAGCCAGGGATGCTGTCCTAATTATTGCTATTCAATAGCTACGTCTAACTTAGTGGTGTAAAACAACTAACATTTTATGGTGCACATAAATTCTGTGGGGCCCATATTCCAGGCAGGGTCCAACAGGAATGGCCTGTGTCCCCTTAGTACTTGGCCCTCAGCTGAGAAGATGTCAAAGGGCTAAGGGGCCTCTAATAGATGGAAAATAGAATCACCTGAAAGCTTCTTTCTGAAAGCTGAAAGGTACTAAAAGGCTGGACTTAGCTATAAATATTCATTAGAATATGTCCCTGAGCCTGTCCCTATGTCTTTGGCTGTTTCTGACATGGCATCTGTGTGTTAAGCTATGATGTTTTAAAGTGAAGCACCCAAACATGCACATTCTAAGAAAGGTGGGAATTATTCTTTCCAACTTTGGAAGGAATACACTATCTTCTGCATTTTGTTGGTTATCCATTTCTAAAACCAGTCCAGATTCAAAGGGAGCATAATTAGATTTGCCCTTTTGATAAGAAGGACAAAGTAACACTGGAGAACAGCATGTGGGATGGGAGATACTGTTATGACCACTTTTAGGAAAGCTACGATACACGCAGAGAAGAAAATGGTATTTATTACCACCTGTGAACACCAGGAGTTCAACCCCTACTGCAGAGACAGGTGCATCAAATTTCTGTCAGACAGGTTAATGTTTTAGGAAAGCAACATTGGCCCATGTTGCTCATATTATATGCATAAATGGGATTATTTACTCTGTTTCATAAGTACCTGTATTTACATCTCATGTATTCAGGTGAGCATTGCTTTTAAGTCTGTTATTTTGATATAATGACTTAGCATTTATCTTCAAATTTTATCTCTGCCTCATTTTGCTTGGCTTCCATTGAGTCCTTTCAATAAATGCCAGTCTTTGTAGAAAGTCTTCTCTGACCTCTTGCCTAGATTATGTTCCCCTACTCTGCTTTACCTCTTCTCCTAGCCTTTGTCATCTGGCATTGGAATGGCATTTTATTTTTATTAAATCCATTTTTGTACTTATATTGTAGCATCTATGAAGGCAGGGTCATTGTCTTTGCCTAATGTACTAATGTCTCTGTGTCTAATGTGTCAGAATGTTCTATGTTCTTATCATGTGTCCTGTCTGGAAGAAAAATAGGCAATCAAAGGGAGAGAGAGCCATACGATTACCATGATATATTTATTTTCTTCCTCTTCCTTCTTTTCTTATTGAAGTAAAGGGGAGCTATAAAATGTACCATACATGCTAGAGCTAGCATACATGCTCTAGTTGCTCTTTCAGTCAGCTTTGTAGGTAGACTTTGCCAGTAACAAAGAAAAAGCAGCAAGAACTGATAGGTAGTCAACCAAGAGAAAGTTCTTCCAGGTTATGAGGCTGAGCAGACATTGTACTTCATTATGCTCCAGGGGCTCTCTTTTATTTGCAGTGTTAAGGATCCAACCTAGGACTTCAGACTTTTCCTTTTGTGGTTCTTTCGGTGAATCTCTCCTAGTTTTCTGCTTTGTGTAGTCTGAGAGCAGCTATTTAAAAAAAGAAAAAAGTGTAGCAATTAGCAGTCATCAACAATACATTGAGATATGTGAAAACATAGCAAATTGTTTTCTCTGAATACTCAACTTCCTCAGCAACAGAGGTAGTAGAATTTTTTTAGACACTATTCAGCATGCCATAATTGTATATAGAGAGTGAATTCAATAGAAATGAAGGGATACGTTGTAAACTATGGTAATAGTAATAACATGTTTTCTCTATGTGTACCCATGTGTCCCTCTCCTTTCATTTGTTTAAAGAAAAGGAAGAGTCAGGTACAAGGTTTATACCTTTACTCTGAGATGCATGGGAGGTAGAGGTTGGAGGATCGAGGTATGAGATTGACCAAGTAATAATGTTGAGATGATATGGAAAATAAATAGGGCTAAGGCTAGGAGAATGATTCAAGTAATAGAACATAGTAAATGTAAGCCTGAGCTCAAATCATAGTACTGACAATACGTTTTATTTTTTTTTGTTTGTGTTTTGGGTTGGGGCTATAGTTCAAGCTTAACATGTCTATATCTAAAACCTTAACATGTCTATATCTAAAACCTTTTTTCTTTCCCTTTTTCCACAAATAGTCAAATAATCTCATCACAGATGTGATTTCTAGTTTCCTTATTTCATTTTATTTTATTTTTTAGGAATCAAAGAAGGGCATTAGGACTTGACTCTTTCCTCACTAATACCTCAGTTACACTGTACACATTTCATACAATGTTGATTAAATTCCAAGGCTGTTGCCCCAAATCACCACACGTTAAGTGGCTTAAAACAACAAAAGTTTTATATTACAAATTTGGAGGCTTAGAACTCAAAATCAAAGTGCTAGCAGTCCATATGCTCTAGAAGAGAATCACTTCTTGTTTCTTCTGCTTTCTGGTAGCTTCTGGTGTTCGTTGCCCTCTCAGAGCATCAGTTTGATCTTTGCCTCTATCTTTACACAGTATTCTTTTTTCCTGCATCTCTGTCTTTTCTTCATATAAGGACACTTGTCATTAGATTTAAAGTCCACTCAAATCCAGAATGTACTTATTCTGGGCCACTAATAGCTCAAGTAGAGCATACAAGACCCTGGGTTTTATCTTCAGCACTGCAAAATGGAGCTCCATGCAATTTATATTTTCAAAGAACCTGTTTTCCAAATAAGATTATGTTGTGAGTTTCCTGGAGAACATAGCATTTTGAGCAGTGATTCAATCAACTGTTATTAGACATGACAAAAAATATGTCATAAGAATGAAGGAATGTGTTGGAAAGCATGGCAGTAAGAGCAACCTGTTTTCAAGGGTTTCTTTCCCTTTGATTGCATTATCTTTTTTTTAAGTAAGTTTTTTACTGTGAAAATACTATACAGAGGGATTACAGTTACATGAGCAAGGTAATGAGTACATTTCTTATCAAGCATTGTTGCCTCCTCCTTTGTTTTTCCCTTACCATTCCTTCCCTCCCACCTCCACAACTACACTCCCCCACCCCTCCACCTAAATTGTAAAGTTCGTTTTTCAACATAGTATCTTGTACATCTCATTGTTACAATGGTCAACCTGTATCCCTATTTAAGCAATTTGTTTTTTCCCTTCCCTTCCCAAATTATACTGACATCAAATACAGTGAAAACAGGGGTTATGGCATGGGGGAGGAACATACAAAGCAACAAAAAAATCACATGGGGCCTTATAAAGACAGTAGAAACAATAGCAAGAAAGAAAATAATCACTTGTGTCCTATCCTGGGGTTCATTTTGCTTAACTTCAGAGAAACTTCTCTGAAGAGGAAAGAAGGATGGCCAATAGGCACATGAAGAAATGCTCAACCTCTCTAGCCATAAAAGAAATGCGACTCAAAACAACATTGAGATTCCACCTCACCCCAAATAGAATGGCCATAATCAAGAACTCTAATAACAACAGATGCTGGAGGGGATGTGGACAGAAGGGAACCTTACTGCATTGTTGGTGGGAGTGCAAACTTGTTCAACCACTTTAGAAAGCAGTATGGAGGTTCTTCAAAAGGCTCCACATAGAGATCCCCTATGACCCAGCAATCCCACTTTTGGGCATTTACCCAAATGATCACAAACAAGACCACACTAAAGCTATCAGCACAACTATGTTTATTGAAGCATTATTTACCATAGCCAAGATATGGAACCAATCCAGATGCCCTCAGTAGATGAATGGATCAAGAAAATGTGGTGTATATACACAATGGAATTCTATGTCTCCATCAGAAAGAATGACATTGCCCCATTTATTAGGAAATGGAAAGATTTGGAAAAAATTATATTAAGTGAAGTAAGCTAGGCCCAAAGAAACATAGGTCCCATGGTTTCCCTTATTTGCAATAACTAGTATATGTCTGAGACAAATAGAAAAGGTCAAAAGTGATGTACATATGACCAGATAAGATGATTCCACTTTCTTTTCCTCTGGAATTTCCTGTGAGCTGAGTTCCAGAGAAGCTGCATGAGGAGTCCCAATCTCGGACATCACCTTTTTGCAGAAGGGAAAGAATGCACTCAGACTGAGTGTGATCAGGAAAACCTTAATCTAGCATTATTTTTCTTTCCCTGTTTCATTTTTTAAGACATTTTTCTTCTTTTTCTAAAGGTACTTGTGGAACCAAAGAAATATTACAAGCCAGTCTCTTTACAGAGAGATAAAAGGCCTCAGATAATAGGGTTGCTGTGGGGATGCTTATGTGACCATTACATGGAACCAAAGTCAAACAATAGCTGTACTTCTTACTTTTATGCTAAGTGTGGATATTCCTATTGGGCTAAATGTTTTAAAAGAAATCCCAAAGCCTCGGAGCCGAATTCAGTTAGCTATTCATTAATTTTGTAGTTTAATGATGCATTTCTAAATTATCCCAGTGGAACAAAACTAACGTTTACAGAATCTCTATTACTTAACTGGGATAATGCTAGACTCTTTTTGCATACTTTCTGTTAAGCTGGGTGATGGATCTCACAGTTTTAGGCGATAACACTGAAGCTTAGGAGATGTAAGGAAGTAACAAAGTTGAATATAGAACCAAGTTCTGTTCACTCTATTTAAAAGTCTAGGAGCCTAGGGAACATGAAAGCAAATAATGTAACACTCCCTGTAAAATCTGGGAATTATTGGAGAAAGCTTCATAAAGAAGGAACTAACACTAAACTTGGGGATGATATGATGGTGATAATGGAGAGGTAGTGGTGATGATGATCATGAAGATGAAGGTGATTTAGCAGGGCAGTTGTGAGGGTGATGGTAATGGTGGCAGGGCCTTGGTAGTGATGCTTCTGCATGTTGGAGCTCTTTTGTGCTATCCACAATGCCAGATGTTTTTTTAAAGTTAATTCCAGGAACAGTGGTAGAGTGCTTGCCTTGCATGCATGAGGCCCTGTGTTCAATTCCTTAGCACCACATAAGCAGAAAAAGCTGGAAATGGCACTGTGGCTTAAGTGGTAGAACGTTAGCCTTAAGCTGAAGAGCTGAGGGACAGCACCCTGCTCTGTAGCGGAATCCATTTGGATCTGAGGAAGTGAAGACTGAGCCAGGCTATCTACCCTTTCGTCATAGTAAACTTGTCTATATGTTACACACACAGGAAAGAAGCACAGAGAGTGTGTACGGTTGTTTGCTGATTGGAATGCTGGGATTTCCATTCAGGTCTGCCATCCTCCAAGGCTTCTCTTTCCATGGGATCATAGCTACATCTGAAATTCCTTTCTTCTTAACCTCACACAAAAAATCCTACCCCCAAATCCTCTAACCCTGTTATTTATGAATAAAATATACATGTTGGTTGTAAAACATTCAAAAATGAAAAGTGAATGAAAAGACTAATAAGATGCCACATATTTATTTTTCAGTCCAGTTTTCTAGTGTATATCATTGCTAATAGTTTACCACATACTTTTATAGACATTTCCTTCATGTGCATATATCTCACATATAAATAATGCTATATATTTTATATAATTTACCACACTTCTTAAAGTATACAGATCATACAGAACACATTTGACTGAGTTATTACTTTGCATTTGCTTCTTTCTGCTGAGAAGAATTAGAGAAGATAAGAACAAGGTCCTTGCCTGCTTCTTTCCTACTTTCTTCTCTTCAACCCAGCTGCTCTATCCATCCTTCCTGTTACCCTTAGGGCTTGAATTAAGGACAGGCTCTAAACCTGGAGACCTGAGGCCTCTGCCACTGGCACAAAGTTTACAGCACATTTTCAAGGAGATGGCCTTTCTCAGAGAAGACAGTATTGATTTTTGAGAGCTAGAAGCAGTTTTAACTAAAGTAGCTACACTCAGGAGAGGGAAGATAGGGGTCATTAGGTTCTTAAAGTGGTATCTCCCACTGTTTCTTCGAAAAGCAACTTTGTTGCTTCCCAAGGATTCAGGGCCCTGGTCCCAAAGATCTCAGTACCTGAAGCTGAGCCTCCAGCCCCAAAGAAGTTTTCTAGTTAGGATCATAACCAATGGAAGACTTGGACAGCCCTTCCTAAAGAATTTATGTAAGATTCCCAGAAACACAGTGGGATCCTACTGAGCCTGATATAGTAATTGAGACATAGTTGTTTGTTCTGGAATATAGGGAACTTTGAGTTATACTTATTTGGACTTGGGATCAAGAATGGTGTTAGAATATAAATAACCTATGTCTTTAAGCCAAAAGTGAAGAATTTCAAGTCTTATCTCAGGAAACTTGAAAGACTCTGTAATTAATACGTCTATTTTGTACACAACTCTTCTCCCCCTCAGTACTACTATGAAATCAGTACTGATTTTCAGTGAAAGAGATTTTGCACATGTCTAGGATATTAGCAAAATAGTTCATACTTCCAATCCCCAGTCTTGGAAAATGGCTTCACCCAAGTTTTACTTTTAATGATTCTTTACGGACAAAGCTGGCCCATGCTTGTTATCTTAGCTACAGAGGGGACTGAAACTAAGAGGAGTAAAATTTGAAGCTAGCTGGAGCCATTTTCTACCTATAGCTTGGGACCGTGACATGTGCCTGTCATGTCAGGCTATGTGAGAGGGTAAAATCAGGAGGATTTGTGGTTTCAGATGAGTCCAGGAAGGAAAGTTTGTAAAACTGGGCTAAAATGAGGAAGGCTGGATGTAGTGGTGTGTGTATCTGTGATCCTAGCAATGATGGGAAGCCTAAAGTGGTGGCATGCTGCTCAGGTGCATGATTGGATGTGAAATGTGAGTTCATCTCAAAAATAACCAGAAAAATAACAGGACTGGAGGCATGCTTCAAGTGATAGAGCCATCATGGCTCAAGGTATAGAATGGCAATCTAGTGAGTGGAAGGCTCCAATACTTCCTCCCCCTGAATAAAAAACAATATGGACAGAGTAGCTAGGAATACAGATGTGAGCCACCAGCACCTGGCTTCAAATTTAATTTGATAACATTTCCCATCTCAAGGGAAAAAAATCTGGTGTTCATTAGTTGTCATATCCCATTCCAGTGTGCCTTGCTATTAATAATCATTAATCCACTTTCTAGCTTTATAAATTTGGCTATTCTAAATCTTTTATATAAAGTGAATCATGTTACATATCCTTTGGTGACTGGCTTCTTTCATCTGGCACAATAATTTTGAGACATATCTATGATATGTGCAATAGTATCTATCTGTATTTTCCTTCCATTTCATTGTTGAATAATATCCCATTCTGTGGTTATGCTATGTTTTCATTATGCATTCATCAGCTGAAGTGGGCTGCTTTCCCATCTTGGCTATTGTGAATAATGCTGCTATGGATGCTCTCATGTAAGTCTTTGTGTGAACATGGCTTTTCATTTCTCTCAGATACTCATTTGGAAGAGAAATGTTGGATCATAGTTGAATGGTTTGAGAAATTGACAAGTTAATTTTTAATGTGCTTGAATGTTTGACACTCCCACTAGCAGTGTGTAAGGGATTCAAATTTCTCTCCACTCTTCCTCCATTGTAATTGTCTCTGTGATCATTGTCATACTAATAGATGTGAAACAATATTTTACTGTTTTCTTATTTCCCTAATTACTGATGCTATTGAGCATCTTTCCATGTGCTTATTAGCTGGTTGTGTATCTTCTTTGAGGAAAACTCTATTTCAATACTTTTCCTATTTACAGTTGGATTCTTTTTTTAGTTCATGAGTTGTAGAATTCTTTGTATATTCTAGATTCAAGGTCTTTATCAGATATATGACTGGCAAATACTTTTCTCCATTACATGGGTTGTATCCTCAACAATTTTTTGGGAAAGAATTACCTCCCTTAATGACAAATTCTTCACCTCTACTCTCTTCTTCCACAAAGTCACTGTGATAACAAAACATGCCACTGGGGCCTGGCCCAGACACATCTTTTTAAGGAATGTCATTACCAGCTGGAGTTATATTATGAAGCTCTTTCCTTGCCCCCAGCTGTTTGGTTCTATTGCCTTTTCTTGCCTTAATTCTCTGTGATCTCTCTGTTGCTTTGATGCTAAAAGCATCAAAATAGTTTCTTTATTTCTGTCCTTTCTCCTTTCCTCTCCTCTCCTTTCCTTCGATCCCATCTTCCTTCCTACCTTCTTTCTTTTATAAACGCCTAGTTGTAGTAACATTTAAATTTTAGAAGCTCTGCCAGGGGCTGGTGATAAAAGAATGATATAGTTTCTATTCTCAAGAGATTTGTGCTCTAGTAGAGACAGAAGACATTCATAATATACTAATAATACTAATAAATGTGGAATTATAACTGTGATTAGACCCATGATGGAGAACTGCTGAGTATTATGTGAAAATGTCACAGGGGAAATAGCTCTAGTCAATAAATCCAGCATTTTTTTTTCTGATGAGCTGAAGACAGAGTTGAGATCTCAAGGATAAAAAAATACATTAGGTTGAAGAAGGAAAAGCCTGTGGCTAAGCCTGTCATGAGTGGGAATAGTGACTTTTTGATAGGGGAAACCAAATCAGAGTGGTTGGAATAGAGCAGGCAAAAGTGGGTGAGAACCTGCTGGGTCTGGGACATCTACCTAAAAAGGCTCAAGTGGTAGAGCACTAGCCTTGAGCAAAAGAAGCTCAGGGATAGTGCCCAGGTCCTGAGTTCAAGCCCCAGGACTGACCAAAAAAGCGTATTTGGCACAGGCCCTGGTCGTTCATGCCTATAATCCTAGCTACTCAGAGGCCTGAGATTTGAGGATCATGGTTTGAAGTCAGCCAGGGCAGGAAGGTCTGTGAGACTCTTATCTCCAGATAATCACAGAGAAGCTGGAAATGGAGCTGCAAGTCAAGTGGTAGAGTACTAGCCTTAAGCACAAAAGCTCAGGGACAGTACCTTGGCCTGAGTTCAGTCCTCAGGATTGGCACACATTTAATCACATTGGAGAGTTTTTTCCTAAGGGATAGTGAGATCATTGATTTAAATCCCTAACAGGTAGCACTAATAACAGTATAAAGCAGATCAGCAAGTAGGTAACAAGATGAGAAAAGAAGTATTGTGCACATTACAGCCATAGTGCAAGTGAGAGAGGGTGTCAGGTGGAGGAGATTGTGGCAATGGAAATGGAGACCTGGGACTAATGGTAAGAGATACTGATTAGAGAGAAAAGCTGTTAGGATTTGGTGATAGAATGATTAATAACTACATGACTATTTCTTCTGACAAATTTTGACAGAATGCTTTGGTTTGAATATACCATTTTGTAACCACATTCAACTTGCAAACTCCCTAATTTCTTTTTTAATTTAATATATATTTTTTATTGTAAAGATACTGTACAAGGGAGATACACTTACATGAGTAAGGTAGATACACTTACATGAGTAAGGTAATGAGTACATTTCCTATCAAGCATTATTAACCCCTCCTTTGTTTTACCCCTCCCATCTCTTCCCCTCCCACCTGCCCAACTCCTCCTTCCCATTCCCTCCCCCCCCAAGGTGTAAAGTTCATTTTCAACATAGTGTCTTATACATCTCATTGTTACAGTGGGTCAACCTGTATCCTTATTTAAGCATTTGGTTATTTCCATTCCCCTCACCAAATTATAAAAAACATATATATAAGATGCGGGGCACCGGAATCAAATACAGTGAAAACAGGGTTTATACCATGGGGGAAGAGCATACAAAAGAAACAAAAAAATCAAAAGTACATTATAAGTACATTAAAAACAACAGCAACAAAGATAAAACCTCTTGTGTCCCTATATTGGAGTTCATTTCATTTAATATAATCTTATTTGGTCATATGTACATAGCTTTTGACCTTTTCTGCTTGTCCTAGACATATAGTAGTTATTGCAGATAAGTGAAACCATAGGACCTATGTTTCTTTGGGCCTGGCTGACTTCACTTAATATAATTTTTTCCAAATCTTTCCATTTCCTAACAAATGGGGCAATATCATTCTTTCTGATGGAGGAATAGAATTCTATTGTGTATATATACCACATTTTCTTGATCCATTCATCTACTGAGGGGCATCTGGGTTGGTTCTATATATTAGCTATGCTAAATAATGCTGCGATAATCATAGTTGTGCTGGTAGCTTTAGTATGGCCTTGTTTGTGATTGTTTGGCTACATGCCTAAAACTGGGATTGCTGGGTTATAAGGGAGTTCTATGTTTAGTCTTTTGAAGAACCTCCATACTGCTTTCCAAAGTGGTTGGAAATTCAAATGTTCATGATATTTAACAAAAAATAAACACACAAATTACCAGCTTCTGTGGGACACAGCAAAGGCAGGGTTCAGAGACAAGTTTATAGCTCTGAGTTCCTACATCAACAAATTGGAGAGGTTTGAAACCAACAATTTGACAAGGCACCTGAAGCTCCTTGAAAAAGAGCAACAATCTAGTAGACAGAAACAAATAATTAAAATTAAATCTGAATTAAATGAATTAGAGTCCAAAAACAACCATAGAAAGAATCAACAAAACAAAGACTTGGTTCTTCCAAAAAATTAACAAAATTTACAGACCCTTAGCAAATCCTACCAGAAAAAGAAGAGAACACATCCAAATAAACAAACTCAGAGATGAGAATGGAAACATCACTACAGACACAACCAAGATTCACAACATTATAAGGGAATACTTCTCATACCTTTATGCTAGTAAGTTTTAGAATCTGGAAGAAGTGGACAAATGTTGATGTGCCCAAACTAAACCAAGATGATTTAAACCAACTTAACAGACCCATATCAAGCATTGAAATAGAAACAGCAATAAGAGACCTCCCACCTATGAAAATCCCAGGACCAGATGGATTTACAGTGAAATTCTACAAGGCCTTCAAAGCAGAACTTACACAATGCTCCTCCAACTCTTCAATGAAATTGAAAGTGAAAGTAATTCAAAGTAGAACTCACACAATACTCCTCCAACTCTTCAATGAAATAGAAAGTGAAAGTAATAATTTCTTTTCTTCATCTAGAAAATAGAAATGGCCATTATACTTAGCACCTGTAAATGACAGAATATATTTTAGCAGCATCTAGCTCATATAGTGTCAGCCTAATTATGATTACTTATGGAAAATCCTAATTGCATTGTTTATAAAAGGAGAAGAGGAAATGACCTATTTTCTTTAAAGTGGAGACTTTAGATAGTCCCCTTCTGCCTATGTCTTCCTTCTAAAAAGCACCTGGACATAGCACAACAAATACACAGTATAACTCTGGAAGGCTAAAAGAAAGTTGGACTCTATAGGATTCTTGGAACTTAAGGAACAACAAAGTTTGGGTTTTCAGAGTTTTCCTTTTGCATTTTATATATCCTGAAAGGGGAACCGAAGTAGGTGGCAATGCCTTAACCATATGTGTGTTGTCAGGCCCAAGGGCCGCTTTCATCCTTGTCAAGGGGAGTGCTAACCTTCTCTCCTTTCATACAACACCTGAAAGGGGAACTGAAAAAGCCTGCAGCCTGGAACTCCCAGCAGACACAGGCAACAAGTAGAAAAAACGAACAATAAAACTACCAGTAACAAAAGAAACAGAGGAAAGGGATCTAACAAAACAGAATATGCCCACCTGTGAAAAAACTACTTTGTAGAACCAGCTCTAATTCCTCCAGTGGAACAATGTCACTAGGGTTCTATTGGGAGATTATTAACTATATCCCCCAGCAGCATAGAGACTCATAGAGGCAAGGCTACTGGTCCCTCCACTTTCTCCCAACTCCAATGTTAATGTGGCCCAACAGGAGCTAAACTTACACACTTTCATGCAGCATTGACAAGGTAGGGCTTTCTCACTAAGTTTGGCATTAATACAATGCTGTTACTGTCAACCACTCTTGCACAAAATGGACCTAATTAGCTAGCATAAAAAGGTAAGACAAGGAGGGAAAGGAAGGTGGAAGGAAGGAAGGAAGGAAGGAAGGAAAGAAGGAAGGAAGGGTGGGTACAGAGGGAGGGAGGAAAGGAAATGAAGGAAGGAATAAAGGAAAGAAAAAGAAAGAAAGATAGAATCAGAAAGAAGAAAGAAAGGAAAAGGCATGCCAAGTTGCACACCAATGGCCTATGCCTGTAATCTTAGCTATTCAGAAGACTGAATCCTGAAGATTGTAGTACAAAACCAGCACAGGCAACATAGTCTTTAAGACTCTTATTCAATTAAGGATGAAAAAATCAGAAGTGGGTTTGTGGAGCAAGGATAAAGCTCTTGAGTGAAAAAGCTAAGGGACAGTACCAAGGCTTTGAGTTCAAACCCTATTAACAGCACACACATACAAAGTGGCATGCAGATTGGAAAAAGAAGAAAGTAAAGCAATGGATACACATATCATGTATAGATAACATATATATTGGTGTAGAAAATCTCAAGGAGTCTATGCAAGTATTACTCAAGTAATAAATGATGTTAGCACAGTCACTAGGTATAAGAATTACACATAAAATCAATTACATTCCCATATACCAGTAACCATTTTGTAGAAATAAAACTTGTGTTGTACAGAGTTCTTCTGGAATATGACAAAATACACAGTTGTAAGTCTAACAAATTTTCAGGATTCACATGATTAAAATTACAAAACATCAGTGGAAGGAATTGAAGAATATCTAGTAAGGACATGTACTTGCTTTCATGGTTGGAAGAAATGCATTATTCTCTACAAGATATCCAAGTGTAACACAAGTCTTATAGAAATTCCAACAACCTTAATTGAAAATTTATTTAGAAAGCTGTAAGCCCTAGGATAACTAAAACAATGTTAAAAATGAAGAGGAAAGTGGGATAATTTCTCTACCTGGCATTAAGGCTTCTGTACAGACACAGTCAATAGGATACTGAGAAACTGCCAAAGGACAAACGAGGAGCAATGGGACAGAACAGAGAAACTAGAAACACATCAATACAAACACAACTAATTGCTTTTGACTAAGGTATAAAAGCATTTCAAGAGGGGAGAATTATCCTTTTAACAAATAGCACTGAAGCAATTGGACATGCATAGGCCAAAGAAATATTTTTTGTTTTTTGTTTTAAATTTCAAACTAAACCACATAATTTGTATACTTTATGTCATAAATAAAAATTTAAATAAAATAAAATGGATCAGGAGCTTAAAGGCAACATGTAAAACTATAATACTTAGAAACAGGAAAAATCGTTGGAAGTTAGGAATAGTGTTCTTACAATGATATTAAAATCCTTGTTTATCAAAGAAAAAAAAGGGTACTTTAAAATTTGTCATTATTAGAGACAATCGCAAGAAAGAAAAAAAAGCATTTGAATCTTTATCTTGGGGTTCATTTCACCTAACATCAACTTATCTGACTGTTTCTGCTTGTCTCAGATATATACGAGTTATTGCAAATAAGGGAAACCATGGGACCTATGTTTCTCTGGGTCTGGCTTACTTCACTTAATATAATTTTTCCCAAATCTTTCCATTTCCTTACAAATGGGGCAATGTCATTCTTTCTGATGGAGACATAGAATTCCATTGCATAGATATACCACATTTTCTTGATCCATTTATCTACTGAGGGACATCTGGGTTGGTTCCAGATCTTAACTATGGTAAATAATGCTGCAATAAACATAGTTGTGCTAGTAGCTTTAGTATGGTCTTGTTTGTAAGCATTTGGGTAAATGCCCAAAAGTGGGATTGCTGGGTCATAGGGG
>NW_012267262.1:2545838-2550463 GCF_000151885.1 Dipodomys ordii
CCATCACATCCATATTTATCTACAATGACTGCTCATTGGTATAATGGCTCCCCAGGGGTCCAAATTCACATATCCAAATGACTTCGCTCAACAGTTCTGTGATTTTAGGGAGAATGTTTAATGTTCTCTAGTCTCATTTTTCTTCATTGTAAAATGAGTAAACTTGCTTCATATAGTTCTTGGAAACATGAAATTATGTAATAAATGTAAAATAATAGTTTACTGCTTGGTACACTCTTGGTTCAATGCCATTAGCTAAAATACTGATGGAAAAAAATTAAGTTGCAGAAAATACACTATAATTTCTTTCTTTCAAAATTTAATTAGCAGCCACATTCTAGTTACAGCAAATTAAGGAAACCATGCAGCTTATGTTCCTGTGTGTCTGGATTACTTTATTTAATATGGTTTGTTTCCAAGTCTTTCTGTTTCCTTACAAATGGTACAATATCATTTTTTTCTGATGGAAGCATAGAATTCCATTGTGTATATATAGAATTCCATTGTGTATATTCATCTGTTGAAGGGCATCTGGATTGATTCTATATCTTGGCTATGGTAAACCATGTTGCAGTGAACATGGTTGTGTTGGCAACTTTAGTGTGACCTTGTTTGTGGTCTATTGGATAAATGCCAAAGAGTGAAATTGCTGAATCTTAGAGGAGCTCTGTTTAGTCTTTTGAGGAACCTTCATACTGCTTTCCAAAGAAGTGGTTGAACAAGTTTATATTCTCACGAAAAGTGTAGTAGCATTCCCTTTTGGCCACAACCCCACCAGAATCTGTTATTATTAGTTTTCCTTATAATGGCCATGCTAACTGGGGTGAGATGGAATCTCAATGCTGTTTTGATTTGCATTTCATTTTTGGCCAGAGATGTTGAACATCTCTTCATGTGTATATTGGTCATACTTAATTGTTCTTCTGAGAAGTCTCTCTTTAAGTCTTAGCCCATTCATTAATTGGGTAGACATACTGGATGTTAAAAGACAAAAATATACATTTGGGCATGATAAATTATAAAGGACTCAACACAGTGAGTGTCGAGAGGAATGTATTCTTAGGAGAGGATCACAAAGGCTTGGTAGCTATGTGCATATAATCATGATGTTTATCAAAATTAACTTCAAGAAATAGAAACAAGAGGTTTTTGTATTATTTTGCTTTTTGTTTTTTCTTAGAAAACACATTGTTGCTCTTTTTGTTTTTTGGACCTTTTGTATGTAAGTTTATCTGTTTAAGGGAGGATAAATCATGGGACAGACAATTGCAACAGTAATACTTCCAACCACTCCATTGACAATTGCAACAGTAATACTTCCAACCACTCTGTTGAAAATGAACTCTACTTGGGTGGGGGGGTGGGGGCTTAAGAGGGAAAAACTGGGGGGGGAGGCTGGGAAGGGATGTGAAGGGTAAACAAAGGAGGAGGCTGCAATGCTTGATAAGAAATGTACGCATTATCCTGCCCATGTAATTGTAACCCCTCTGTACAGTATGTTCATAAAAAAATTAAATTAAATTAAAAAAAGAGGGAAAAACTGGTAGAGAGCAAGAGAGAGAGGGAAGAGGTGACACTGTTCAAAAGAAACATGCTCATTAGCTAACTTATGTAACTGTAAGTCCTCTCTACATCACCTTTACAATAACAATAAGGAAGTTAAAATAGTTAATAGGGTTTTAATGCTAAACTTGGATATACAATGTACTGTGATATGAGTAATTTCAAAGTGATAAAATACTAAATTACATAAATTTATAAGAGGGATGAAATTTTCACGGTCTAGAAATCATGTGTAGGAGCTTCAGGACAAAAATGTAGGTTTGAAGTGATATTTGAAGCCAAGCAGGAACACTCATATTCCAATTCCACTGGGGAAAAGTATTTGGGGTTTGAAAACAACATGAAAAATCTGGAGAGTTAGGAGTGAAATTATACATATTTAGGATGTCAACAGGCAACCTCATCTCAGAAGAATTATCTTCAAGGATCCTGGTAGATGAGACAAAGTAAGGAGGGAAGTATAGACTTTTGGAATATTACATAAAGCATGCTGTATCTTGATTGTTCTTTTGCCTAGAATGTTCTTTGTGAGCAACTCTGGATGAGAAAATTGTGCCCATTCTTGTTTTTTACAAATGTTTTTATTGTTATTATAAAGGTGATATACAGGGAGGTTACAGTTACATAAGTCAGGTAAAGAGCACATTTCTTTTTGAACAATGTCACTCCTACCTTTGCTGTCTCCCAGTTTTCCCTTCCTGTCCCTACCCACAGTTATATAGTTCATTTTCAATAAAGTGTCTAGTGGGTACCAATGCTGTGCCCATTCTTACAGGACCAGTTTAAATATTGCCTGCAAGATGGTTATGTTTCCCTCTTCCCATTAGAAAGACTATTTTCTCTCCAATATATTCTCATTCCTGGTTATCTTTATTCCTTTTATCTAGCATGAACAAATGTGCTGGTTTGTTTAGGTCATTCTGAATTATGTTGTTATTCTGGTGTCTTATTGGTAAAATGCTCTTTAAACTATGTCTTGTTGGTATGATAACTTATACAGTCACCTTTTTCAAACTTTATCACTTTCCTCTTGGGTTTCTGTTAATTACACATTGAAGTCTGACAGCCCCTATTAAAAGGTATGCAGGAGCAGACAGTTATCTACTTATCTTTGCATTCCCAGTACAGACTTTAACAATTACTTATGAAATAAATTTAAATAAGGAGGCCCAAAACTCTGGAGAGAAGGTTTATGTCTATAAATTATCTTGTCCCTCACATCATCTGGTATTGCACCTGTACATACACTAGGTACTTGATAGGTCTATAAATTGGATTGGATGTCTACAGGTTTATACTATTTCTACAGCATGCTTGAAATGGCTTTTGCACCTACTAGAAGTTTGTCCTCATAAATCTTCCCTTCTCTTCTTAGTGCTTTTGAACCTGTGCACATTTCTCACTGACAGTTTGGGTTGGATTTAAAGCCTAAAGAAAAATTTTCTTTGGAAAATCCTACAGATAAAAACTAGTCAAATTGGTGCCTTTGCCTTACCTCTGTTGTGTGTGGGTGATTAAAATGGATCTGTTTTGAGAGATTTAACCTTTCTCATTATGAGGTCCTTGTTAGGAAATTTAAAATAAAAATTAACGAAGATGGATGATATTTCCATTGATTAGAGAATTGACTTAACAGTTCACTTAACCAACTACACTGAATTTTAATCTTTATTCTAATTAGGGTTATTCTTTACAGGGTCTCCATGGAATTCTCACTGTATTTTATAACCTTGTATTATTTCAATAGCATCACTAGATTTTTCTCCTTAAGAGTTTTAAAGAAGTTATGCTATCAGACAATAACACAAGTAAAGTGTACAGACTTTCCCATATTGTTTGTTTACAGAATAGCCATTGATATGATTCAGTAAATCTCCTGATTATGACAAAATGATAATTATCTAAGATATCTTGAGCTCTAATTTGGAATATATTAGCTTATTGTGTGTGTGTGTGTGTGTACATATACATACACATTCATGCATGTGTGTGCATGTGTGCATTTGCCAGATGTGTGGCTTGAACTGAGGGGCCTGGGAGATAAGCATTTCATGGGGTTTCCTGCCCAGGCTGGCTTTGAACCGAGAACCTCAGATTTTAGCCTATTGAGTAGCTAGGATTATAGGTGTGTTCCACCAGTTCCTGCCACATTAGTCCATCTTCTTTTAGTATAGATCCATAGATTCATTTCCCTCTATATCTGTGGTCATATATACATATCACATGTATATACACATACATATATAAATACACACCAAATGGCTATGTAATATATATATAGAAAACCAAATAACTGTATTTGTGTGTGTGTGTGTGTGTGTGTGTGTATTACTCAACAGTAGGCTACAACCTATAGAATGAAAATTTTAATGTTCAAATAGATGGAACTAAATACTATAATGTTATGCAAAATAAGCCATACAGAGAAAGACAAATATTATATGTTCTCTCTTTATATGAATAATCTAATCCTTGAAAATAAATGACAGGAATTAATGTAAAACAGGTTCTGTTGGGGAATAGGAACCAGCAGAAAGGGGAGAGCAAAAGAAATGTGTATAGGGAGAGGTGACTCTTGTTAAAGTACTTTACAAACATCTATGAAATTAGAACAATTAAACCTGTTGAAAGTGATTTTATATGACCTTTTGTACTTGTCTCAGACATACACTAGTTATTGCAAATAAGGGAAACCATGGGACCTATGTCTGAGACAAGCAGAAAAGGTCAGATAAGTTGATGTTAGGTGAAATGAACCCCAAGACAAGTATTTAAATCTTTTTTCTTTCATGTGATTGTTTCTAACATATTTATTAGATGATTTCTTTGTTGCTTTGTATGTCCCTCCCCCACAGTACAACCCCTGCTCTCGCTATATTTGATGTTGGTATAATTTGTGGAGGGGAAGGGAAAAAACAAATTGTTTAAATAGGGATACAGGTGGACCCATTGCACCAATGAGATGTACAAGTCATTATGTCAAAAAACGAACTTTACAACTTTGGCGGGGGGGGGAGGGGGAGATGGGAAGGGATGGGAAGGGGAAACAAAGGAGGAGGCAA
>NW_012267262.1:2550513-2617957 GCF_000151885.1 Dipodomys ordii
AAACAAAGGAGGAGGCAACAATGCTTGATAAGAAATGTACTCATTACCTTGCCCATGTAATTGTAACCCCTCTGTATGGTATTTTCACAATAAAAAAAGGAAAGAAAGTGATTTTAAAGGGAAAAGGGGATAGGAGGCATTTCCACAGGGGGATGAATTTGATTGGAATATATTGTATGCATATATGGACATGTCCAATGAAACTTCTTTGTACAACTGATATATACAAGTAAAAATGTAAAAAAAGTTTAAAATGAGTTATTTGGACAATTAAACTGAAGCTCTGAAATATTCTGAAACCTGAAAAGCTGAAATTTCTTAAACATACCCCTGAGCATAATCTCCAGTCCTGCTCACAGACAACGCTGTACTCCCTGCTCACCAATGTTCTGTGTGCCCAGTGCTATGCACTGTTGTTAAGGGTCCTTTCTCAGGCTTATTAGCTGGACCTTCCTGTTCAGGTTTACCCTCTGTGTTTTAAAGAAGCTATGCAATCTATCATATAGATTTTTTTTAACCTTGGAGGAAGGTTTCCTGATCATGGTGCTGTTGACATTTGAGCTTGTTAATTCTTTGTTGTAGTGGGTTCTCCTTTGTACTTCTTAGCAACAGCACTGATTCCAGTAACACTTGCTGTCCCTAATAGTGGCAACCAAAACAGCTCTATAGATACCAACAAATGTGTTGGAAGTGTGCTGTGGCTCAAGTGGTAGAGTGCTAGCCTTGAGCTGAAGAGCTCAGGGACAGTGCCCAGGCCCACAGTTCAAGCCCCAAGATGGACAAAAAGAAAAAAAAAAACAAATGTTTCTTCATGAGTGTATATTGCCTGTGGAGAACTACCTTGGAGCCTCGTCTAAAATGTTTAGAAGGTGCAAGAAACAATGTACATAGAGCAGTGCTTACCAATTATATGACTTGATGTAAGTTGCTTGTGTGCTTTGACATTGTTTCTTGGTCATCAGAGTGGAGATAATAATACCCATAGTTTATAGTTGCTGAAGACCACATAAGGTATGGAAACTACTAGCTGCTGGTCAAGTCCCTATATCAAATAGTGTAATTATTAGTGGTAAGTTTCAGCTCAGTTTTCTAACACCATTAATTCCTGCCTAAGAAAAATGCCTTTCTTTCTCTCCCACCCTGCAAACAGAGCATGATGAATGTGGGAGTGGACAACACAACTGCGACGAGAATGCCATCTGTACCAACACCGTCCAGGGCCACAGCTGCACCTGCAAGCCAGGCTATGTGGGGAACGGGACTGTCTGCAGAGGTAGGCTTGCTGCCTTAGGGCTAAACGGTGAGCTTGTGGTGCTCACGTGGCTGACCTCCTTTACGTCTGGTGGCTGGACACTGCCAGGTTTGCTGCTCTACTGTGCAAAAAAGAAAGATGAAAGTGACCCTGGATTGGCTTTTGGGTTAAGAATATGGATCAGGGGCCCAGATCCATGATTAGATGTTACTGCTCAGCGTTTCCCCCTTGAGACTGAATTGTGTGAGGGAAGTTCTTTTCCTGGGATGTGAATTTTCTTTCCCGTGAACTTTTCTCAAATGCACGTGGTCATTATCCCTATCTATGGTGAAGGTGTCCCTGTGAATAGAGAACTTAACCACTACATTTGTTTAGTGATTGAGAGGCCAGTGTTGTGGCTTTGGTATACATTTAGACTAAAATTAAAAGTTCTCCTTCTACCAATGAGGCATGCAGAACCCTGGGCCCTGGGTCCTATCACTTTCTCTCTTTCTCCACTGACATTGTGCTTTCCCTGTATCCTTGACCATTCCTGTCCCTTCACCCTTGATGGGGATAATTTCCTTCATGCCTCTACTTTAAGATCAGTCCAGTCCAGAATCACTGTTTGATAACCTATTAACTTTAGCACCTTTAGTATTTCCTAACCAAAAGCTTGCTTTCTCAATAAGTAACCAGACAGAAAACTCTGTCTCTGTGTGTTAGTCCCTGTATTGGCTCTGTTCATGCTAGGATGTGTGCTTCATGACGGTGACCACTTGGTTTTGTCCCCCTAACTTTGCCCCCAGGAGCTAGATTGTGCCTCAAACACTGTAGGTGTTAATTAATGCCATCAGTCAAAGATATATGAGATACCAGCATTTGGAAAAGCAACATGATTGAAAAAGAAGCAACAAGAACAAAACCCAGGAGATATCTTGTGATCAGATACTCTTATCATCCTTACTTTAGAAGAGATAAAATTCAGATACAGAGAGGTTAAATAAATTGTTCCATGACAGATGGCACTATATTAATAGTCTTCTACGGAGATGTCATGTTGGTAGAGATAGAGTAGTAATTCAGAATGACTGAATCACTATATTCATGCACTAGACTAGAGGATCAAATTTTTTGTGTGTCAATCACTACTGGGTCTTGAATTCAGGTCCTGGAGGTTGTTCCTTAGCTTTATTCACTCAAGGCTGGTGCTAATACCACTTGAGCCACAGCTCCACTTCTGGCTTCTTGGTAGTTGATTAGAAATGAGTCTCTGAGACTTTCCTTATTGGCCTGGCTTCAAACTGTGATCCGTAGATATCAGTCTCCTGAGTAGCTAGGATTAGAGATCTGAGCCAATGACTCTTGTCTAGAAGAGAATTCTTAAAAAGTTAATTTTATCCACTCTTTTATTATATGCAGGTGAATGTGTAGAAATAGATTTATAGCTGATTGAGAGAGTAAATTGGTAAGAATCCCTTATGAGGAGCTATTTGACAAAAATGTACCAATGTTCAATGTTGGTGTTGTTTTTGAATTCTATCACCTTGCCTTTTGAAATAGATTCCAGAGAAATACAACTTCTTAAGGAGGGGAAAATGTACATATAATGATTTATTATAGCATCATAGTCACTGAAAATTAGAAACAATCAAAATAAACAGCAGTAATAGATTGCCTGTATTTATTTTGCATATTTGTGGAATAAAATTCACTAGTTTGAAACTTTAAGCATGTATATGTACACACTAGTGCAAATACACACATATACATATTCACTGAAAGACCCACAAGTCATAATTTTGAGAAGAGAAACAAAATCATATAACACAACTACATGTACAGAATCACAGCATGTCTTAAGTTATTATTTATAAATATCCATACACTTACAGAAATATCAAAAGATTAGAAATAAGAAGACCATTCAATATTTGCCTGTGTATCTGAACAAAAGAATACTCATTTGTTACAATAAATTATATATTTTATAAATTACAATGGAAACCTCTATATGGAGTATTTGTGTAGCTCTTAAGGATTTTCCTAAAGACCAGCTTAAAAGAAGGATGAGGATAATTGCAAAGCAAAACAAAAAACAAAACTATTAATATAGCTTCATGGATTATCAAGCCCACTGCTGGTTCCTACATGCTAAAATATATAAATCAAAGGAGCAACCTAGGGATTTGATTTTGATGCATTTGTTTTCCTCCTAGATTTATATTACCTAATAAAATAATATTAATTGCCCTGGCTTGGTGGGGAAGTCCTATCTTGTCTTTGTGATAAATGGGGCCATCACCTCTATGAAAAATATGAGTTCAAATAGTGTTCTTGGTATCTCCCGACTCTGAGGGAATCATATCTTCCCTTGAATGTTATGCTAGTAGAATGTAAATAAAGAAAGCTGTGAATTAGGGAAAATTATTTTCTTAAAGTGATTCTCACATTCAATCACACTGATCTGGGTAAAAGGGGAAGTCCTTTGTTTATAATGTTGAAGGGGAAGCACTGTCATGAATCAATGAATTGGATGAAAAACTTGAAGAGCTAGGGCTTAGACTCATTTTTATTATTGGCACGTTGCAACTTTTATTTTTATACATAGCAAAACTGGTTCATAATGCCACATCCCTTGTTTATCTAACAATGTTAGGGCAAAGAATTACTAAGAGAGTATATATACCAGTGTGTTTCCCATTATGAAAAGTAAAAAGTAAAAAGGATATTGTTGTTTATAAGGAAGGAGAAAGAAAAAGGAAGGGAGAAGAAAGCAGAGGGAGTGGGAAAGGAACTGGGATGCTGTTCATGGGTTCCTTGAAACTTTGTTCAGTACCCAATTCTGCCTCTTGGTTTCAGATCAAACCATCTGTAACTGAAGCATTGTGACTTGGACAAAGATGACTAGATAACTTGAACTAATCCCTTAATAATAATAATAATAGTAATGATGATGATGATGATAATTCTTTTCAGTAAGAATGCTTCAATTCAGAGTCTCAAGCTCTTGCTTGGCACATGATTTACACTTTACCACTTGAGCCATGTCTCCACTTCTGATTTTTGCTGTTATTTGTAGATAAGAGTCTCCAGCATTTGTCTACTCAAGCCAGTAGCTTGAATTATAACTGTGAGCCAGTAATACCTGGTTAATCTTTGTGGGTTTTTTGTATTTTTTTCTTTTTTTAATTGTCAAGGTGATGTACATAGGGGTTTCAGTTACATAAAGTAATAAGTACATTTCTTGCCAAACTTGTTACATCTTCCCTCAATATTCTCCTATTTTCTCTCTTTACCCCCACCCCCAAGTTGTACAGATCATTTCTAATTTGTTTTTAATTTTAGATATATAAGACTTTTCTAGACATGATATTTATAAATGAATAAATGCAGATAGAATAGAAAGTATTTTTACTTACATTAACAAGCATAGCCCAAGCCACAGTTTCTACAATACTAATTGATGGGATTTCTCACAGTGTTCTTTATGGTGGCTGATACTTATACAAGGAGATTTTTTATGGGAAGTATCCATCAGCTTTAACAAGTACCATCAAGTCCAATACATTATCTCACTTGGTTCCCACCATAACCCTGGGAAGGTTTTCACTTTATTCTGTTTCAAGGTAAATCCTGAAGATGATAAAACTATATCTGATTGAATGCAGCTATTGGGAATACTCTTCCAGTCTTTCGTCTGTCCTCTATTCCTTTTCTTCTCTTTTATTTGCCATTTCCTTCCTTCCTTCTCCCTTAGTCTTCCTCTTTATCTGTCTGTCATTTTTTTCCTTTTCCTACCAAAGTAAACAGAAAGGAAAGAGAGGAGATAATGGCAATCTATAACTTTTCAGATAAGGTTTTATTCTCATTTGAAAAACAAACTAAATTGCTTGTGTAAGTGTGTAGCATGTAATACTGAATATGTTAGCATTTAGGAGAAAATGCTAGCAAACAGTTTTAAATAAGATTTGTTTGACCGGACATGAGGGTTAAGGTTATCTATGGAGCAGTGTCTATCTGCTTGCCCATTCTTGCATTCATGCTGAAATGGAAATCAGGCAGCTGTCAATATGTAGCTAATAGACTAAGCCTCCTCTCTTGATCTGTCATTAGGGCTAGAGAAGATGGGATGATCCTTAGAAGCATTCTTGTCTTAATGACTGATATTGACATTTCTTCTGTAAATATAGAGTAAGTGTGAATATTGTGTCTGCAACATAATTCCAGGCACCAAAAGAGCAAAACAAAACAACAAAAAAAAACAACAAAAAAGCATAAGCCAGGACCCTTGGACACCATTTAGTGCTGGAGAAAGATTTGCTTCCAACCAATGCTTCCAACTCAATAGAACAATTCACAAAATGAAATTATCCCATATAAGAGAAACTCATAAGGAATTAATAAAAATATTGAGCCATGTGAAGAGCATATATGCTTGTTAGTTTTCCTTTGCTTAAAAGCAATTGAATACTTGGTTGGTGTGGCTGGGCAGTTTGCAGAACTTAGAAAAAAAGGAAGCGTGGGAACGTTTTTTAAAAAAAGCATGAACATTTTGCTATTTCAAGGCACTGAGCATTTACTTTATATTTTTGGTCTCTTGCATCCTACCACGTTTGGTGTTTGCTGTTTAATGTTGTTTCCTTGGGCATGGGGATACTCTTGGGGTGGTTATTGATTTGTATGAGAAATTTAGGCCCACAATTTGGCATACCCTGACTGCTGAGCTTCCACTCCCCTTGACCAAAGCATTTTGACTTTGCCTGAGGCAGAGAACTTGAATCAGACACTTCCCCTTCTCAATAGTCCTTTACACAGCAGGCTCTGTATTAGTTCCTTTGATCTCTGGCATAATTCAACACCATTGTCAGTTAGTACTATGGATAGAAACATCAGATTCTGCCTCTAAAAGCAGGCATATACAACCCCATGATCTTTTAGTGTCTGTGCCCAGGACCCTGCTACAGCGTCTGGATAGATATAAAGAGGCATAGAGGTATGGGGAGGATGTGGTCTCAGGTGATATTCCAAATGGTATCCTTGCTTTTGCTCATTTGTGGTCAGAACCAAATAAGAGGAAGATAAAGAAGTTATTCATAGGGAGACTGAAGGGTCAGAAGGAATATTTACAAAAATTATACCAGCAAATGTGCCTTATATCTATGACTATTCATGGTAGCATTGATAGTATTGAACTTCCCTATTAGATAGGGTTATACAGCCAATCACAGGTGAATCAGTGCAACCATGGGGTTTCCTCTTACACCACAGGGAAGGAGAAACATTCCAGAATATTTTCTTTTTTTGTCAGTTGTGGGGCTTGAACTCAGGGCCTATATGCTGTCTCTGATCTCTTTTGCTCAAGACTAGTACTCTACCACATTGAACCACAAAGCTACTTCTAGTTTTTGAGTGGTTAATTGGAGATAAGAGACTCACAGGGACTTTTCTGCCCCAGCTGGCTTTGAACCATGATCCTTAGATTTCAACCTCCTGAGTCACTAGGCTAACAGGCATGAGCCACTAGTCCCCAGCTCCAGAATATGTTCCTGTGGACATATTGATTTAGTTTAGAAGTGAGGAAAATTAGGACAGAACTGAGTCACACATGAATAATGTGTGTACTTCCTCTTTTCTGTTCACCAGTAGTCAGGGAAGGGACCAAGGAGGAAAATTCACTCTCAGGAACATCTGTTGCATTAACTAGAAGCATGTTTTCCCCTCCTCCATCATTTTCTTTCCCCACTTCACTGACAATTTCTACTAAAATGTAGCACTACATTTCTGTCTTTAGTCTTCATCTTTATTCTGAATTAAAGATATATGGGGAATCTTTTTAATGTTGTTTCATTGTTTAAGCATTTGAACATATTTGAACATCTGAACCAAGATATTAGCTCTGGATTTTGTTGGATGTTTGCCTCATTGTCATGATACAACAATCTGTACCACAGGGGAAAGTCACTAGAGAGTACTCAGAAGCTTGTGTGAGGCACCAACATAAACTTGGTTTGAAAACCTTATCCTGTCTTTTGATGTCTTTCTGTTGCAAGGCATTAAAATTTCTTTCTATGGAAAGAAATTTAAATTAATTTATGAAAATAAATTAATCTTCCCTTGCTAACAATTCATTTTTAGACCAGGCAAGTGACACTTTAGTGACTGTGTAACACATGTCTATGCATCCACCACTGTTGTCTTTCATGCTCCAGGAGCCAACTATGATGCTTTGCATGAGATGAATACCCCTTCTTTGTGCCATCAAGAAAGTTCCTGAACCATCTACTGAGGGGCATCTGGGTTGGTTCCATATCTTAGCTATGGTGAATAATGCCGCAACAAACATAGTTGTGCTGGTAGCTTTAGTATGGCCTTGTTTGTGATCATTTGGGTAAATGCCCAAAAGTGGGATTGCTGGGTCATAGGGGAGCTCTTTGTGGAGTCTCTGAGGAACCTCCATACTATGCAATGGAATTCTCTGTCTCCATCAGAAAGAATGACATTGTCCCATTTGTTAGGAAATGGAAAGACTTGGAAAACATTGTATTACGTGAATGCTTGATAGGAAGTGTACTCATTATCTTACTCATGTAACTGTAACCCCTCTATACAATATCTTTACTATATATATATATGAAAGTTCCTGAACTCTACTATAGTCTCTACAATCCAATTCTACAGTTTTCTCTTTAGTTGTCTGTTTGCAAGATATGACTTAATGTATCTCTGTAACCAATGTTTAATACAGAGGTGAGTATCTTGTAGCACTCAGAAGTTTCTGAATGAGAAAACACATAAAGAGTCCTACCTAGTAGAATATTCACTTCATTATTTTAAGAATACAAGAAAGAAAACATCTCTCTGGGAAAAGTGTAGTTTGTGGATTACACAAGCCCTGTTCCCAGCCTGAGAAAACAATTGTTGCCAAACATGGATATATATATATATATATATATATATATATATATATCCATGTTTGGCAACATGTATACATTTCAGGAAGGCCATTGTATACATTTCAGGAAGTAAATAGATCTTTCTAATAAGGCACTTTGGAATCTTGTAGTTCTTTGAAGTGACTTATTATGAGCATGTTTGAATTAACCACCTGAGCAGCATGAGCGCTTCCTAGAAAAATCTTTTTTATGGAATGCTAGATAAACTATGTACAAAGATTACACAGGAAGCTAGAAACAGAGGCCAGAGAAGATTAGATATAGACAGAAAGATGAATGGGAAAGCACATACTAACAGTATAAATGAAATCTTGAATTAACAGAAATCCTAAGTAAAATAGACATCTTGAATTACAAAGATGTTTCCAGAGGCTTACAGGCAAATATGAAAGGAGAAAATAGAAAGACAGGTTGTCACAGTACGGTGATCACTGAAAATAATAAAATTGATAAACTGCTGATCCATACATCAGAAAAGATGAAATTCAGAGATTTAGAAGCAAATAGCAAGGGAAAAAGAAGCCTTTGGCAAAAGTACTTACAACACTCCAGTCATAGTTTTGAAAAGTGGTTAATATAAGGAGGAAGAACCTAAGAAGGCACCAATCTAAAACTCTGCCTTAAGGTGTAGAGAGGAAAAGTTGGAGAATATGAGGTAAGGCAAGACTGATAATATAGACTGGTTTGCCACAGGTATAGGCGGGACCCTCTTATAAAAACGTTCCTATTGTTAAACAGATCAGAACTGTGAGTCTATTTCCTATAGTGCACTTCTTCTTATAGAGTAATTTCAAAGCAGTCCAATAAAAATTCTGAAATTACACTCCACATCTAACTGACTTATAAATACAGAAAGCAGGAAGATTACATGTGGATCAGTATTAGGCTCAGTCAACCAGACAAATTGTAGCAAGTGTTAGATCCTCCAAAGTATTCCACTTATATAGCTTCATGTAGGAAGGTTCTGTTTGTTACAATTTTAGATTCTCAATTGAAATAATTGATACTGGTAAGATTGCTATGAGAAATGTGACTTTCACAATTTCTAGGATTATTAGATGATTTGGTTGCAAATCATAAACATAAGGCCAAGGCGTGTGTGCATGTAGATAACGAAATCCATTTCAGTTAAGATAACTGCTAATCAGAAAGCATTTTTAACCAGGAGACATGGGTTTTAACATGAAATGGTAAGATTCAAGTAGTCAGAAATATTCAGAACCCCCAATACTGTGGTGTCTTGAGGTAAAATGACACCTCAAATTTTCTCCTAAAAATACCTATTTCCTGCTGAAGAAGGTCAGTGCTCTTCAGCAAGGCACCTGATACCCTGTTATATCTGGCCCCATCTGGGCATTTTGAGCCTAACATTTAAACTTTCATCTTTGTCGTATTACTCTATCGGTCACACTTGATAGTTAGAGCAAACCATTTCCCAACAATCCAGGACAGATGATTTCATACGCATTCCATCTCCTTGGGTTCTTATATTATCCTGAAGTACTTTCTTCCATCTTCTTCTTCTTAGGAGAGAAATCTTACTCGCCTTTCACAGTACAGATCAAATTAATTTTTTTCCTTGATCTTCATGGTCAGAATAAATTGTTTCTCTTCTCAAGTTTGCTCATTGCATTCAATATATTGTCAAGTTAAACTTAGCTATTTACATATTAACATTTACTACTGACATGAGACCTTGTGTATCATGCATGGGTACTTGACAAATCTATATTGGTGTAAAATGAGAATAGGCTACAACATTTAATGCAAATCATTTCTGCTCTTACAGCATGGTGTATTGTTACTGAATGTAGACCAACATTGGGAAAATAGAATCTAAAGTAACATTATCAAGGCAGAAAACCAAGTATCTGTTTCTGTAATTTTCACTATTGCTTTAGTTTTGTAGATTACATTTGACATTCAATTTTGAGAATAAGTCTCATTCCTGATCGACATTATGAGATATTCAAGGTTCTTTTCAGCAGGTCTGTACATGGTTCTAGTATATCTTTCCACCAAAACTGAATGATTTTTTCTTCTATATGTTTATCTTGTTTTCATTAGTTTTGTCATTTAAAATGTTTTCTTCTTTTTAGAATTCCCAATATTACACTGTTTATATATTTTTTCCTACAGAAATTAGCAAATAAATCAAGACAATCAGCACAGGTACTATCCAACAATTATTTATTGTGTACATACAATGCTCTAGGCCCCAGCTGTGTGATTGAGAAAAAACAAGGATAGTCTTATGGTTAAGATATGAGTCTAATAGACCTCAACCATTTAAAATCATCAAACTTTTTAAAATCTTGAAATAATTTGCCTCAGAAGTCCTCAGATACTTCTTGATTTCCTATGCCAGACAATAGTTCTGATTCTTTGATCTTTCTAGGCTCTAAAGGTACTGGGTTAACATTTCCTTTCTTTTTTTTTTCTTTTCCTAAGTAATTATTTCTAAACAGATTAACTTTAAACACCATCAGTATGCTGATGACTACTAAATTTGTACCTTCAGCTTTGGCATTTTCCCTGGTTTCTCAAGAGTCATGAGAAAATTAACTAGGTGAACTAGCGACTTGGGTCCCTCCATTCCAAGACTCTCAAGAATGCCTGGAATGGCAAATCTTGACCTCTATTACATTTCCCTTGTGATATTGGTTATGTGGCATATACAACAACACAGATTCCGTGGACAAGAGGGATAATTTGTGTCCAAGGTAGGACAGAGAAGGGCAGCATAAAAATTCATCATGCTACTTAGAATGAGCACAATGTAAAACACGTGAACCCTTTCTTTCTAAAAATTTCTGTAAAATATTTTTAGACTTATAGGTGGTTATGGGTAATTTCAAGCACAGAAAGTAAAACTGCAGATAAGCAAGGACTATTGAATTTCAAGCAATATAAACCAACAGAACTCCTGATTCCTCCTTTACAAAGTAGGTGGTCCCTTTCCATGTCTTTACCATCTTAAGCCTTTAGATCACCTTTCAACAGCTTGACAGATGTAAAACAAGCACTTTACATGATTTCTCTCTTTCATATTTTATATCAACCCCTCATTTTTCCCTTCACAGAATTATCTCCAGTACAATGATTCCTTTCTCCTCTAACAACTCAACCGGAATATCAGTTCTCCACTGGAATGTTGCATTAGCAATAGAGCTAGGATTTTGAAGACTATATATTTAATTGCAGGAGATCAGATAAAATTTTTATTTTCTCAGTAATATATAAGCTTTAATATACAAGTAAACACTTTGGATTGTAAAAAAAAGTACACTGGGACATAAATTACACATGTATCTAGACATTCACACAGTAAGACCAAAGAAGAATATTCTCAGGGAAGGATCACAAAGGTGCAATACCTATGTACATTTTACATATAAAATAATATTTATTGAAATGAACTCCAGGAAAGAGAATCAAGAGCTTTTTTTCCCCTTTGCTGCTGTTTTATTTTCCTTTTGTCTTGTTTGTTTGTTTACCAGTCTTTGGGAGGGTAAGTGTGCACAGAAATGCTGGGACAAAGGGTATGCAAATGCAACTGTGGTACTCTGTAGTCACTTACTATGTAGAAAATGAACTACACAACTTGTGGTTGGGACAGGAGGAAAAAACTGGGAGTGATGAAAGAGATGACATTGTCCAAAAAGAAATTTACTCTTTATCTGACTTCTATAACTGTAACCCCTCTGTACATAACTTTTACTACAACAATAAAATGCATAAAAACAAAAAATAAGAGTGAAGGATCAGGATTGATACTGAAATCACTGAATTATGACAGATGGAGATCTATGTCAGTAAATGAGTGGCTGTAGTGATGAGGGACAGCTTGGACAAAGTGCAAAATAAGCTTCAAAGGAGCAGAGGCTTCCGTGGGAGGAGGGTAAACTGTACAGAGTTGGAGTAGAAAGTGATAAAGTAGGTAGTCCCTGTCCTTTCCTGAGATTTGGAATGTACAGGAAAATGTCTTTGCCTGAGTGGGAAGTTGAAGACCTAACACTCAGTGAGGAGGGGGAAAGGGAATAGCAGAAGAGCTGTTGGTGATTTATGATTTATACACATTACACATCCATATTACTCATACATATGTACATATACTCACATATACATATTCATATATTTATATGAAAATTATATAATCGTTATCAAGGGGATGGGCTTTGGTGCTAAAGTAGTTAGGCTCAAATACTGTGCTTAGGTTTCTTAGCAATGAAGCCTTAACCAAGTAACTGAATTTCTCTGAACTTCAGGTTGCTCACCTGTGAAGGTGTGAGTAAACTCAGAATTTAAGTTCCCAAACTCCTTAGTCTGTAAAAGATGACACCAAATGAACTAATATATGAATATTATTTGTATCGTGCCTGTAATATTGTAGCTGCTTTGTAGATGTTAGCATTTACAAACACTGTTGTAAATAGCACAATCAAAATGTCACTGTTAATTTCTGCCTTACTATGTTTTGGGATCACATTCAGCAGTAATCTCCCTTAGAAACTACTCACAAACCTTGTGCATGTAGTTATCTGTATAGCATGGTCATTTCTGTCATTGTTTATGGCATTGACTTTATTAATACTGTATTAACATTAGTATTAATTCATACTGCATTGATATAATCACTGTATCTCCCTTAATAGCTACTACAGGAATGGAACATTCCAATGTATATTTGGAGAGAATGAAAACAAGAACTCTGATGTTTATGATCTAAGACAGTCCTACAGATGCCCACTTACCTGGTGTGACATGTTCTTGGAATAGAATGTCTTTTCCTATGAACTCTGTCCCACTGTAACCAGGGGGACACATTTGTGAGATTCAAGTCAGTATTCTACATATAGAATAGATAGTATGCCCCCAAACAGCATAGAAACAATGTCTCTCTATGTTATTTAGTTCTCAACTATAAATTGAAGGTCACTTCATTTTTTCAATAATCCAGAAATACGAAGTATTCTTATTGGTGATATGAAATATCATCTCTGTCTTCTCCATTCCTACAGACTTAAACAACTGTAAGAGAAGAAAAAGTCCTTCAACCCAATAATGGTTATTACTCTTGATGTTTCAGTAATAAATATTTCCTTTGAAAATGGATCTGAAACTAGGAAATAAGACTGATCATCTAGTATTTGGTTATCAAGATCATTTATGTTCATCAACTTGATAAAGAGCTAGAGGCAGACATGGAAGCTGTATTGAAATCCCTCAAAAAAAAGCAACCGAATACACTGGAGGATTATGGAAAAGAGAAGAGACTTACATAAGGCACAATAACATTGGTTATGTTCTTTGGCTTAATAAGATGCTCTTGAGGTAGTTTTATCCCAGCTTTTAATATTCCTTTTTTTCCGAAGTGCATTTGTAGTGGGGAAAAAGTCTTTTGGAGGCACTTAAGCATTTTCCATCACTTACCAAAGTCACTGCCAGCTTTTAAAGTTTGCAATCCAGCAGTCAATAATTACATCCTTCTTGGAAGCTTAAGGGAACCCTGTTAGACCAAGCATGGATCTCAAAGGGAATGGAAATCTGACACTTAGACAAGTGCTGCTTCTTTTGAGTGCAATTTGAGGTTGCACTGTGAGTTCCATAAATGTTTGTGATCTGTGATTATCACATGTGAAATGACTCATGAGATTAGCAGAATCATAATATATATATATATATATCAGTCAGTTTTCCTCTAAAATAGGCCACTGAATATTGATTATTTTTCTGTTGAGCAATCAGAAGATGACTGACTTTCTTTCCTAAGTAACAATTCTCAACGGACCAAAGGAGACATTATTGGAAGCTGTCATAGTCAATCTGGAGGCTATCTGCTAGATTATGATCTGTTTTAAGTAGCCTTCACTTACAAAATATTCAAAATATTTAACAACCAATACTGTTTTAGAATGGCATCCCGCTGTTCTTGATAACACCTGTATGAGCACAGGATATGTGCATAGTAGGTCTGTCTTATGTAAAACCAAAACATACAGTATATGGTTGGGTGTCCTTATTTGGAGGGAAGGAGTAATGGGGATTTGAACTCCGAGCCTGTACTTGCTAGGCAGGTATGATAACACCAAACCATAGCTTCAGTCTCTCTGTGACTAGCGTTAAGAAGGAATCTTATTAACTCTCTGGGTTGCTTTTGAACAGTAATTTTCCCATCCTTATTTTCCCAAGTAAGCCAGGATTACAGCAATGAGCTATTGTCCAAATATGGCTTGGATGCCATATTTGAAGGCATTAGCTTAGTCATTGTCACTTCCTGTTGTGCTGTGGGAATTCAGTGCTCAGGAAGTCTAGGTTAAGTGCTATTTTTGAGTCTGCCTGGCTGAGATACTTCTTACCAATATCTTAAAGAATTGCATTGCTTTGTGTTTTTATTAAGGCAAGAATAAACAGAAAAAACAAGCTGAAACATATTTACACACAACGTATAAGTGTTAACATAATTTAGGAGTAGACTAATTGCAATCTCTCTTTGGAAAGGTATTTCTTGAATGCATTCTTAGGAATGACCAGTAGACTGTGTTGTTGTTTATGGTTGTTTGCCTGCAGGTTTCTGCCTCATACCATCCCAAACACAAATATGTATTTCTTCATTTCAGCCATGAGCAAGCACACTGTACTGTTTGCTTTCCTGAATAAAATTAGTTATATTCATGGAAGAATTCTCTCAGCTCTGTTGACAGTTGTTCAAAGCTTAGTCCTTAAACTATGACCATCTTCCAACTCAACCATGTGGAACTTAGTTTCTGTTTTTATGGCTTTTGCCTAATCTCATTACAGCTAGATGTTTACCTGCCTGGGCCTGGAAATTACACCTTGTCTTATGACAATGGACCAGTGAAATGGCTTCTTGTTATTTATTTCTTCACTTGTTAGAATACGTGATGATATTTGCAATTTATTTTTCATTCTTACCTCCTAAAGGAGAAAACTTTTTGATGGTAAAATTGCCAACACATGTAAAACTACTTATATAAAGTAAGGAAATATAGTTCCTTCTATAAATAACTAAACTCCAGATTTTCAAAGGATCCCATACAATAACTTGTAATTTATTACTGATGTCATTGTTTATTAGGATTTGTTGGTGACTAGAGCCTGTACTGAACACAATGATTTAGAAACACAATCATTGTTGTTTTATGGTTCTGATCTGTTTGTTTTTCATAATTGCTATTACACTGTGTTCAAATGGGGCAGAGAGTCAGGTCATGCATGCCTAGGAGGTTGCTATAGGTCAGATCTGAAAGTAAAACCTAGCTCTTTGGTTTGCATTGAATTGTTAAAATTTTAATGCCTGGTTTCCTCAGTGCTTAAAAAAAGGGGAAAGGGCATAGCTACTGATAAAACTTGCAGTCTCTGCTAACCCCTGTTTTATAAATGAAATTTTATGATTAAAATGAGTAAAGGTAGAAAATAGACCTTTGTATGTACTTTTGAAATGGATTCTGACTGATGCACTGTGACGATCATTTGTAGGTCTACAAGTAAGAAAGAATGCAAGCACCCAGGGTTTAAATATTTCTCTAGTTGAGTGAGCTCATTTTCTCTAACCATGTCATCACTACTTCAATCTGGTTTCAATCAAATTAAGGCAGTTCACTTTTTATCTAAGCTTCTGATCCTACCAGTTTTAAAAGAAATTGAGAAAATGCTTTATGGGTCGCTGGAAAGTAGTGCAAAGAACTCAGAATCATTAGATATCTCTTGAGTAACACTCCACCTGAGTCTTACTGCTCATAATTCTTTTATTTTATATTTGATTCCTCCTTTGGGAATATGACAGAATCTTTCCTGTGGTTAGTGGTTATTTCTTATAACTGGTGAATTGGACATTTGACAATTTACAAGAGAGAAATTCAGTGTTAGTTCTTTTACATTATGTTTAGTATGTGTGTGTGTGTGTGTGTGTGTGTGTGTGTGTGTAGATAAAGAATTCTTCATAACACACCAGAATCTATACATCTATGCTACCTTAACAGAGGTAGGAAGAATTAGGTTTGACATATCTCACTTCAAACTAGCTACATTTCCAGGTCTAGTTGCCAACACATAAGCTGTAAAACTTTTCAAATTAATAACAAAACAACATGCCACATTGGTTAATCTGCACCCATGAGAAAATTTCTGAAGAAACAACAAGGCACACTGAAAATAGGAAATGGTGCTTTCTGTGATTGTAATGTTAAGCAGCCCAATTCTGGCTTTTAGTCAAAAGCAACGCGGTAGCATTTGTTAAGCACACAGATGGCTGGAACCGGTATACCAGAGGCTTAGAATATTTACTTCCTTCTACAGTACAACATTTCCTAACTTAGGACAGTGTTTTACCATAAAGTCAAGCATTGAACCGAAATGAGTAGCATTCATCAGCACGCAAATTTGCTAAGATAAAGGGGAGCATAAAAACAAAGAAAACAAGTCTATTGCAGTTACTTCTGTTGTATTTCAAGATCAATTTCATATTAAAAACAATCCATAAGAGAGCAGACATAATGCTTTTCATAATGACCTGCTCACTGGGATGATGCTTATCAGCTTTAAATAGTGACATGTTCTGCAGTCTCTCGGTACAGCCATTAGCCAGAGGAGAGCCGTACATTCTCAAGGATGGGAAAATGTAGCAATTTGTGGGTAATTCTCTGACAAGTTTAGGCATATCACTTACTGAGTTTATATTTGACTGCTGAGTTTACATAGAACACAGCTTCACTAATAACAGACTCAGACAATTTGGGATAGGTAATGTTTCATAGAAATTATATTAGGAAGAGGAAACTACCAAAATCATAAACCCAATCTGGTATTTGTGGATTTGATTTTCAACTCTGGCACATGAAGTATGATCCAGGTGATGTATCTTCTCTGAGTTGATCTTCTTGCCTGAAGACTATGGAGGAGACTATAATAACCTCATAGTAGATATTATCAGCTTGTCTTTTGCAAGATTGCTTCTCTTCCATCTATCTACCACACATTCAGAGAAGTGATCAGACATGCAGTGGGCATCAGTACCGGAGCTAGACTGGCTAGAAGCTATCTCAGTTCCTTTATTTATTTATTTTTTTTGCTCAGCCATGGGGTTTGAACTCTGGGCCTGGTTGCCGTCCCTCAGCTCTTCAGCTCAAGGCTAGTTGAGCCACAGTGCCACTTTCGGTTTTATTGGAGATAAGAGTCTCAAGGACTTCCTGACCGGGCTGGCTTTGAACCGTGATCCTCAGATCTCAGCCTCCTGAGTAGCTAGAATTACAGGCATGAGCCACCAATGCCAAGATCTCAGTTCCTTTTATTGTTGCTATAAACAAGGTACACAGGACCCGGTAATTTATAAAGGAAAGAAGTATACTTAGGACTATCATTCTGGAGGCTAAGAAGTCTGAGTCTGAGAGTAGAGTCTGCTAGAATTTTGGTGAGGCTCTTGCACGGCTTCAACACATGCCAGAAAGTGGAAGAACAAGCTGGTTTGTGCAAAAAATGCAAAAGACAAAGGACATTCTTCAGTTCTTTGGCAGTAATAATTCACTATCCTGAGAGAAAGGGAGGAAGATATTGATCTCTCTGACCTAATAACCTCTTCAAGTGTACACCACCCCTTAAGACTTACATTAGGATCAAACTTCAACACAAGGCTTAGAGGAGTTAAAGCATATTCAAAACATAAGAGAAACCTGGGTCTTTACTGGAATAGGTGAAGTGGGTAAGTCACTTAACTTCTTTGTAGGTCATGCTCCCAACTGAGGATAATGATTGGACCTATCTTTCTTGTTTGCATTCAGTTTTAAATTGAATAGAAGCACTTAGGAAACTGATTGATGTAAACATTTTGGCCATAATCTTCCTATCTTCCTATTATCTATCTATCTATCTTCTTTTTCTTCATCATCATCATCATTATCATCATCATCATCATCATCACCTATGTATACTCATGAATCCTCATTATCTCATCATCTATAGCTGGGCACTGGTAACTCACACCTGTAATCCTAGCTACTCAGGAGGCTGAGGTCTGAGGGTCATGGTTCAAAGGCAGCCTGGGCAGGAAAGTACTTGTGAAATTAATCTCGAATTAACCACTCAAAAACCAGAAGTGGCACTGTGACTCAAAGTGGTAGAACGTTAGCCTTGAGCAAAAGATCTCAGAGGAAAAGATCATGTGTTCAAGCCCCATGACTGACAAAAAAGGAAGAAAGGAATACAAATGGTATAATATTATTCTTTCTGATGCAAACATAGAATTCCATTGTGCATATTTACCACATATTCTTGATCCATTTGTCCATTGAGGGGCATCTTCACAATAGTAAACAATACTGCAATGAACATGGTTATGCTGGTAGCTTTAGTGTGGCCGGGTTTGTGGTCTATTGGATAAGGGCCCAGGAGTGGAATTGCTGGGTCATAAATCTATATATGGTCTTTTGAGGAACTTCCATACTGCTTTCCAAAGTTGCTGTACAAGTTTAAATTCCTACCAACAGTAGTAACTCAGAACATACTCAATGATAAGTAAAATAGATTTGGGGGGAGTGATTTTATGATGTTACAAGCAACAACATATTATTACTAGGTGATAGATGAAGCATCCTCTGGAAAGGTAAATGATTTAAGAAAAGTTGTCTTTCAAGATCTAGAAAATCAATGGGAGAGAATAAAGCATGAGGAGAGAGAAAAATGCTCTTATCTAGCTGGATACCAGTAGCTCACACCTGTAATCCTAGCTACACAGGAGGCTGAGATCTGAGGATCACAGTTTGAAACCATCTGGGCAGAAAAGTCCTTGTGAAACTCTGATCTTCAATAAACTACATAAAAAGGCCAGAAGTAGTGCTTTAGCTCAAGTGGTAGAGTGCTAGTCTTGAGCACAAAGAGGCCCAGGAGGCAGCATCCAGGCTGTGAATTCAAGCCTCAGGAAAAAAAAAATGCTGCATCTAACCTTGAGTTTTAATGGAAATGAATATGGGCAAGGATTGCCTTTTGGGTGATTGCCAGAGGTTTGTAATGGTTGGATATATTTATATCAATTGTTTAATGGGGGTTTCTGAGAAAGAGTTGAAGGGCTGATAGCTACAGATACTAGATTGTGAGAGTAAATTTCCTGATAATGGTAATAGCTAAGATATTAGCTATTACAACAGAGTATCTGTTGTTTTATGCTACTCAAAATTTTGACAACTATTTGTTTTTCTTCTGAGAATTGCTTGCTTTTCCCTCAGTCTTTTAATTCTACAGCACTGGAACACAGAGCCCTTAAGACAATTAGAGTACTTTATTTTCCTGCCACAAAGAATGATACAGGACTTAGCCTATTATCTACGTAAAACCAATTTGCTTTTTTACCCTGAGTCATATTGGATAAGGAGACTTGTTTTTCTACCATAGAAGGGAGTCTAGAAGGATACAACTACATTTTGTATCCATTTTGTGATCACAAGAGAGAGACTAAATTAAAAGGTAACATGGAAATCTATAAACTGCATAAAGTGAGATTAGAATAAACTAGTTTCTTATAATATGTTGGAATTTCAGTATCTATACTCACCTGAAGCCTGGACCATTCCTAATTTGTTTTTTTTTAAGGCCTTTGGGAATTAATTTAATCAGTACAGATGTGGTAACTCGGTTTATTTGTGAAGAAAAGCAGAAAAAACCCACTTAGAATTCAAATGAAGAAAATCTTTCTATTTCTAATCTAATGAAATGTATTTGATGTAAAATTTTACAAATCAGGCAGTGAAAGTTCTTATTTTTTAGCCAAACGAAAGATAATGTCTTAGATGGAAGAATAATTTGCATATTTGACTATATTTTGTTTTCCAGGCATGGGAAACAAAACTCCTCATATGAATGTATTTGTAGAGAGTTTTATCTTCCTCACTATATTCTGTTGCCTTTAAATTTAGAGCCACCTTCATTCATACTATTCTCAAAACCTGCAGGGCTTTTCTTTGCTCCTAGCCATTGAAATTAAAATATCATTTCCTTCTTTAGGATGGTGCTATTTTGATTTCTTATCAGCTGTCAGCTGTATTTGGAGGACCATAGCCTAAACACCTAGATAAGCAGATTGTTGTTGTATTTTATTTCTAGCAGATAGGAATTAGAACAATCATACCTTTGGGTATGATTGAATCAATGACTAACTCAGATAATCTGATACATTTTATTATCTTCAGCAAAACACCCTATTCTTGAGACTACAGGTTATAAATATAATGCTTAAATAGTGAAAATATGCAAGCATGATGACTTAGGCCTCGAAATCTAGTTATTCTATGGAAAGCTGAGGTAGAAAGACCATGATTCCCAGGCCAGTTTGGGCAAAATTAGTGTGAGGCCATATCTCAAAAGCAACAAAAGGATTTGGGGCATGAGGTCTTGAGTCTTCATCCAGTGATGAAAAGGGGAAAGAAAGACTGGAAATAGTGACTTCCAATGGTACACATATAACATATCGTGTTATAGGACATGTGGTTAAACAGGTGAGGCATCTAATTGCCGAAATTTATCTGCCTGTCTGGAAGGACCAGCAACTCAGCAAACCTTTCCTTGCTCCTGGCATTCTGGTTGGGAAACCATTGTTTTGCTAACTATATGGACTGAATTCCTAGCTCAGCCATTTAAACCCCAACCTGTTCTAGATGCCCTTTGGTTTTCAGTTCTTCATCCTTCTTTGAAGAATTTGAATAAAGAACTAATCCATGCTAAATATTATTTATCAGACATCTATAATGGAGCAGTAGTATGCATAATCAGCGGAAGCTTATGAGCTATTTTAAGGAATTAAGTATGAAAACATGACCTAAAATGTGTGTAATAAGAAAGTATGAACACTCTTTTTTAAAGAAGCCTTTCTGCATTCTCTAAGATACCTGTATGACAGGGTAAGATAGACAATGATTTCAGTACTTGGTGACTATTGCAAAGAAGTTTGAAGTTAAAAGAGTTGAGATCCCCTGTTCTTTAAACACAAAAGGAGATTCTGAAAAGCATCAGAGTATATTTATATGGGGCATCATGTAATGGGGAATTGATAATTCTCAGAGCTAATTTGTAGCTTGAAATCTACTTCTGAGATAGAAAACTATAATCCACATATTATTAACCAACCTACTCCTAATTAACCAAGCTATATAACTAACTATTCCCAATCAAGAGCAAATGCTGCCACTTTTCTGGGAGAGGACTGCTAGATTCATCAAGTAGTTGTTTGGAGGGAGGAAGGGAGCTGAAATAACCGGAAAGCATGCTCCTTCTGATGAGTTAACTCAAAACCCTAGGGAATCAATCATCAATGTCCAGTGTTTAGGAAAATGTTGACAATGACATGAAGAAAGAAGGGTCAAGGTGATAGACTGGATCACAACAAAGAGGATTTCCAAATCAGAAACAGGAAGCCAAGCAGATTATTGGCTACTGAATGATATTATCTGTATGGAGCTGGGTTCCAGAGACCAGAATGGAATTTGGGGACAAGTTCAAAGATTGAGGTTAAATATACCAGAGAAGCAAAATTGCAAATAAGTGAAACAGCTTAGTTTGTTCTTACTCAAAACTATTTTCATGAACTTGGACACTCAGGCTTGTAATTGTAGGTACTCAGATGTCATATCTGAGGATAACAGTTCAAAGCTAACCTGGGCAGGGAAGCCAGGGAGATTCTTATTTCCAATGAACCACCAAAAAACTAGAAGTGGAGGTATGGCTCAAATAGCAGAACACTAGCCTTGAGCAAAAGAGCTCAGGGACAGCATCCAGGCTCTGAGTTCAAGTTCAGGACTGACACTCATAAAAAATAGATAAATAAATTTACAAACTTACATCACTAAGTAAATTAACTGTATCTGGATACTGATTAATGTGTCAATGCTATGAAACATTGCACTTAGGGACAAAGGATTTTGGATCCCCAAGAATCCTTGGGGTCACATCTCCTGTTTATAGGTTTTAGATTTCCCCCACCAAAGGACAGGCCTGTAGCAATTTTTTTTGCTGGTCCTGGGGCTTGAACTCAGGGCCTGGGCACTGTCCTTGAGCCTCTCTGTGCTCAAGGTAAGTGCTCTACCACTTGAGCCATAGCACCATTTCAGCCTTTTCTGTTTATGTGGTACTGAAGAATCAAACCTAGGGCTTCATGCATGTGAGGCCACTAAACCACACTCCAAGTCCTCCTGTAGTATCTTAATAACAGGATTGTCCTGAGTACTTAGGAATCTGATCTTCATAGATCTTTTCAGTGCTTCATAATATCTTCTTAGATTGTTTTTCACAACGGTTTCACTGTTTCTAGATAGTATGAATAGTGTGGAGATAAAGTGGTAACTGTGATTTACTTAGCTATTTGCTTCTCTTCAAAATAATTTTACAACATTGTTTCCTAATGTGTCTCACAGTAAGTCACTAAAGAGACATAATCTTCAAGCCTGCTTCATGGATGATGAAACTAGTATTAAAAAAAGATTAAAGAACTTGGTCAAGGTTATACAATAAAAGCATACTAGAGTTCAGATTCAAATACAGATTCTTTGGATACAGAATATATCCTTTTTTGTAATGTATTGATCATGAGGTTAACCTTGTGATATATTATTCATGTATGACACTTTCTAGAGTAGAAGAGAAAGATAGTAATTGTTTCACTGAGAGTTCCTTAGAGGACAGGCTGGGGTAGCACATATATCCTTCCTATTATTCATCCCATAATTATTAGTTAACCACAAATATGTCAGATGTTTATAAGCAAGGGTGTGATGGAAAAAAATCAAAATCACAGACTCTGGTATCAAAAGCATTACCGTTTTTTTGAAGGCTATAGATAAGTAAATGGAGGCAGTTACAACACAGTGTGGATGACTTCAATGGAGAGTGGTAAGAAAAGGGTCTCAGTTTCTGTTTTATGTTGGGGATAGAGGTGGAAAAGGTTGACAACAGTATGTTAAAGCTAATAACTGACGGTGGATAGACCTCAGGGAGAACTCCAGTTCAGGATTTGAAGGAGGTTTGAGGGAAAAGGTGTAACATTTGTGGAGAAGGAACCATGTGAGCCAGTTTCAGGAAAGCGTGTAGCATGCATGTTGTAAAGTTCTGTCTCCATATGTTTGGTCATTCCACTACCAAAGCTGGCCAAGCGGTGTAAGCCATTCATCTAAACAGACTGTTTCTTTTCATAGCATTGGGCAATGAAATAATAAATGTGCCTCTGTGAAGTCAGCATATGTTAAATAGGAGACTAATTGTGAGCCTAAATGGAACATTTAGAATGGTACCTGAAGAAAATGCAATGATGGGGAAAAACTGCCTTTCTACTATAGAAATTACATGATAGAAGTTGTGCCATCAAAATGAATTAATAGATGGCTTCAAAAAATTTCAGTACCTAGCAAACAAATGTTTACATTGTGTCATAAATAAAGTTAATATTAAAACAATATTTGCTCAGTGTACGGAACAAAAAAAAAAACAAAAGACTGACTCCACGGAGGGAAGAGAGTGGAAGGAAAGGGAGATTGAAATTGGACAAGAGGATTGCATAGACATGCCTAATGGAGCTGAGCACTATTGAATTGCCTGGAAAATCCTCTTTGCCCACAGGCCATTATCAATCGTTGCAAGCTTATATTTATTGTTAACTCCTTGTCTATAAAGGTGGCAGACACTGGCAGTCACTGATGAAAATACCAGCCAGCTGAACTGTACTGTGTGTTTGGCAAGCTTCTTCCCCTGTGCTATTAAGTAGTATTTTGCCATCCATTCTTTTTACAGTACATTTCACTGCCTTTGCTGAAAGAACCCAGCTGTGCTGTGATGGCCATTGAGGGGCTACAGGATGGTCATGTGGAGCACAGGGACATCTTAGAGCAGCAGAGCAAGGCCCACAGCCACTGACTTGCTTTGCAGAAGCACAGGCTTTCACCTTCTTTTGACACAGAGGGGAGCAGAGGGAATTGTAATGGTCTGAAATGATGGACACAACATATGCAGGTCACCTAATTTACTGGTGGAACTCAATCTCCGTGGTAAGAACAAAGAGACTTGGGAGTCACATGGACTGTCCTGAGACTTGAATGAAACTGACTGGACTGTATCTTTCACGGGGCTAGACTAATCAAAGGGGAGTCCTTTGGAGTGCTTACTTCTCACTTACGAAGGTTAGCAAGATTTTAAGCTGAAATCCAAAGCTGACACCTCTGTTTTCTTAAGTGTGTTGATAACCTGTGCTCTGCAGACATTCTGTCTCACAGGAAGTAATTCTCTCATTCTTGTCCTGGTTGAAAATAGAGACACTATCCTTAGGAAACCCCCAGGATATATTGTAAGACAAATAGACTTTTCTGCTTGGATCATCTTCTATGGAGCTAATGAAATTCAAAGTTTCTTAGTATACCAACAACAACAAAATACAAAAAAAACAAAAACTTTCTAAACCAGCTTTGGAGGGAGAATTGGAATGCAATTTGACAGGATTATATCCAGACACACATCTGGTGGATAAACAGCTTTCAATAGAGCCGGGAAACTAGAAATGAAGATATGCTGTTAGAGATGTTGCTTCTCCACATTTTTTTTCTCTCCTCTCCCACTTCCTGAAACAATCTGGGTATTGTGTTTCCTGATTGCAGATTATATTCTGTTTAGATATCTGTAAACAGAAATATGCTGAAATTTAACACATACCTATTGTTGTTGGAAAAGGTCATATTAGTGCGCACCTCCTGTCTGGATATTTTAACTTCCAATTCTAATGGGGAATAGCCTGTGACCCCTCTTAACATTTATACTTTTCTATTTGCTGCTATTTTTGCTTGGAATGTAGTCTAGTTTTTTTTTTTCTTTTAAGGAAAATTTCTCTCCCACTCACAAGAGCAAATCAAGTTTTATCTTCTTATTGAAGATTGTCACAATCCTCTGCTCCTTCATGATAAGCAGTTCTTGCTTGCATATCAATATTTGGTGCATATATCACACTTTTTCATATAGCTGGACCACTACCAGACGGACTCCTTTAAAAAGCAAAGGTAATACTAGAGTTTGAATTTGGGGTTTCACACTTGCCAAACAGGTCTTCCATTACTTGACTCATGTCTTTAGAACTTTTTACTGGTTCTTTTTTTTTTTTTTTTTTTTGTCGGTCATGGGGATTAAACTCTGGGCCTGAGGGCTGTCCCTGCATTCTTCAACACAAGTCTAATGCTCTACCACTTGAGCTACAGCGCCACCTACGATTTTCTGGTGGTTTATTGGAGATAAGAGTTTCAGGCAGTTTCCTACCTGGGCTGGCTTTGAACCGCAATCCTCAGATCTCACCCTCCTGAGTAGCTAGGATTACAGGCATGAGCCACCGGCGCCTGGCTTTACTGGTTATTTCTGAGACAAGGTCTCTTGCTTTTTTACCTGGGCTGCTTTGGACTATGATTCTCCTATTTTATGCTTCTTAGTATTGCTGACATAAGTTTAAACTACCATGCCCAGTTCTTTCCTTTCCTCTTCCTCTCCTCTTTCTTCTCCCCCCCCTTTTTTTAAAAAAATATTTTCTTTAGGTAGTTATACAAAGGAATTACCATTCAACAGAGCAGTTTATGAGTACAGTGCCTTTTAGTCAATGTCACCCTTTTCAACATCCTCACCCACTCCTCCCACCCCACCCCTTCTCACTTTTCTTCATATTTAGGTTATGTATTGACTTTTTTCCATTTAACAAAACAATTTATGTATATAATGCTACTTGATCTATGTCATCCCTTCAACATTTTCACCCCCTTTCCAGCCACCCTTTCCTTTATTTTTTCTCAGTTCTGTGGTATGTTGTTTTTCCACTATCAAGGCCTGAATTCAGGGGCCTGCCATTTGCTTAGCTTGTTTGTTCATGGTTGTCATTCCAGCATTTGAGCAATGTCTTGAACTAAGCTTAACGCTGGTTAATTGAATATGGAGTTTAACAGACATTTCAGTCTAGCTAACTTTGAACTGTGATCCTCCATGTCTCATCTTCCTGAGTAGCTAAGATTATAGGTGTGGACCACCTGTGGCTAGAGCCATGTTATTGACAGTTGAGATGGGGTTTTGTAAATTTTTCTGACCCTGGCCGGCCTTGAACCACCATCTTCCCTGTTCTCCATCTCCCAAGTAGGTAGGATTACAAGCATTAGGCTCTGGCATCTGAGGAGAGCTGTTATTTTTCTTATCTTCATTGACTAGCAAAGGATCTCATACACAAAGAATATTTAGTATTTAGTATTTGAATGTCTAATACTATTGTGCATAACTATGTCAGGCTTTTTTTCTTTTTCTTTTTCTTTTTAGTTCATATGGGAGCTTGAACTCAGGGCCTGGGCACTGTCCCTGACATTTTCTGTAGAAAGCTAACACTCTATCACTTTGATCACAGCTCCACTTCCAGGTTGTTTTTTTTGTTTTGTTTTTTAATGTCAGCCATGGGGCCTGAACTCAGCCTAGGCACTGTCTCTCAGCTTTTCAGCTCAAGGTTAGCTACCTACCACTAACTAGAGCCACAGCACCACTTCCTGCTTTTTCTGCTTATGTAGTGCTGAGGAATCGAAGCTAGGGTCTCATGCATGCAAGACAAGTGCTCTACCACTGAATTTCAGGGACTTTCCTGCCTGGGCTGTCTCCATCCTCAGATCTCATACTCCTAAGTAGCTAGGACTACAAGCATGAGCCACCAGCACCTGGCTTTCTGTCAGTTTTCTAAATGTTCTTTCACTTTATACTATTTTTATACCTATATATATATGTGTATATATATATATATATATATATATATATATATATATATATATATATATATATATATATATGCTTTTGCTGAAGATCCCCAGGTAGATAGTATTGATATGATTATACTTGAGATCATAAATACTCCTTTTCGTAGATTTTTTTTCTACCCTGAGTACTTAATAGTCAGAAATGAAGATTTGATTGTCTGAATTTGAATCCATGAAAGAAACAAATCCCACTGGGGTTGCCTGTAATGGCAACAATTAAGATCAGGAGGCAGATCTGCTAAAGAATCTACTAATATTGGCATTTAAAAAAAAGAAAGAAAGAAAAAAGACAAGGGAACTCTTCACTTTGGCCTCAAGTTAAAAGTAGCTTAAAGATCTTGCTGTGCTCAGACACCTTTGTCATTCTGAAATATGCTGCTGGGCTCAGCCTGACTCCCTGGGGTCAAGCATACTTATGTTATCAAACTGCCTCTGACCTTAAAGAATGTGCTCAGTTTGTTACATGGTGACATGTCACCATCACATCTGGTATGTGACTTATCTGGTTTTTTTTGAATCCTGGGCTTGGGAGCTATCCCTCAGCTCTGCAGCTTAAGGCTAGTGCTTTACCATTTGAGCCACAGCACCACTTCTGGTTTTCTGGTGGTTAATTGGAGATAAAAATCTCACAGACTTTCCTGCCTAGGCTGATTTTGAAGCTCAATCCTCAGATCTCAGCCTCCTGAGTAGTTAGGATTGCAAGTGTGAGCCACTGGCCCAGTAGTGACTACCTTTCCTAAAAGGCTCTTGTTCTGGAACCAGGTTTGTTAAACCCATGGCAATGCAGCAAAAGTATTGGATGTATAAGAATTTGTATGTTTGGGACTTAGAAGGAAACTATGAAAATAGGTTTGGGGGCATAGATTTTACCTGGGAGATGAGCACAGGAAACATTGAAAGGAAAATGGGGAGGACACAGAGGAAAGATAAAATGGTAAGTATTTGACACTTTATTTAAGGGATAAGAGTTCTCACTCTAGGCGACTGGAGTTTCATTTTAGTGGGAAGTTCTGTCCCAAGATTAACTTACCCAAGAAGCATGCATGAAAAGCTACTCCCTAGAAAGTTATATTTCTGACCATTTGCCAGCTTACTCTGGCTTTAATATACAGAAGATGTGGACAGTGGAAAATTAGGCACGTCTTTGCTAGTATAGAAATCAAGATTTTCTTCCTGCAATCCTTTTAGCTTTTGTAGTTTCTCCTCTGCTTTCCTTAGTCTCTTTATCTTCTTCTCCCTCTTTTAGTTCATCCTTTCACTTTGATTCACTTTGAGTCAGGGACTTGGTATGTAGCCCAGGCAATCCTCTAACTTGCAATTCCCTTGTTTCAGTTTTCTCTGCAGGCTAGGATTACCACATGTATGCTAACATGCTTGGCTTCCTTCCCCTCATTTTCTGTGCATAGAACAATAAATGCATAAATATTACTCAAATGTCAGCGGAGTTTTCTCTTTGATTGGCTGTCCTAGATTCCATGGTTGAATTAGATATTGCAACGGAGATTTCATTTCTCCAGTTGAGATGCTTGTAAGATTCTTCTTAATTTTCATATACATAAACTGAGAGCTTATTTATTTCTATTTGTTTTATGTTTCTGTAGGTTTTGAGCTAGCATAAAACCCTTCAAATTATTTTTTATCAAGTAGCACCAAGAGTCCATAGGTATTAGATGACACTGGCACTGCCAAATTTTAGCTAACCTGATATAATACATTTGCATCTATAAAAACCTCCTTTGTCTTATCACATCATATCCTTTCTAATGCTCAGATGTTGATGAGCACCACAAGCCATGTCTTTCAGTTTTAGTCAATGGACTCAGACATTATTGTGTTCATTTCACATGGGCTTATGGTGGGCATGTTAACATGGTATTAGTGAGAAGTTTCTGTTCTCCTGGTAATTATATTTGACAGGCAGTATTCCACACTGCCTCAGGAAAGAGAGAGATTATGGTCCACAAGACTACTTCAGACAGCTGAAAATGTCTTCATTAAGGTGTCCCTTTGTAAAGCAGAGGAGCCCAGGATGTTGGCGACTGGCAATGTGGATATTCAAACAGAGCTCATTAGTAGCTTAGGAGCATCATGCATTCTATTTTTAATACAATCTCTGTTATTCAGGCTCAGGAAAAACCCACATGGAATTTGCTCATATTCACTGCATATGTATATATATATCGCCTCATTCTCATCATTCTCATCCTTTGACATTCCATACAACTTGTAGCTCAGGGAAGAAGAGTATGTCAAGTTGCTGGAGAATGGTCTGCTTTATACCTGATAACCTAGCAGACTAATAAATGTGCAGCATGTAGAGAGTCCTCCTGTGTATAAGCAAAAAATGATATTTGTCTTGAAGGTTCTTGAGCCTTTCCCTTGTCCTTGATTTACTTCAGGTGAATTAATTTTAACCCATACTCACTTGTTTACAGGTACTTTTAATGTTACATAATTCTCAGTTTATCTTTTAAAAACCTGAATGTCTACCATGGTGATGTGTGTGTTTATGGGTGCATGACCCTTCTGTTCTCAGAGAAGGGGGAAGAGAAGGATAGTAGCCCCTGGAGATACATCAAAGCACAGAGGAAAGCAGAATGATGTAGGGAGATGAGCACAAATTTGAGGGTGAAGAGACTCAGGCTCTACCTACTTATAAGGGGTTATTCATCCTCTTGGCATCTTACTTTCCTTATTTGTGCAATGATAACTACAACATGCTCTCATAGCTCTAGTTTTCTGATTGAATTAATGGATCACCCAAAAGGATGGGATGCCCAGTGGATGCACATTTCCATCTTAAATGGAAGGAAAGCATTTATAGACAGGATATTAAGAGGGAAGAAAGATTCCATTTGAGAATGTTTTAGCTATGTATATACTTTTTATAATTAAACCTACTCTTTCGTACTCAACCAGTACTATTACTCCTTAATAGCTTGGCTAAATAGTTGGCCTCTGAAAGCCCCTTCTATTTTCTAGAATCTATAATTACTATAATAATTATAAGAACTGAGTCACAGTGGTTCAACAGGTGATGAGTATATTTTAAAGAGCCTATGACTTTTGGCCTAATTAAAATTGGAAATGTTGAGAAAAATCTGTGGTGTATCTTTGCCTGAGATGCTTTGAGCAGGGAGGGGAATATGTACATGTGTGTAAATAGGTGTATGGAACAATAGAGAGGGTAATTCTGATCCATGTATAATCTGTATACAACTGAAATACCATAGTGATGCAGTTAATATACAGGAAGAAGAAATGAATGACCAGAAAATGAAAAGGTTATTGGGGAAGGTGCAGGTAAAAGCCAAGCAGACAAAGGCAGAGGGTGAATGAGGAAGAGGCTCAAAGTAGTTTTTTGCATAAATGAAAATAGAACAACAAAATTGTTGACACGGATTTAGGAGGGAGAGTAAGGAAAGTGATAGAAAGGATGTGGTTGGGCCGGGCGCCGGTGGCTCATGCCTGTAATCCCAGCTACTCAGAAGGCTGAGAACTGAGGATTGCGGTTCAAAGCCAGCCCAAGCAGGAAAGTCTGTGAGATTCTTATCTCTAATAAACCACTAGAAAACCAGAAGTGCCGCTGTGGCTCAAGTGGTAGAGTGCCTGCCTTGAGCTGAAGAGCTCAGGTAATGCGCTCAAGCCCAGAGTTCAAGCCCCATGACCAGAAAAAAAAAGAATGTGCTTGGTTAGAGTGTGTGGTATGCATATTTGGGAAATATCACAACAAAACTCCACTCATACAATTAAGTAAATGAATAGAAATCATTGGATAACAAACAAAAATAGATTTGAGAGGGAAATCTCCATTTATTATTTTCACAAAGAGCTTCTCTTGCCTTATCTTCTTTAAAAGGATATCCTCCGAACTAGAGAGAAATTGAAGAAATATGTAAGTATCTCATCGATGAATTGTGTTGGGAGATCACAATCTTGCTAGAGGTTTTCGAATGGTATAGTCAAGGCTCCAGGTTAGAAAAAAGTAGCTGATAGACATGTTCCTGGGCTGTGATTTTGTTTTGTAGGATAATACAAGATGAGGTGCTTCCAATGGACAGTCTTCACCTGAATTTTTTTAAGAAAGGCTAACGTTCCTACTTCAATATCACTTGTCATTATAACTTCTTCTATTTTAGTTAAAAAGAAAAAAATGATCATAATGTTCACTGTACACTTATGAACATAGAATCAGGTAACTTGAAGGTTTGGGAGAGATGAGGGAGAATGATTGGAAGGGGTTACATTGATCGCAATGCATTGTCCTCATATACTGACGTATTTAGTTGAAATCCCCTCTTTACAACTACTTACAGATAACAATAATAATAATTTCACAAAGGAAGCAAAAACATATGGATGATACAAATACAGTTAATTCTCTACTAATACCTGAATATCTTTCCTTGCAGGGGAGAATATTTTCTTTACTAATTAACAATTGTAGGTAGGAAGCCTCTTTGAAGAAAGATATACGTAGATTTGCATCAAGGGCACTGTTAAATACTTGGTATTGTGTACTAAGATTCTCTTTTGGGAGAAAAAAGGACATTTCTAGATATATAGCTTTTCATAGTTTTCTGCCTTCTGCCATTCTTCTTTGCTTGTTAGCATTGATGGCATGACAGGTGAGAAATTACGTTAATTATGCAATAGAGAAAATAAGACCACACATTCATTCCTTTAGAAATAAAATATGAAACAATGCTCATCATCTGGAACTCTAGGACATGAAATAAGAACTTTCCTAAAAAGAAGGCATGCTTTAAAATATCTACTTGTGTTAAACAAAGGTTTAGTATGAAGTGACTGTGGTCCTGAAACGTTATTGCCTACTTCACTTTTTTTTTCCTAATGCATGTTTTCCTTTTTAAAGCAATATCTTTCAAAGCCTTTTATTTTTATTTCAAAACCCCTTAATGTTCTCTGCTACCCCGAGGGTATCATATAAATCCTTCGATTGCCACTCAAGGCCCTCTACTTTCTGACCCCAATTTACTTTTCCCCATTTGTCTGTCACTTTTCCTACATAAACCCTTCCTTTCAGCAAAATAGAATTGGTTAGGGTATCTCACCAACCTTTTAGTTTTACCTCTATTTTAGAAAACTGTATTTCCTCCTCTGCACTAGCCTTCCATCAAGATTGGATTGAAGTCCCTTTCCAAGCATCATAGCCCAGGTACACAGTGTCAGTTGGATCTTTAGCCACCATTTAGCATCTAGATACATTTCACTTAACTCTGCCAAGAACATAAACTCTTTGAAAATATAGGGTTTATATTATTTCACAGCATTCATTTCCCCCTGACACTAAAAGATCCATATATTTTGCTCACTTGTCTATCAATCTTATGTGTGTGTGTGTGTATTAACTTTTACTTTCTACTGTCTACTTCCACTGGAATATAAGTTCCAATGAAAGTCATAAAGCTTGGAAAATATGCAGAGGTCAGACAGGGCAGACTGTGGCTCTGGATCCTATGTTCTTACACATTGATGTACATACCTCATTGAGGTATGTCAATAACTATGCTGCATTGCTATTTCCACTGTTACCTCACAACAGTATCTTGACAATGTTGACTCCTTATCCCTAGTGTTTTGATTCTGTTAGAGTCTGTGACATCCATCTGACTGTTCATTCCTGAATCAGAGCTCATTTCTCTAGTCATCCTTTTTGAGCACTTCAAATATTAATGGTCCCTAGGGTTAGTGTCATTTTTTCTGTGCTTTCTCTATCCACCTCTGCCTAGATGAGTACTTTTAGATCTTAGTGGCATGACATATTGCAGTGTCACCCTGAGAACTACCCACTTATTCATAAGCATTAAGCTATAAGTACTTGGTGAATGATTTACTTTTCAAACTCATTAGAGTCACTCCAAAGTTACTATCATTTGCATTTCAATATTGTGTGCCACCATGTGTGTACCAAAGTAGAACTTGAGTGGGATGGAGTGAATTGCTCATAATTCACAAGCCTATTTTATATTTACGGAAAGTGTCTATGATCTGATATTATTGATACGCCATCAAGAGTTACAGCAATTTTGAAATATTGTCGTGTGTAAATTGTGGATTTATGGTTGTAATTTTTTACCCATGGATTCATATTTAATAAAGAAGAGAGGTAAAGGAAACATGTTTATGCTTCTGTATATTCACAGCATAGCAATGAGTATGAAGTTACTTACTGTTTTAATGTCCAAATATAAAGCAAAATGATGATCAAAATGTCATGTGCAACAAGACTATTTGTATTAACACTATAAATAATTGTAAAATATTATATTTTTCATTTTATAATGTTGACAGTAGAGTTATAAGTCCTTATTCATATATAATGATTTTCTTCTTTTAAATATAGTTCATAATATGGTTCATACTAAAACAGCATAATATAGTTTTGTCTCAAAAATAACATATTTTGAGCTCATTAGCTAGATTAATAATTTGCTAGTAAAATTCTCCTTTTGTGACTATGACCTGTAAAACAGTTTAAGAGCAGTATGAGTCATTTGGCTGTGTGTGTGTGTGTGTGTGTGTGTGTGTGTGCATGTGCACACCCATGCTTTTCATTACAATTGGGTATGTTCCTGGGAATCTCATATGAATGCCATTTGTCGTGTGTCATAGCCAAAGAAAAGCTAATATTCTCTGCTATAGGCTATTTCATACACACACACACACACACACACACACACACACACTCCTGTATGTTTAACCCTCTAGTATATTAATGACTTTTGATTCTACTTCATCAACAATGACCCATTTTCTGGTAGTGGGAGAATTCCTTATTAATCCACCCGTTGGGCATTATTATATAGATACAGCGTACTACACATGACACTTCCAGACATAATCCTCTACACAACTTGCTTTTCTTCCAATGTTGGGATATTTTCATTGATCGCATCATCATTCATTCAGTCTGCTAAATACAGACTATTCATAGAGCTCCCGTATGACCCAGCAATCGCACTCATTTACCCAAATGATCACAAACAAGGCCATACTAAAACTACCAGCTTTAGTTTATGTTTATCACAGCATTATTCACCATAGCTAAGATATGGAACCATCCCAGATGTCCCTCAGTAGATGAATGGATCTAGAAAGTGTGACACACACACACACACACACACACACACACACACACACACTAATCTATGCCTCCATCAGAAGGAATAGCTCCACTCCATTTGTTAGGAAATGGAAACACTTGGAAAAAATATATTAAGTGATGTAAGCCAGACCCAAAGAAACATAGGTCCCATGGTTTCCCTTATTTACAATGAGTATGTACTATGTGATTTTTTTTGTTTCTTTTGTGTGTTCTTCCCTTTATGGTATAACCCCTGTTGTCATTATATTTTATTCTGGTGCCCTGAATCTTGTATATACAGTTTTTCTAATTTGGGGAAGGGAAGGAAAATAACAAAATGCTGAAACAAGGATACAGGTTGACCCATTGTAACAATGAGACCATACAAGATGCTATGTTGAAAACAACTTTACAACTTGGTGGGGGGTGCAGGGAGGAGTTGGGGTAGAGAAGGAAGGGATATTAGGGGAAAAACAAAGAAGGGGGTAACAATGCTTAATAGGAAATATACTCACTACCTACTCATATAACTGTAACCCCTCTGTACAGTATTTTACAATAAAAATATCAAAAGAAGAATAATGTTCAATGTCACCTATGTTAGTAGTCTACCCATATGTATACATTAATTATCTGGGAAGCATTTTTCTCTTTTATTCTTGTCTTTATTCTACTATAGCTGCTCCTCATTCCTTATTAGGATCATTTCATAGCCCATTAGCTTCCAAATTTCAGTGTGCATCAAAATTATTACAACAGGTTTTTAATCCTCAATTCTAGAACTTCTGATTCAAGAAGTCTAGGGAGAGTCCTAAGAGATTGAAATTCTAACTAGGCTTTTCTGAGAAAATCTTTATTTCTTTATAAAGGAGAAAATATCTGTATAATATTTAATGATGGGCATATGTCATCATACATTTGCCCAAACCTACAAAGTGTAGATTATAGTATCAAGTGTGAAATCTAATGTAAACCATGGACTTGGAGTGATAATCATGTGTCAGTATGGATTTATCACTGCAAGCAGATGTACCATTCTTCTATGAGATTTTGAAAGTGGAAACGTTTGTGCTCATGTTGATGCATGGGCAAATGTACAATGTCTGTACCTTCTCTTTAATTCTGATGTGATCTTAATGAGATATAGATAGATCATAAATGATAGATAGATAGATAGATTTATTTTGTTTTTGGTGTTAGTACTGGGCCTTCAATTCAGGGCTTGGGCACTGACCCTTACCTACACAATGTGGTTATTTTCTATTATATTGCACCTTACATCTCATCCATTTTAGAAATATCTCCCACTATAGTAGAATGTCAAACATAGAATACAAGGAAGGAGAGAAAATTGTGTCATAGAAGAGAATACTAGATTTAGAATTCCATCAAAGGAAGCCAATTCCAAACTAAAGGAAGAACACATACTTTCACATACGGGGAATAAGTTTTGGTGATCATGGCACTGAGGATGCTGACTGCAGCCAGCAGCTCCGTGAAGCCAATTTTCTCACTTTCCATTTTTGGCCACATTTGGAAAGTGTTTCATAGCCCTAAGATTTCTCGGAGGCACCTGTTCACTCACATTGTTAGTAACATAGCTACTCCATCAGCTAAATATGGTGGACGTCACACAGTGGCTATGATTCCCGGAGATGGTGTTGGCCCTGAACTTATGCTGCATGTCCAGACGGTGTTCAGACATGCCTGTGTGCCTGTGGACTTTGAGGTGGTACAAGTGACCTCCTTGTCTCCGGAGAAGGAAGTTTACAATGCCATTCAGGCAGTTCGTCGAAACCGCATCTGTTTGAAGGGTAACATCGAAATGGATCACAACTTGCCACTGGATCACCAATCCCGTAACAACATGCTTCGTACCTCTCTGGATCTCTATGCCAATGTCATCCATTTCAAGAATCTGCCAAGTATAGAGACCCGGCACAAGAACGTAGACATCATAGTTGTTCGAGAAAACACAGAGGGTGAGTACAGCAACCTGGAGCATGAGGGTGTGAAAGGCGTAGTAGAGAGCCTGAAGATTATCACAAAGGTCAAGTCATTGCGCATTGCCGAGCACGCCTTCCAGCTAGCCCAGAAGATGAGGCGCCAAAAAGTGACAGTAGTGCACAAGGCCAACATCATGAAGCTAGGAGATGGACTCTTTCTTAAGTGCTGTGAGGAAGTAGCAAGTCGCTATCCTCAGCTCTTCTTTGAAAACATGGTTGTGGACAATGCTACCATGCAATTGGTATCCCACCCCCAACAGTTTGATGTCATGTTGATGCCCAATCTCTATGGCAACGTTATCAACAACGTCTGTACAGGATTGGTGGGAGGGGCTGGCGTGGTACCTGGAGCCAACTATGGCAGCATGTGTGCAGTGTTTGAGACAGCCTCCAGGCAATCAGGCAAAAACGTAGCCAATAGGAATTTAGCCAACCCGACTGCCATGCTACTATCAAGTTGCAATATGCTAGATTACCTCAAACTCCACTCTCATGCCACCTGCATTCGGAATGCAGTTTTGAGATCCATTGAGAACAAAGCTATCCATACACCAGACATGGGAGGCAAAGGCAGCACATTGGATATCATTCACAGCATCACAAAGAAAATTCCACACATTGGTTAAATGGTCAGTACCTCACAGGTTTCTAACACTCAGATCCTCTCCTGTTTCACTCCAGACCCCAACGAGTCTGAGCAGTGTGGTCTGAAGAATAAACTCATTTGCTTCAATTCATTAGAAATAAGTGACTCCTGACTGATTTTTTTTCTATTAAATTAAAGTGCCATAAATATTACTTGTTTAAATTAGCCAGATAGGTTGCATTCTAAGTGAATTGAGAACCTGCCTTAATATTTTAATTCACAATTCTCATTTTTCTGTGATATGTTATACTGAGTAAATAAGAACGTCTTATTGAGTGGAATCTAGGGGCTTTTCCAGAACTTCCCAACTGATTTTCTTGTTTATCTGGATCATAAGAATTCAGTGGCTTATAGAGATGTCTGCCTTTTCCCTAAAGGTTATTAATGAGTTATTAGTGCAATATTACTCTAAAATAAGTATGATAGCTCATTTAATAATAAGTAACAGAAAGCTGAGCTGGTATAGAAGATTTTCTCTCCGTGGCCAACATCCTCCCTCTTCCTAACTATGTTGCTTATAACCTTTTTGTTAGGAATTTTCTCTGGTGGTACCTTTTTCATGGTTTGTTACTCTGTCTTTTTTTTTCCTCATGATTCTTAAAAAATACCTGTTAATTGCACTAGTGGGTTTTATTTTGACATGTTTATATGTGAATACATTTACCTTGATCAGACTTAGCCCCCTCATCTCTCCCATTCCCCCAACCAATTTAACAAGCTTTATTGTTTCATTTCCACACATTTGCATGAAGTATTTTGACCGTATTCACCTTTCAGCTCTCTTGAAAAAATGAATTTTGAATTCTGAATTCCTTTTAGCTAGACTCAAGAGTTTAGAGGTATGTCAAATGCCTCTACAGTTTCTGGGTCTATAATAGAACAATGGGTTGCAAACTCCATTCATGTCCAATTCAAAGTTTTCAGCCTTTCTTTTAAAGATTATATAAGAAAGAGGATAAAGCCCTAAGCTAATTTAAATATTTAGCATCACTTGCTTGTGTTTTATCACTGTATTTTAAGATCATAATTTATATATACTGGCAAACAAAAATAATTTTATTAGTCCTTGGAAATTGGTATTATTCAAGTAGGAAACTAAAGACAATGCTTATAAACTATTAACAACAGTTTTGCCATCAGGAATGCCTGCAGACAGAAGTAAAATCAAGAAGAGTAGTGGATTCCTCTTTTTGGAAGCTTCTATATTTCCATTTTTTTTTCTTTTTTGCTTATGTGGTGCTGAAGAATTGAAACCAGGGCCTCATGCATGCAAGGCAAGCACTCTCCCACTGAGCCTCCTTTCCAGCCCGCCTATAAACTGTAGATCTCTGCATGGTTTAGGTACCACAAGTTAAAGACACTTGTGTTGGACCTAGAACTCCAAGAAGTACTGATTTAATTCTATTACTTTGATATCACCTACCTTGATTTTGTGTTATGCCAGGGCCAGGTTACTGAAAACTGAAAGCTGCGTGGAAGAAATTTACTTTGAGGAAGACTGCCTTCTTTCTTGTCTTGAGGTCTTCCTTGAAGAACAAAACAATTAAGAAAGATTAAATTATAAGTCAATTATGATAAGACTATTAGGTGAGCAGAGAGAGATTTAGGGTGTTGCCACCCCCATAAAGCATGCTTTTCTGGGCTTACCTGAACCTATATCACCAGTGTTTGTTTTTACAAATAGAGAACAAGGAGTGTATTTTAGTTCAAAGATCACTAAACCACAGAACCTTAACTCACCTACTCTTCATTATTTCTTTCCTTACTAGAGGAATATATTAAATCACATCCAGGCCATCTGTAGAGAATGGGCCAACTGTAGGCTATCATGTAGGATTGGAGAGTTTTATGGTACACTTGAGCTAAAGTTTCTCTCTCTTAAAAGTGGTCATTTTCAAAATTCTCCTGTAGTTCTTGGGCCAGACTGCTGTGATAATACACAGTGGTACAATTCTCCATTTCTGTTATTTGATTTTTCCACATAATTATGGGTGTGTCTAGGGAAAATACCTTGATTTTTCCCCCTTGTCTTCCATATTCCTTAATAAAATAGTGAGCACATACAATATAATTAATACATAATTGTTGGATTAATAAAAATTTAATGCAGATGGTGCTGGTGGCTTATGCCTGTAATCTTAGTGACTCAATTGACAAAGATCTAAGTCAGAGTAGGCAGGAAAGTCTGTGAGACTCCATCTCCAGTTAACCGGCAAAATACTAAGCTGGAGATATGGCTCAAGTTAGGGTTAGCAAAAAGGTTTGAGTAAGGTCTTAATTCAAGCCTTGATATAAGCAAATGAAAGAGAAAATCTTATGGTTGACACAGCCTTATTTTTCTTATCTGTACAGTGAAATAACTGTTGTTGGAAAGACTAAGAAACAAGTAGACACACACACACACACACACACACACACACACACACACACACACTTACAGCATTATTCCATAATATGGTAAGTGTATGGTGAGTTTTTATAACTTGGTAACTGAAGGTATTTAGTTTCAAAGGAGTCTGATATTGAAAAAAATCTAAATGCTCAGGATGCCTAGAGTTTAGGGTTGTACTACAGATGCTTGATTCATTTCTCACGAAATTTCATCTCATTTCTGTTAATGATGTGCCACCTTTTAACAATCCTAAATATTTACTTCATCATCTTAAGTGAGCATATAATATGTCCTTTTTGGCTTGGGAGGATTTCCATTTTATAGTTGCTTTTGGAACAACATTTGCTTTTGGGAAAATTTATTTGCACAACATTAAGGGCAGGGAAACAAATATTCATCAAATTACACACAATGTTTGAACACAAGGGACCATAATATGAGACTGACAGACAGAGCTTTTTTGCATCAACTGAGCTGTACTATTGATGCACCAAAATTTAAATTTTGTTTTTGAAATGGTATTATTTGTCATTTGTTACTACCTTTAAGGAATTGTACAAAGGAGATTCCATTTTACAAAGCAGTTTGTGAATACAATGCATCTTCATCAGTGTTACCCCTTTCAATATTCTCAGCCTCCTTTGACCCACCCTTTTCATTTTCTTAATTTTGTCATGTATACACTGAATTCTTGACTGCAGTCTCCACCAATTCTCTTCATTCTATCCCTTTGCTCTTGATCCCACACCTCCTTGCAAGTACCTACTTCATGGTGTCTCTTTTGTTGGTTTGATTTTGTCTTTCTAAGGAATTATATTACTTGAGGTTTTCTGAGAGTCTGCCATATTTCAGTTAATACATTTGTAGCCACTTGCATACCCAATACTTATTCTAGCTACTCCAAATGAAGGAAAACTTGCAACCTTTGTTTCTCTGGGTCTGACTTACTTCTTTTAATATAATTTTTCCAAGCCTTTTTATTTCCTTAGGAATGGTACAATATTTTTCTTTCTAATGTATGAGTAAAACCCAATTGTGTATATACTCACCACATTTTCTTGATTTATTTTCCTATTGAAGGGCATCTGGGCTGATTCCATATCTTAGCTATGGTGAATAGTGCTATAATGAGCATGGTTGTGCTGGTGGCTTTATTGTAACCTTAAATGTGATCTAGTGGATAAATCCCCAGGAATGGAATTGCTGGGTCACAGAGCTAATGACTTAAAAGAGAGAGCTCTCAGAAGAATAAGTAAACATGGCCAATAAACACATGAAGAAATCCTCAGTACCTCTGGCTATAAAGGAAATGCAAATCGAACAACATGGAGATTCTACTTCACCCCAGACAGAAGGCCATTATCAAGAAAAAAAAAAACAAAAACAAGTTTACACTCCCACCAACAAAGCAGTAGGGTTCTTGATTATAGCCATTCTAACTGGGGTGAGGTGGAATCTCAATGTTGTTTTTGATTTGCTTTTCTTTTATGGCTAGAGAGGTTAAGCATTTCTCCATGTGTCTATTGGCCATTCTTATTTCTTCTTCAGAGAAGTTTTTCTTTAAGTCTTTAGCCCACTTATTTATTGGGCAGTTATTTCTTTGAGGATTTGTTGTTGGGAGATTTAATTTTTTGAGTTCCAGGTATATTTTAGATACGAGACCCTTGTCTGTTGTATGGCTATGGAAGAGTTTCTCCCAATCCTTGGGATTTCTATTGATCTTGCTAGCTATGTACTTTGCCATGCAGAAGCTCTGCAGCTTCCTGCTATCCCATTTGTCCAACTTTTCTTTGATTTGTTGTGTTTCTGGGTCTCTATTAAGAAAATTTCAGCCTGTGCCAAGGAGACCTATAGTTTGGAGGTTCCTCAAAAGACTCCACATAGAATTCCCCTATTACCCAGCAATCCCACTTTTGGGCATTTACCCAAATGATCACAAACAAGACCATACTAAAGCTACCAGCACAACTATGTTTACTGCAGCATTATTTACCATAGCTAAGATATGGAACCAGCCCAGATGCCCCTCAGTAGATGAATGGATCAGGAAAATGTGGTACATATACACAATGGAATTCTAGGCTTCCATCAGAAAGAATGACATTGCCCCATTTGTTAGGAAATGGAAAGACTTGGAAAAAAATATATTAAGTGTGAAGTAAGCCAGGCCCGAAGAAACATAGGTCCCATGGTTTCCCTTACGTGCAATAACTAGTATATGTCTGGGACAAGTAGAAAAGGTCAAAAGCTATGCACATATGACCAGATAAGAAGATGTTAAGCGAAATGAACCCCAAGATAGAGACATAAGTGGTTTTTTCTTTCTTGCTTTTGTTTCTAATGTATTTATAAGGTGCCATGTGATTTTTTTTTGTTGCTTTGTATGTTCCCCCCCATGGTATAACCCCTGTTTTCACTGTATTTGATGTTGGTATAATTTGGGGAGGGGAAGGGAAAAAACAAAATGTTTAAATAGGGATACAGGTTGACCTATTGCAACAATGAGATGTATAAGACACTACGTTGAAAATCGAACTTTACAATTAAATTGGGAGGGGGAGTGTAGTTGTGAAGGTGGGAGGGAAGGGATGGTAGGGGAAAAACAAAGGAGGAGGCAACTATGCTTGATAAGAAATGTACTCATTACCTTGCTCATGTAGCTGTAACCCCTCTGTATAGTATTTTCACAATAAAAAACATAAAAAATGAAAAACAATAACAAATGCTATTGAGAATATTGGTAAAAGAGAAGTCTAATACTCTGTCGGTGGGAATGTAATCTTGTGCATACACTATGGAAAACAATATTTGTCATTTTTGATTACACATGATCAAAACCACATTAATAAAACCATGGATAGGTTTACTGTAGTCACTATCATCCTTTTTGCCTTCTAAAAATACTCTAAAGACAATTGGGTGAATCATATTATTATATTATGTAATACCCAGTTATATTCATCTAGTAATATTAATATTTGTACTATATATCAGTATAGAACAGATTATTGTTTTGTAACAAGCTTTCAACTAGGGAAGATTCATCTTATTCAAGTCCTCTAGTCTCCCTCCTTTTTAGTTCTTGAATCCAGCAATCTCTTCCTCCAACATCCCTCTCTGTTACTTCCTTTCTCATTGACCTTTCTTATCTTTAGAAACTTTTGGACTTCTCTTACTGTGAGTAGATGATCTGTAACTTGTGTTCTGACTGTAGTTCAGTCCTCTTTAATCTATTTTCTCCAATGCACCCAGCATGATCTTTCTAAAAAGCAATAAAATCATGTCACTTCCCGATTTAAACTCCTCATTCAATGATTTCCCTTTGTCCTTTAGAGAAAGTCAACTGAACACATACAATACTATACAATACATCCTTGGCTATAGACATGAGACAGCCATTCATCACTAGAGCATCAGAACCAAGGACAGAGTCAGGCTTTTAGTTCAAGTTCATTCTAAGTATTTATGAAAGGAAGGAAGTCAGGCAGGAGCAAATAAATGAAGGGTTATAGTCACAGTTAAGAGTAGGCAACTGGAAGAGATAATCTATTGGAAATGTTTGTGTATGTCCTCAGTTTATTAACCTCTCTTTCTTTATAAGGTTTCTTCTTCTATAAGGAATATTAAAGTCCTTTGGTATAACAGGTGATTGGCAGGCTGTGTTTTATTAAGTAAGTTCTGCATTGCACTTATTAGATAATTTTATTTTAGCGTTAATCAATTTGCCTTGCTTTTTGCACTATTTTGGAGCTATTAAAAACAGCAATGGGTTGTCTTACTTTTCTCCAAATCATTTCTGCTCATTATTTTGGCTAATGGCCTTGCAAATATCACTCAAATTTCATAGGCAAGTGAAGGAATTGAGGCTCCTGAATTCTAGCTGTGCCTTATAAGATCTGTGCTATACTAGAAAAATTCCTTAGCCTATATCTGCTCTCCATTTTGCTTATTTTTAAGATGCTGAATGCCTATTTTCATGGGGTTATTACATAAATTGAATGGAAATGTTTTGGTCATCTATTGCTGCATAACAATATATTCCAAAACTTAGTGGTCTAGAACAGTGATTATTTATGTAATTAAACAAGTAATTTATATTAATGAGAATATTGAGATATACTGAAAACCACAATGGACTCATTCCTGAAACTGACAGTTGAAATTAACCCTCAAATCTCCACATAGCCTTCTGCTGTGACTATTTTGGCCTCTTCCCCGCATGATACCTGTTTTCTAAGGAGCAACAGATCAAGGATATTGATCTTTTGAGGTCTCACCATGAAAATTTTTCTGTACTATTTCCATCCCTTTCTATTATCTAAAGTTGGCAATGGAGGATATGGAGGCGTGGCTCATTTGGTAAAACAATAGCCAATAAGCAAAAGTTTCAATATTTAGTTCAAGTCCTGGACTTGGACCTAAAATAAATAATAAATAAATAAAATAGGCAATAGAAACAGATACTATCTGAATAAAAACATTGTCTACTGATGAAAACTGTGGTATGGGCATAGCTCAACTTAAATCATCTTGTTTATTATAACTATTACCAAATTGAGTTCATCCAAAATAGATTTAAATGATTAGTGTTGTTGCAGAAGGGAGAAAATTTCATGTATGTACAAATAAAAAAGAATCTTTTTTTCTTCTTATTCTCCAGAAAAAAATATTTATTTTAAAGTCAATTCCTTAAAAATTTTCTGTCAGTTTGTCTATCCAGTATTCTCTCATGTCTATTATTTTGAACAAGAAGAAACTACTTAGGGGAAGAAAACATGACATTGTTTTTACTGGATTGATACTTTCATAGAAAAATGCCTTTTAAAAAGAGATAAAAACATTTCTCTACAAAGAATTACTAATGCGAGTATAACCTCACAATCATAAACATGAATGTCCTTTAATTAGCTAGATTTTGGTGATTATTACACAGTGCAGTTGTCTATCAAGTAATGTACATACATTGAATATGTACATTTTCGGTTGTCAGTTATATTTCAAAGAGACAAAGATGAAATGCTGAGATCTGTAAAAAGAAACATAACAGAAAAATTGTAGAGCCAGAGCTAATAGCATATGTCTATAACCCCAGCTATGCAAGAAAGAGACTGGGGGAGAGGGAGAATTTGACTCAAGAAAACAAAAGCAGAACAATGGAATTGTGAGACAAAGGACAAGGGGGAACCGATCCACAGCGATATACACAAGATAATATGTTGGAAATAATTTGTACAACTTGGGAGTGGGAAGTGGGGGAGGGAAACTATGGGAAATATGAGGGAGGAGGTAACATGTTTGATAAGAAATGTACTTATTACCTTACTTAATTAACTGTAACCTCTCTTATTTATGTAACTATAATCTCTCTATACATCATCTTGACAATAAAAAAATAAAAAAAAAACAACCCAGTCTGGGTCAAGGATTGTAGCCTGAGTTTGCCCATACATACAATTGTGACACCTTATCTGAAAAAAAAAAAACTAAAACTAAGAATTCAGGGATGTGGCTCATACTTGTCTAACAAACATGAGGCCAAAGTTCAAACCCTAGTACAAAGAAAAAAAATTAAGTACAAAAAATAACGAATAAAAACAATAAATTTCAGTACTTGGTTACATTACAAAAATTACAAATGTATAACTATTAGACAAAATAGAGGAATTTGTCCTAAGATTTAGTCTTGCTCTTGTGCCTTCACCTAAAAAGGAACAAAAATGTTGTATATCAAACATCTAGGTAGATGAGATGATAATTTATTTGGCATCTTAGAGAATTTGAAAAGTAGCTGCTTTAGAGAAGACCAGAGGTCAATATTCCTGTGAGTAGATTAAGTTGTATTTTTTAATTATCTCTTATTCAACCCAAAGTAGTATTACCAAATTAATCTATTATTCAACAGTCTATTAATAATTACTGTATTTCATACAAGTATGTAATAGTCTTCAAATTAAATATTCTACCCAGATCCCACTCCATTCGATACATTCCTGAGTTTTTACACTTTTCTCAAACCATTTTCCCGTTTTTTAGAACTTATGAGGAAATATTTTGTTTCTATTTGGAGTTGTGTTCTTATGTAAGCACTTACATTATTTTGAAAGTGCAGCATTTTGTGGGAAGGGTAAGATGATTTTGCAATCACTGCACACAGACATTTGTAGTTTCTGGATGTATAGGTAGTATTATAAAGGAATTGCAAAGGAAATTCATTTTTGTGTGTGCTAATACTGGGGCTTGAATTCAGGGCCTTGAGCTCTCACTTAGCTTTTACACTCAAGGCAGGCACTTTAAGTCATACCTCCATTTCCCCCCACTCCCCTCCCCTTACTGATTAATTGGAGCTAAAAATCTCACATTTCTCTGCAAAAGCAGGTTTTGAAGTTGAATCCTCAAAATTCAATTTCCTGCCAGACTCTGATGGCTCATGCCTATAAACCTAGCTACTCAGAAGACTGAGAGCTGGGGATCACAGTTCACAGCCAGCCCAGGCAGGAAAGTCTGTGAGCCTCATCTCCAATTAACCACCAGAAAACTGGAAATGGTGCTGTGGTTCAAGTGGTAGAGTGCTAACCTTGAGCTAAAGCAGGGACAGTGCCCAGGCACGGAGTTCAAGCCCCAAGGACTGACCAAAAAACCCACAAAAACAAAAAACAAACAAAAACTCAACTTCCTGAGTAGTTAGGATTATGGGCGTGAGCCATTGGTACTAGCTGCAGAGGAATTTCTAGAGAGGTTATATTTAACTACTTAATACTGTGTATGGCTGCAGCACACCTATGAAATTTCATCTACCTTTGATATCTCAGATTTATAAAAGATGCAATATCTGTGGGAAAAAGTGTACAGCATACTCAAAAGTGAACTTTTGTGCAAAGTTTCAAAAAGAGATGTTGGATCACTTGATTTATAAACACTCTGTTTTCTTCAGGCTAGGAAAAGTCACTAGGATTGATCCTTTTTAAGGTATTCAAGTTGTGATGGAATTAAGCCATTTATTCTTGCTGGAAGCAAGAGTCTTGCACACAGTGATCCCATCCATTCATTCTTTGGTTCACTTGCCCCTCACCATGGTTTTTCCTCTGTTGAGTATTATACTTGCTTTGAGCAACAAACTGTGCAAGTCCTAAGGAAACACTTCCTCTCTGGGAACCCACAAGGCTTTGAGAATCAACAATAATTAAGCAATGAATACTAGAAAATGATACCTATTACTATAGAGACATTAGCAAGGAGCAATGATAGAACAGGAGAGAACAAAGGAAATCAGAGAAATCTCTCAGAGTAAACCATGCCTCAGGTGAGCCTACAAACGGTTTAAAGAGAAAGATAAAGAAGGAGAGCAATGAGAAGGGAGAGGAACTAAAGTCTTTCGCAATGAGTACAAGGCCCTGATGGCTGCCATTGTCTGCCCATTATCTGCTATTCAAAGCTTTTTTACATTTTCTCCATCATTTCAAATGCATACCCTGTAATTATTGTTGAACTACTTTTATCTACTGGAGTTTATTCATCAGGTGAGATTTTTCAAGACTTGAGGAGAACATCTGATTTTTCTATTTCTCTTTCAATAATGAACTCTTCATATTGGTCAATTAATCTTATTAGACTTCATTGTAGTTTTGCCTCTAATTTATATGATTTGGAAGATTATTTTCTTTAAGATCCTTCTCAACACAGTTGCTGCTTTATTATTCTTTGTCATCTTTGTCTCTCAATGCACCTTTCTTGTGAGCATGCTTATTTTTTTTTCTCTTCCTCTTCCCACATGACTCTATGGGAGGGAAATAGCTGCTCCATTCTTTCTTTCCTTTGGGCCCAGCTGCAGGGTGGGATCCTATCTCTGATACTGTTTTTCCTTCCCAATCCTAAGAATAGCTTCAGCATTTTACTTGAAATCTTGTCCGTCACCTTCTCAGTCATGACTTTTGCACCAGCGGTAAAATCTTGTGCCGATTACCCTGGGTCACTTCTGATGATTCCATTTCTTCCCAGGGTCTCTGGTAGTTGTCGCTTTTTTTTTTTTCCTGTGGTATTACAAGGATGCTTACCATCTGGTCCTCTGGTGTTCTTGGAACATTTCCAAAACATTCTCCCACACATCCCAGGTTTGGGAAAATTAACAGCAGTTGCAGCATTTCCAATGATAATGACCGTGTCACACATCTACTTGATACTTTTCCTCTTCCATTTCTCAGGAAGGCACCTTTCTCTACAAGGATCAACAAACTCTCTTTCCTTCCAGGAGATTGTATTGTATCTGTTTAGAACAGCCCAGATGTACACAAGTGAAGGTATTAGCATTACTTGTCCATGGGTACAGTTTCTACCCAGATTGGCAGATGCTTTTTTTACAGTCTCCTTTGGGATTTCAGTGGAAAACAACTTAAAATGCACAGGAGGAGAGTACTTCTGCCCAGGAACCCTGCTGAGCTGATAGTAGTCTATGGGAAGTCATCTATTTAAACAGAAATAAACATGCTCTGGGTTGCCAGGAGACTATTTTCCGGCGTTATTAAGCTATTTTCAGCTTTATTAAGAAGTCTGTGTTTGATTTTTCAGCATTGCCAGGCCTGTTTGTCGAGCTTTTCTCTATGTGTAGATCAATTAGAACACTTGATGGGAATGCAGACTTTGCATTCTGCGCCTTATAACAACACAATGCTTTTGGAGAACAGTGAAGAACGTGGAAGACTTCCAAGTATCTAGTCAGAAATTCAGCTTATTTGGATTTTCACAGGGAATGAAATTTGTGGTCAGACCCTGGCATTTATGTGGGGCCTGGGAAGTTTCACTGTGAAATATTTTCTCTCTCTCAAAAAATCTTCTCAATGACTTACCTCTAGTAAGTCACATTGATTAAAGTCAACATTAGCCTTTAAAAAATTATTTTATTTTTGTGTCACATAGTCAGATGGTAAATCTCTCAAGCCTTGTGGATCATATAGTCTGTCTCCCAGATAATCAACTCTACCACTCTAAGAAGAGCCCTGGATAGTATGTAATCGGTGTGGCTGTATTCTAATAAGATCTCATTGATGGCCACTATAATTTCAGGTTTTGCATAATTCCCCTGTGTCATGTCTAACTGTTCTCCTTTTAGTTTTTCCACCACTTAAAAATACATAGCCCAGGGGCTGGGAAGGCGGCTCAGTAGTAGAGCGCTTGCCTTACATGCATGAGGCCCTGGGTTCGATTCCTAAGCATCACATAAGCAAAAAGAAAAAGCCGAAAGTGGTGCTGTGGCTCAAGTGGTAGAACGCTAGCCTTGAGCTGAAGAGCTGAAGGACAGCACCCAGGCCCAGAATTCAGGCCCAACGACCAGACCCAAACAAAAAAAAATTCATAGCCCATTCTTTACTCACAAACAAGCCTGTAGATTGTCTTAAAGATTACTATGTGTGGCATTATCATATTTAATCTTCACAGCATTTCTATTAGTCAGGCATCCTTATCCACTTTATGGATGAATCAACTGAGATGTGAGTGACTTCTGCAGTGGTCCATGACATCTCAAAACTGATAAGTGACAGAGGTCTTTTTGGAGAAAATGTAGGTCCTATGGCTGTCTGAGCCCTCATCTGATGTTTGTGCTTTAATACCCTTCTCTATTTCAACAACCATTTATGCATAACAAAATAATCCAAAATTGAAAGACTTAAAACAACAATAACCTATCAGCTGGGCTTGTCTGGGTGATTCTTTGTTTTTAATAAGCTTTTTATTGTGAAAATACTGTACAGAGGGGTTACAGTTACATGAGCAAGGTAATGAGTACATTTCTTATCAAGCATTGTTGCCTCCTCCTTTGTTTTTCCCCTACCATCCCTTCCCTTCCACCTCCACAAATACACTCCCCATACCCCAACCCCCAATGCCTAAATTGTAAGGTTTGTTTTTCAGCATAGTTTCTTGTGCATCTCATTGTTACAATGGGTCAACCTGTATCCCTAAACATTTTGTTTTTTCTCTTCCCCTCCCCAAATTATAACAACATCAAATACAGTGAAAACACGGGTTATACCATGGGGGAGGGGCATACAAAGCAACAAAAAAATCACATGGTACCTTGTAAAAACGTTAGAAACAATAGCAAGAAAGGAAAAACCACTATCCATCTTGGGGTTCATTTCGCTTAACTTCATCTTATCTGGTCATATGTACATAGCTTTTCACCTTTTCTACTTGTTCCACACATATACTAGTTATTGCAAATAAGGGAAACCATGGGACCTATGTTTCTTTGGGCCTGGCATTCCATTGTGTGTGTGTGTGTGTGTACCACATTTTAAATATTCATCTACTGAGGGGCATCTGGGCTGGTTCCATATCATAGTATGGTAAACAATGCTGCAATAAACATAGTTGTGCTGGTAGCTTTAGTATGGTCTTGTTTGTTGTCATTTGGGTAAATGCCCAAAAGTGGGATTGCTGGGTCATAGGGGAGCTCTATGTGGAGTCTTTTGAGGAACCTCCAAAGTGGTTGAACAAGTTTACACTCCCACCAACAATGCAGTAGGGTTCCCTTATGGCCACATCCTCTCCAGCATCTGTTGTTACTAGAGTTCTTGATTATAGACATTTTAACTGGGGTGAGGTGGAATCTCAATGTCATTTTTGATTTGCATTTCTTTTATGGCTAGAGAGGTTGAGCATTTCTTCATGCATCTATTGGCCGTTTTCTTTCCTCTTCAGAGAAGTTTCTTTTTAAGTCTTTAGTTCACTTACTTATTGGGCAGTTGTTTCTTTGAGGATTTGTTGTTGGGGGGTTTACTTTTTTGAGTTCCAGGTATATTTTAGATATGAGACCCTGTCTGTTGTATGGCTAGTGAAGATTTCTCCCAATCCGTCGGCTTTCTGTTGAGCTTGCTGGCTCTGTCCTTTGCCATGCTGAAGCTCTGCAGCTTCATGCAATCCCATTTGTAGTGTCTCTGGGTCTCTATTAAGAAAATTTTGGCCTGCAATAGACACATGAAGAAATGTTCAACATTCCTAGCCATAAAAGAAATGCAAATCAAAACAACATTGAAATATCACCTCACTCCAGTTAGAACAGCAAAAATCAAGAACTCTAACAACAACAGATGCTGGAGGGGATGTGGACAGAAAGGAACCTTACTTCATTGTTGGTGGGAATGTAAACTTCTTCAACCACTTTGGAAAGCAGTATGGAGGTTCCTCAAAAGACTTCACATAGAACTCCCCTATGACCCAGCAATCCCACTTTTGGGCATTTACCCAAATGTTTACAAACAAGACCACACTAAAGCTACCAGCACAACTATGTTTATTGCAGCATTATTTACCATAGCTAAGATATGGAACCAACCCAGATGCCCCTCAGTAGATGAATGGATCAAGAAAATGTGGTATATATACACAATGGAATTCTATGTCTCCATCAGAAAGAATGATATTTTCCCATTTGTTAGGAAATGGAAAAACTTGGAAAAAATTATATTAAGTGAAGTAAGCCAGGCCCAAAGAAACATAGGTCCCATGGTTTCCCTTATTTGCAATATCTAGTATATGTATGAGTCAAGCGGAAAAGGTCAGATAATGTGATGTTAGGAAAATGAACCCTAAGATATGTATTCAAATGTTTTTTTTTTCTTTCATGTGATTGTTTCTAAGGCATTTATAAGATTATTTCTTTGTTGCTTTGTATGTCCCTCCCCCACAGTATAACCCCTGCTTTCACTATATTTGATGTCAGTATAACTTGTGGAGGAGATGGGGAAAAACCAGTTGTTTAAGGATACAGGTAGACCTGTTGCAACAATGAGAAGTACAAGTTGTCATGTCCAAAATTACAACGTCGGTGCGGGGGCGGGGGGAAGGGGGGGAAGGAGAAGGATTGGGATTGGGGGGAGGGGGGAGGCTGGAAAGGGATGTGAAGGGTAAACAAAGGAGGAGGCTGCAATGCTTGGTTAGAAATGTACGCATTATCCTGCCCATGTAATTGTAACTCCTCTGTACAGCATGTTCACAAATAAAATAAAATTAAAAAAAAAAAGAAAAGAAAATTTTGGCCTGTGCCAAGGAGACCTAGGTTTCTCCTCATCTGTCCTGTAATGTTTTCAGAGTGTCTGCTTTGACTCCAAGGTCTTTGATCCATTTGGAGTTGATTCTGGTGCAGGATGATATATAAGGATCTATGTTTATTTTTCTACAGGTGATTAACCAATTTTGCCAGCACCATTTACTGAAGAGGCTGACTTTCTTCCATTCTATTTTATTAGCTCCCTTATCAAAGATTAGGGGGCTGTAGGTCTGTGGCTTCATTTCTGGGTTTTCAATTCTAATCCATTGGTCCTGAGGTCTCTTCTTGTGTAAGTAACAAGCTGTTTTGATTATTATGGTTTTGTAGTAGAGTTTGAAATTCGGTATTGATATTCCTCCAGCACTGCTCTTTCTGTTAAGGATTGTTTTTGCTATTTGGGATCTTTTATTGTTCCATATGAATTTTTGGATTGCCTCTTCTGTTCCATGTCTTGTTGAAACCTTTCATGAAGCTCAGCAAGACGGAACATGGGATAGATCATGGATAACAGCTTCATTCCTGTAGTAGTAATTTTTGTGAGCTCCTGAAGTGTCTCCATTTTATTCTAGATGATGTCTCAGGTACTATTCAACTTAGCAGGTTTTGCTATATTGTATGGCAGATAGGTTCCAGAAGGAAAATGCCAGTAAAAAATAATCAAATCCCCTAATGTAGTAATCTATCCATATATAAGTCTTTGAATATGTCCAAAATTAAACCTGAAAGAGACCCTAATGAAAGATGAGTTTTATTATCTTGGCTGTTCTTTTTATGCTGCTACTGGATCTTGAATTCAGGGCCTAAATATCTTTCTGGGCACTTTTTTCTTATAGTTGTACATATATCAGTTTAGTCATACTTTGTACCTCTGTCTCTGTACTGGCTTCTGTTTTAAAATTCAAGGTAAGGAAATAATTTTTGCTTTTTTTTAATCTACAAAGATCTTGTTCTCTATAACAAAGCCACAGCACAAGTTATTGACTAATTCATGTGCTAGCTAGACATGTTTTCTCTTCCTACTAAAAGTTAAACACTAAGTGCCTAACTTTTCTAATACAATGTCTTCAGTTATGAAAAAGAAAAGACCTGGATAAGACATTGGCCTTTATGATGTTTATCATATAGAAGAAAATATTATGCTGACAGTTGTTAGCCCAGAACAGAAGGATGTATGTGTGTGGATGAAATATATTTCTTAAGATATCTTGTAAATTGCTATTATGGGAAGGCTGAATACATTCCAGAAAAGTATTCTTTTTATGATATATGCCTTTCTCCTGTTGCTATGGTTTTCTCTATCATGGAAGAAATTGAAGCATCTATTTTTATTGTTCCAGCAGATTTGGAAAGCATTGTGATAAGTCAGTTTTTCTCAAAGAAGTAGTATCTGGGTCAATTCAGTGTTGAGAAAACAGTGCTACTATGACTTCCCACTTGGTTTTCTCTTTGGCTTGTTTAGGTCACTAAGCAATATTGATTCTCCTTTTATTGAAACTGTTCAGGAGCTGAATCTATTGAAATAGAAAAACAACAAACAACAGCAAACCAAACCAAACCAAATCAAACAACAACAAAAAAGACAACACCAACTGGGTACTGTAATCCTAGCTATTCAGAAGGTTGAAATTCAAGGATGGAGGCTCAAAGCTAGTTTGGGCAGAGAATTCTTAGAGACTCTGAGGTGAAATTAGCCAGCAAGAAACTGGAACTAGAGGCACCAGTCAAGAGGTAGAGCATCAGCTGTGAGTGAAAAAACCAAGCAAGGGCCTAAGGCTCTTGGTTCAAGTCTCAGTATCAGCACAAAAAGAAAACAAACTAAATTACCCCAAACCAACAAACCAGATAATATCATCAGCATAAAATGTTCCAATCTACTCAGCTTATGTATAACTGATTTTGGTGCAATATAAAATTGTGAACATAATAGATGCTGTCTTAATGTATTTGTGCTACTCTAGTAAAATACCTTGGACTCCATAATTTGTAAAGAATAGACATGTATTTGTTATAGTTTTAAAGGTATTTAAAGTAATGTAAGACTAGGTGTCTAGTGCAGTTCCAATGTCTTCTGTCTTGTCAATCTTATTACTGCATCCTGTGGAGGGAATGGTTGTTTTTTCCTTTCATGGTACACATTAGAAGGGTACCAAGCACTCATTTCCTTTCCAAGCCCTTTTATAAGAGTACCAGTTCCATTCATGAGAATAGAGCACTCATAACTTAATCATTTCCTAATGGCCACACCCCTTACTATATCATTGCATTAGGGTTTTATTTCAATATGGTATACATGTAATTTCTAAGGTAACACCAATCATTCATTACTATTTTGTATGATGAAGAGATTAAAAACATACCCCAAACTTGAAAACTCTGCTACTGTTTAATATAAATGTACAATATGGCACAAACTATCCAAATATCTTCGTGTATTGTTTCCATATATATTTATATTTATACGTGGCACTATAATTATTTTCACTTTAAAGATGAGATTTAGATAATAGAGTTAAGTTACTTAAGAACCGAGAGAGAGCTTAACACCCAGGCCATTTTGACTCAGAAGTGAATTCCTTTATCAGTATGTGGCACAGAAATGATGTTGTGGCTTTAAGGAGACATCAGTTATAGTTCCTAGGGCTAAACCAACTATTTACTATGTATGTGATCAAGGCTTTTCTTGTCTGAATTTTTTTTTTCTTCTGGTCATGGGGCTTGAACTCTGGGCCTGGGTGCTGTCCCTCAGCTCTTCAGCTGAAGGCTTACGCTCTACCACTTGAGTCATAGCGCCACTTCCAGTTTTCTGAGTGATTTATTGGAGATAAGAGTCTCACAGCCTTTCTTGCGCAGGCTGGCTTTGGACCATGATCCTCAGATCTCAGCCTCCTGAATAGCTAGGATGATAGGCATGAGCCACCATCGCCCAGCTCTTGTCTGAATTTTTGAAAGTACTTTTAAGCACAGAAGTCTATAACCCTTAATTCTATGCTAATTTAGAACTCATGTTTCTTTTTCTCAGTTTATATTGTGCATCCTGCTTTCCTATTCTCCCCTGTCACATTCCATTTATTGCTATTTTAATATTATATATTACCTTGAAACAATTCTAAGTCATCTTATTCTTTATTTGCTGCATCCTCTTCTATAGGGTATAAACTCTAGAGAAATGTTTGTTTATTATTTCTTATTTCACAAGGATTTACCAGCACTTAGGAAGTTCCTGGTAAAGATAATTTTAAAAGGAATAGAGGGTAGAAGAGGAAGATACTAAGTGATATTTTGTGACATAGAATAAGGTGTAAGCAGGGATAAGAAGACATTAGTTGCACTGTTCATACAAGGACTTTGATTGAATGAAGAAGTGAAAAAGAAGATGGGACAATAGTCAGCATGCAGTCAAGAGAGCATTCAATATCATGTATGCATCCAGAATTTTATCTTTTTATTTTTTCTGGTGGTGGGGCTTGAACTGTGGGCCTGGACACTGTCCCTCAGCAATTCCGCTCAAAGCTAGCGCTTTACAACGTGAGCCACAGTGCCACTTCCAGTTTTCTGAATTGTTTATTGGAGATAAGAGTCTCATGGACTTTCCTGCCCGGGATGGCTTTGAACCGAGATCCTCAGATCTCAGCCTCCTGCGTAGCTAGGATTACAGGCATGAGCCACCGGCATCTGACCTTAATTAATCTTTATGAACCAAAAATTGGGGAGCACTGATTGGTTGGAAGAGACTACCCTGAGGTTTTATAGAATTTGAAGAAACCTTTAGCTTTATGTCCCAATATATGGTATGTCATTCTTGGGAAATGACAGAAGTCATCAAAGGAATAGGAACTGATATGATACCCTGAGTTCAGTGAGAAAAATGTGCAGATGCAGATGTGTTATTCTTTATTTATGGTAATTGAATTTTAACTTTAATTTAGCCGTAAAAATCTACTATTTAGAGGATTGTTCTACTGTAAAAGACTTGAAAAACACATGGGTACTTAGAGCATCATTTGATGCCTGATGGGTGACAAGCATAAATGCATCCAAATTAATCATAATTGCCATTCTAGCAAGTAAAATGCAGCAGGGTGTTTATCAAAAAAGATGCCTCTAAAACATATAAAAAGAATATAATAAATAGCAGGGCATAAGACTCAGGCTACAAAGCTATCTGGTATACAGAGGCTACTAACACGTATGCACTGCATAGAGTAGATATTATGGGTTCTATGTATGTTACATTTATTACAAACCTTACATGAAAAGGATTTTAAAAAGTAATTGCACATCATTGTGTTTTGAATAATGACAAAAGTCTACTTAACACTTTATATACTTTTGAATATGGAAGAGTCCAAACTTGCAGGCAGGAACTGGTGGCTAATGCCTGTATATTTAGGAGGTGAGAAAAGGAAGATAGTACCTTTAGGCCAGCCCAGGCTAAACATTTGTGAGACCCCTCCCTCTCCACGCATCCCATATTTGGACCTGGTGTTTCACATCTGATATTCTAAGCTACAGAGGAGCTGTGATTGATTCCAGGAGAGCCTCATGGACTTTACATCTCAGTGAAAAGAAAATGGGCATGTGGACGAGAGCCTACCATTCCAGCTAAAACAGGAAGCCTAAAGTAGGTGGGTCATGGTCCAGACATATTCCTGAGAAAGAAAGGAGTGAGACTCTTAAAAATAATCAGTATAGCTGGGTACTGTTGGCTCATACCTGTAATCCTAGCCACTCAGGAGGCTGAGATAGTGGACTAAAGCCAGGCAAGAACATATGTGAGACTCTTATTTCTAATTAACCACCAGAAAACCAGAAGTGGTACTGTGGCTCAAGTGGTAGGGCACCAGCCTTGAGCTGAAGAGCTCAGGGACAGCATACCGGCCCAGAGTTCAAGTCCTATGAGTGACAAAGAAAAAAGAGTATAAAAATGGACTGGAGGTATGGTTCAGTAAGTGTGAGGCCCTGACTTCTCAACTTACTACCACTAAAACATGTGCACATTTTCATAATCAATTATACTGGAATAGATTTCTTGGTGTACTGGTACTGTTTTCTTCATAGTAAGGACTATTCTCCAAAAAGACTCTGCCCTTACTGGGTCAACTATATGCATTATTCTTGCCTTACTATTGAGAAACTACATAACACTGAGATTATTCTTATTAATCAGTTGTTTCCACTTCTCTGAAATGCTTCCCCATACCTTTAAGGGCTTTGATATTTTGGAGTATAGTATTTTATTTGCATACTACACTCAAAATTTTGCATGTATAAAAGTGAAATCTTGCTATCAAGCAAAACTGTGAGTATACTGAAATAGCTAATCAATTAACAGAGACAGTTTGTTAATCTACTGACAAGATAGCTCATTTTATCTACAGCAGTAGATCCATTTAATGAAACATATTATGTAAACTTAAGGTATGTCCAATAAAGCATATTGGGAAATAGAGCTGAAAAATCAAAGAGTAAACAGAATAAACTTATTATCACTTGCTCAGAAATTCACTATCACCTTCTTTCTACTGTATGTAATGATGGTAAAATAGTCTTCTCCATGCACACTAGGAAGCTCAGCAGGATGTCAATGGTTTTCTTTCTCTTGGGTGGTCTGTGGACAATTTTCTGTTTGAAATTAACAGCCTCAATTCTCTCCTTTCGGCGACCCTTAGTCAAATGACTCACTGATTTCATCGATTAAAGGAGGTTTATTCCCTCATTTATGATCAGTTGTCTTTACAGTAAGACATGGAGACCATGGAAATGATGACTTCCAGGTTACTATATTTTATGTGAAAGTTCAAGGTTACTAAATTTTATGTGAAAAGGGGAAATTTGTTTTTCCTACCAGAATCTGTGGAAAATTTTTAACAGTGTTGTCTTCCAACTTTTCCTACCATGATTATAAGATGAAGTAACCTTTAATGGGCAATGGGACCCAAGGTCATCAAGGCCCAAAAGAGAGCTGAATTCTTTTAATCCTCTTTTTTTGCCATGAATAGAAATTGGATTCTTTAATTATTGATTTGATTTATACAGAAGTAGGATGTTGAATTAGCTTTTTTTGTACTTTTTCTATTTGTTTATATATTCGCATATGCACTTAAAATATAAACATTATTAATTCTGGCCTCTACTATAGCTCTGATAGAATGAAACATGGTGACTCTTTTGCCAGCTGTCATGGCTATTAATATTGACATGTCTAGAGATATACTTTAATATACTTCAAATATACATATTTTCTGAATGTAAGTTAGTTTTCTTCTATGTGTTACAAAGATTCTTTTTTTTGTCAGTCGTGAGGCTTGAACTCTGGGCTTGGGTGCTGTCCTTGTGCTCTTCTGCTCAAGGCAAGCACTCTACTGCTTGAGTCACAGCGCCACAGTTTTCTAGTGGTTTATTAGAGATAAGGGTCTCACTGACTTTTCCTGCCCTGGCTGGCTTTGAACTGTGATTCTCAGATCTCAGCTTCCTGAGTAGCTAGGATTACAAGCATGAGCCACCGACTCCCAGCACAAAGATTCTTAAAATGTTTGACCTTCCTGGTGTTCATCACTAAAACTCTGTCTCAGAGGCAAGAAGTTATGTGAATTCAGGTATTTCTTCTAGAACAGTTGGCTCTAAGCCTTTCCTACTTGGATTAGATGGGACTGTTTAGAAATTTTAATTTTAAATCTTTCATTGCAGAGAACCAACTCTGGTCTTTATTCTGATAACTATTCTAATGCTCCTTGTAATTTTAGTGACACAGTTTATGTTAGAAAGGACAGGACTGCAAGTTCTTCACTTTTAATAGAATGACATTTAATAATATGTAGGGATCTGTCTTAAGTATATCATGTATATTATTTTTAATTCTTAATGGTCTGTGAGGGAAAACTAGTAGAAATTTAATTTACTAGGTGACAGAAGTCAAGTTCTAAGAAATAGTTTACTTTTCATGGCCATAAATCAACTGAATTACAGAGCTAAGACTTGAAACCATACCTACATAAACCCTACATATATATAGATATATATATATGCATATATATTACCATTACCCTAATAAATAGTATTAGTTTTAAATGTCACTGTAAATTAGTATTCAGACATGCTGGCAATTGTAGTACTACCTTGACATTTAGTGTTTTTTTTAACAGCCATATAAACTTCATTTTGCAAATATTCACTAAGCGGCTTCTATGATAGACATTTCGGTTGATAATGAATCCAAAGCAAATGAAAATCAAACATGGTGCCTGTATTTTAGACTTTTATAATCCAATAGAAAGCATATACCATTTAAAATAATTAGTGAATAGTAGTTGTTATACATATGCATTGTTATTAGTTACTGGAAACTATAATCATAGGCTGAATTAAGAGGGAGACAGAATTAACCAGTCATATGAAAGGACTGTAACATAGGATGGTTGTTGGAAGGGTTTTAGATAAGCAGAGAACAGTGGAATAGTTTAATTGTAGGTTCACAGGCAGGAAGTTCTTTCCATGTTGAAGTGGAACACATAGGTCTGGCAAGGTACTAGGGACTAGATTCTACAGAGCACTGAGATAGTTCATGTTTTATGTGTATCTAATGGACACTGATTAATAACAGGTTCGAATTAGAGCATGACTTGTGAGTTAAGTTGACTGACTTTTCATGTCAAAATTCAGTATGTGGGTAGGAATCATTGGACAAGTAACCCATATGTGACTTTATGAACTGAAAATTAATCTGTGGGTTTTGGTAACAAAATCTGTAGCTTTACTGGCACTCATGTAGTGTTTACTAACTCTGGAGCAGCTTATTGATGCTATCAGGAAAGTGTTACATTTGTAAAAAGAAATGCATTATTCATGCTATAAAATTAAATGTTGCATTGCAAAGCAATAGACTAAACATCTCCTTAGTCAATTTTTGTAAACTAAATGTTGTAAAATTATATTGGAGGAAACAGACAGCATAAATCCACTGGGAATATATTTAAGATTTTTTTTACTTTGTACTGATAGACATAAAATCATGTGTTTTCATTCCTAGCATAGTAAGTCCTCCCCTCCCCATACTGACCTTCAGGTTTGTTGTATATGTTTGCAACTTTGAAAGCATATGCAATGTGAAAATATATTTTATATATTTACATAAAATCAAGTATATGGTCCTTATGTCTTTTCCACACATAATAAAATCATACCCCTGTGTAGCCAAGATTCTATCCTCTAAAATAAATTTCTAAAGAATTCTGAGCTCTTCCTGTAAGCGACCAGAGGTGACCTGTGAAAATGGTTCGCTACTCTCTAGAACCAGAAAACCCCACAAAATCATGCAAGTCAAGAGATTCCAATCTTTGTGTATACTTTAAGAACACCAGAGAAACAGCCCAGGCCATCAAGGGTATGCATATCTAAAAAGCGACCAAGTATCTGAAAGATGTCACGTTAAAGAAGCAATGTGTGCCATTCTGGCGTTACAATGGTGGAGTTGGTAGGTGTGCCCAGGCCAAACAGTGGGGCTGGACACAGGGTCGGTGGCCCAAAAAGAGTGCTGAATTTCTGCTGCACATGCTTAAGAATGTATAGAGTAATACAGAACTGAAGGGTTTAGATATAGACTCCCTGGTCATTGAACACACCCAGGTGAACAAAGCACCTAAGATGCGCCGTCGAATTTACAGAGCCCCTGGTAGGATTAACCCATCCATGAGCTCCCCCTGCCACATTGAGATGATCCTTACTGAGAAGGAGCAAATTGTTCCTAAACCAGAGGAGGAGGTTGCACAGAAGAAAAAGGTATCCCAGAAGAAACTGAAGAAACAATAACTTATGGCATGGGAATCAATTTAACACAAAATAAATGCAAATAAATCAAACAAAAAGAATTCTGAACATTTTTTATGAAATATACATTAATGCATAGTGTTCTCTTATGATACAAGAGTCTACCTAGCTTTCTGGAGTATAACTTATATCCGCACCAATCTCACTAAAATAGAGACACAAACTTTTCATTTAATAAATGTGGATATTAAGAGTTAAGATGAGATTGTATTAAGCACTTGCACATAATACTTAATGCACAGGAAAGGCAATTGATGTTTGTATTATTAGTAGCATCATTTTCCATTGCTCCACCTAGTGCTAGATATGAAATGATGGGTGAACTTGGTCACAGTCTCTTTTATCATGTACATGAACATGGAAATAATCTCTTCTTATATTTGAGAAGCTGAAAGAAGACATGACTAGAACTTAGAATGAAAAGGAAGGAATGACATATGACATGGACAAAGAAATAGATACTTGTATGTTAATCTTTAGCCTTAATCTTAAAGTAATACAGCTATGGAGAGGTGTAAGAATTGAAAAAAGGTCAGAGCAACATGTATTGTTTGTTAAAACATGAGTTGCACAGTGCCTGACAACTTCTGAGTGGTAGAGATGAGATTTAATATGAGAATCCATGCTCTAAGCCACATAATTTTATCGAAATCAAGTATTAAAGCAGGAGAAGGTGGACTTCTGCAAAGGCAGTGACCACAGTGAGCAGAGCTTAGATTTAAACACTGTTCAGGTTGATGGATGGACAGAATGTGGTGGATATTGGATTTAGCAAACAAGTGAATCTGTGTTGCCCTTCTTGACTCTAAATAATGTAAGCCTTAGTCAGGGTCTGGTTGACATCATAGGAGATTCTATGCATCAGGTGAGCTTAATTATGTAGTGTAAAAAACAGTTCTAAATTTTGGAGATTTTTACAGATCTTAAGACATCTTCACCATATGGTTATCACATTTAAAATCTTATGATTATTTCTCCCTAAAGTTAGCAATTCACAATCTTGGATCTATCAAACAGCATTTCCTCGAGGGTGTCTGGTTATGATTTTTTTCCCTTATAAATAGTGCTTGATGTTAACACTAATGGTCAAGTTGTTAAAGGAACTATTTGAGATTTTTTAATTTTTATTTTATTGTCAAGGCAATGTACAGCAGGGTTACAGTTACATAGGTAAGGTAATGAGTACATTTCTTGTTGAACTTGTTACCCCCTCCCTCATTTTTCTCCCACTTTCCCTCCCCCAAATCTCCCCCCAACCCCCAGTTGTACAGATGATTTTCAACATATTGCCTTGTGAATGTCACTGCTGTATTGTCCCTCCTTTGTCCTTTGTCTCACCATTCTGTTGTTCCCTTCCCTTCCCTAATTCAGATAAATGTATATGCAATACTCAGGGTACCAAAATCAAATACAGTGACAACATGGGGAAAAACACAACAGAAAAAAAGAAACCACATAGTGTATTAAAAACAACAACAACAAAGAAAAACCTCTTGTGTCCATGTCTTGGAGTTCATTTTACTTAGCATCATCTTATATGGTTATAACTATTGAGCTATTTTGTTCATCTACTAAGATTATCCTAGATGTATACTAATTATTACAAATAAGGGAAACTATGTGTTTCTTTGGGTCTGGCTTGCTTCACTTCACATGATTTTTTTTTTCCTTACAAATGGGGCAGTGTCATTCTTTCTGATGGAAACATAGCATTCCATTATATATATATATATATATATATATATATGTATGTATATATATATACACACACATATATGTATATAACATCTACACATATATACGTATATATATATATATATATATATCACATTTTTCTGATCCATTCATCAACTGATGACATCGAGGGTGGTTCCATATCTTAGCTATGGTAAATAATGCTACAAAAAATGTAGTTTTGCTGGTAGCTTTAGTATGGCCTTATTTGTGCTCATTTGGGTAAATGCCGACAAGTAGGATTTCTGGGTCATAAAGGAGATCTATGTTTAGTCTTTTGAGGAACCTCCATACTGCTTTCCAAACTATTTGAAGTGAAATGCTTAGTTCAAATGATACTTCACCAAATGCCTTATTCTATTTTCATGTGGACTTATTAAAGCGTTTTGATCATTATACAGGGTCTACTGTTTCTCAGAAATCATTTGGGATGGTTTCAAAGATCAGAATGTCAAGAACATATTGACTTTGGTAATATTCTTAATATATTGGCTTTCTCTCCTGTGTTCTCCAAAGCTATAATCCTTGCTTCCAACAGTTATTCCATGAGTTTTAAAAACCTGCTGATATCATGCTTCTGATGGAAGCATAGAATTCTATTTTGTATATATGCCACATTTTTCTTGATCCATTCTCCATTGAAGGGCATCTGGACTGATTCCATATCTTGGCTATGGGAAGCAGTGCTCCAGTGAACATGGTTGTGCTGGTAGCTTTAGTTCAGTCTGGCTTGTGGTCTATTAGATAAATGCCCAGGAGTGGAATTGCTGCATCATAGGGAAGCTTTGTGCTTCCATCAGAAAGACTGGCATTGCCTCATTTGTAGGAAATGGAAAGACTTGGAAAAAATATATTAAGAAAAGTAAGCCAGAGCCAAAGAAATATGGTTCTTTGCATGATTTCCCTCATTTGAAAATTACTATGTACATATAAATCTACAAGCAAACACAATGGATGGTAAAAGACAAAGAAACTACAGTTTGCTATGATAAACCATACAGGACTCTAAATATTCACACAGTGAGACCAAAGAAGGATATTCTTTGGGGAGAATCACATGGACTCAATAGCTATGTACATATGATCATATAAGATGATACTTATTGAAATGAACTTCAAGAAATGGAAGCAAAAGGTTTTTTGTTTTTGTGGGATTTATTGTTGCTGTTTTTTTTTATTTTTTGAGTCTGGTCATGGGGCCTGAACTCTGGGCCTGGGCGCTGTCCCTCAGCAATTCAGCTCAAGGCTAGCACTCTACCACTTGAGCCACAGCGCCATTTCCTGCTTTTTTCTTTTTGCTTATGTGGTGCTGAGGAATCGAACCCAGGGACTCATGCATGCAAGGCAAGCACTCTACCATTGAGCCACCTTCTCAGCCCCTGTTGTTGCTGTTTTTGATTTCTGTATTTTTTGTCTTGTGTGTAAACTTATCTGTTTTGGGAAGGTATGGGGAAACACAGAAATGGTGGGACAAAGGGTAAACAAATGCATCAGTGATACTAGACACTATGTTGAAAATGAACTATCAACTTATGGGGGGAGAGGAATTGGGAGGAAAACCTGGGAGAAAATGAGGGAATAGGTGACACCATTCATAAAGAAATATACTTATTACCTGACCTATGTAACTCTAATGCTTCTGTATATCATGTTTACAATAAAAATGATAATAAAATAAAAGTCTATCTACTGAAACATAAAAAAAATCTTATATCTAGTGAACCACTTTATACAATTTCTAACAGGAAAAAAGTCAAGGCATGACTTTTATTTGACAACATACCATCTCAGCTTTAAAGTATTTCAAACCATTGAGTAGTCCTTTTGTTATCCTTTTAAAATGTTAATTTATTCAAGTGCTGGTGGCTCACACTTATAATCCTAGATACTCGGGAGGCTGAGATATGAGGATCTTGGTTCAGAGCCAGCCAGGGCAGGAAAATCCATGAGATTCTTAACTCCAATTAACCACCCAAAAAACAAAAGTGAAGTTGTACACTAGTATAGCACTAGTCTTGAGCTGAAAAGCTCAGAGATAGCACCCAGGCTCTGATTTCAAGCTCTGAAATTGAAAAAAAATTAATTTAATGGTAGAGAAAATATGATCAATATATGTTATACTCATGTGTGAAAGTGTCCCAGTTAAACCCATTATTGTATACAATTAATACCCACTATATTACAAAGAGGTTTAGGAAAAGTTATTTTTCTCCATTACCAAAATAAACATGTGGTTTGTTAAACAATATTTGAAATCCTAAAATGTATAAAGAAGGAGAAAAACATCACTCCTAGCATAGTTTCCTTACTTACATTAGTATAGTTCTCACTTACTGTTTTCTATGTTTAGTGTCACAGGCATTGTTGGAGTTCCTGTTACAAGGGTCTTATCATCTACTTCAGCCCTGTCTAGACGGAAAGATTATCAAACTGTTTTCATCCAGTCTCAATGTGGTCAGATGTCCATACCCCTTATAGCATTACTATGGTTTCTGGATCTCCTGTAATTTTGGGGTCCTATCCTCACAGCAAAGTGAAAGATGTGTGGCTGTTCATGACTATAGCTCAGAGGCCCTTGTTATGGGTTTGGCTTTTTAGACCTAGAGCTGTAGAAGGCAAAGGGAACCATGGACTCTCAGACTATAATGAAAACATTTCATAAGCACCAAAACTAATATGAAAACATATGCATTATTATCTTTGCATTCTATTTCTTTTCTTGTTGTTGTTGTATTGTTTTTGGTTGGTCCTGCGGCTTGAACTCTAGGCTTGGGCTCTCCCTGCACTCTTCAGCTCAAAGGGAGCGCTCTACCACTTGAGCCACAGTGCCACTTCCAGTTTTTGAGTGGTTTATTGGAGATAAGAGTCTCACAGACTTTCCTGCCTGGGCTGGCTTTGAACCGCGATTCTCAGATCTCGGCCTCCTGAGTAACTAGGATTACAGGTGTGAGCCACTGGCGCCCGGCTCTATTTCTTCTTTTATGTTATGATTATGATTATAACAAATATTATTTGCCTATAAAGTGTTTTAGTCTGGTTAAGATATTCCATCTTATTTAAACACTTCCCTTTTCTAGGTTAGTATAAACAATGATATATTTAATAATAACTGTAATAATAAACTTTAGTTTTTATTGAAAAATATTCCCCAAATCAAAAGACTCATAAGTGATGAAGCTGAGATTAAAATAAGAGTTCATATTCTTATCCACTATGGGTTACTGCCAAGACACTTTAAGTACAATTAAAATACTTAGATATTAATTTCTATTTATTAATAAGTATGTATGGTGTTTAGTATGTGTAGCCAAAGTACTCTTCAGGTTGATATAATTCACACTGCCACTAAATATTTGTGGAAATTTCTGCCTTAACTATTCTCATTCTCTGTCTCTGTCTCTCTCTGTCTGTCTCTCTCTTTCTCTATCTCCCTCTCTCTCTTTCTTCCTCTATGTCTTTTGCTCCCTCTCCTTTCTTTCCCTTCCATTCTTCCCTCCTTCCTTGCTTTTCTCCTTTCTTATTATGTGTATTTTTCAATGGTAAGGCTTGAAATCCGAGGTATACCACTTGAACCATATTCATACCTTACTTCCTGTTATTTGATGGTTAATTGTTTTTGCTTTTTGAGCAAGGGGTCTGCTTTGATTAGATTAACTTTTTGTGGATTAACTTTTTGAGGTAGTTCTGAAAATGGATAAGTTATTTGGGCTTTCTGAACCTTTTACCACTAAACTATAAGGGTGAAAATTTAGATTATTCAGGTACATACTTTAAAATTTTAATGTTATTCTATGACCCTACAAGTCAAATCAGATATAAATCCTTCTATTTTGAAACAAAAATATATGTTCCTTGAATTGCAAATGTCTATTTCTATTTATTATAAAAAATTATTATATAAAAATTTGAGTCATATATTTAATTTCCCCCTTAATGAAGATATACACAAAATACGCATTCTATGATTTCAAATAAAGACAGTTATTTCCAGAAGGTAAGTAATGGCATTGGAAGTTTTGGGGTAGTATACGTCAATTATGAAAGATTTAAAACTCTGAAGTTCTTGTTATCCTATGTAATTTATAAGGATATTAAATTATTTTCTTGACCTTGTCCACACTCTGGAGCATAGCATGGCCTTTCTATGATACTATAGCTAGAATTTTATGAAATTAGAAGAAATATTCATCATGTCAAACTTGACATTGATATATAGAAATGGGGCAGTGTGAAACCCACCTTCTTAATTTAGCAGGTCTCATGAGTGCTTTTTGGGGTCAGGGATGGTGCTTTAGGATGGGACCATGGATATATCTTCTCAGAAACTGTGTATATGAAGAGCACTGAATAGTTCTCCTCTTCTCAGAAAATCATTTCTAGAGGACTGTCTTTTGGAACTTAACCCCTCTTGAAACCTCTTTGAAACAAGGCCATTATATGTACCTATCACACCACCCATGTATTAGCCATTCTTCAGTGTCCACACTTAAGTGTCCCTTATTCCAGGAAGAAAGTTATCTTCTTGATGGCTCTATTTTTTACATTGTAAGATCATTGCTTAATTACTTATTTGTCTATCAGTGCTATCTAAACTTCAAAGCAGAATTCACTTAATACATCTGTTCATGCCCAATATCCAATGCATAGTAATAGTATTTAATAAATGGTTGTTGAATGGATGCAGGAATACAGATGGATTAATTTTGCTAGTAAAATGTACACTTTCTTTTTAGACTTTTCCTATTAGACTTTGGTTCTGCTAAGACTGGACCTTAATAGTTGAGAGCACTTGCCTTGGCATCTGTTCGTAGTTGTTTTAATCCTGGCTCTGCCTCATCAGAGCTATCTGACTGACCATGGCAAATAGCTAGTATCTTTGTGCCTCATATCATCTTCCATTTGTGCAATGGAATTATTGTACATGACTGTTCTTTGCATTTGTAACTAACTAGACGGTTGTGTTCTTTCACTATGTGTATGAGTGTTGACATGATTGATTAAATTTGAAGCCTCTTTAAAGTAGAGCCTCATTTAACACAGAATCTTACGTCTCTATGAATACAGCAATATGGTTACAGCAATATTTATTGAACATAACGTATGTAGTTTGGAAAATTCATCTAATCAAAGCCCTAGTAATTGTTGTTTTTGTCAATCTGTGACATAATGTAGCCTATAAACATCATAACAGTTGAGAATGTGTTCTTTTGTTTGAATTGGCTTATAAGATTCAACAGAAGAACAGAACAGAGCAGAATAATAAGATTGATGGAGAGGGGGAGGACTTAGATGAAATGGGCTCTGCCTCCAAAACTCTGCAAAGGAGGCCTTCTAGCCAGGCATTGGTGGTTCATGCCTGTAATCCTAACAGTTAAGGAGGCTGAGATCTGAGCATCATGGTTCAAAGTCAGCCTGAGCAGGAAGTCAGTAACACTTATCTCCAAATAACCACTAGAAAGTTGAAAGTGGTACTGTGGCTCAAAGTGGTGGAGTGCTTAGCCTTGAGAAAAAGAGCTCAGGGACAGCATCTAGGCCCCAAGTTCAAGCCCCATGACCAGAAAAAAAAATTTTTTTTATTTTATTTTATTTGTGAAGATACTGTACAGAGGGGTTAAAATTACATGGGCAGGATAATGCGTACATTTCTTACCAAGCATTGCAGCCTCCTCCTTTTGTTTACCCTTCACATCACATCCCTTCCC
>NW_012267262.1:2619697-2650477 GCF_000151885.1 Dipodomys ordii
GTTTTCATCATAGAGGTCCTTCACTTCTTTAGTTAAGTTAATTCCTAGGTATTTTATTTTTTGTGGGGCTATTACAAATGGAGTTGCTTTCCTAATTTCTGCTACACTTTTCTCATTGTTGGCATACAGAAAAGCCATTGATTTTTGGGGGTTAATTTTATAACCTGCTACTTTGCCAAAGTCAGAAAAATTTTTAAAAAGAAAAAAAAAGAAAAAGACATTCTCTAGAAATTGACCTTGGAATCTGCACTGCCAGAATTCCGCCAGAACCCTGCTGCTAAGCTGGAGTGGGAAAGCTTGCTTTTAATACTGACATGTATTCAAAACACTGATTTAAGTACTGTTCATAGCAAGTATAAATGAATGAGTATCATTTATAGTAACTACAGCAATTATTTGTGTTAATTTTGTTCAGAAAACTGCTCCAGAGATCATGGGAAAAGATGGAAGTTTATTTTTCAATAAATATTTTGAATTTGAAATCATGTGTTTACATCATCCTGATAGCCTGAGAAGCTGTAACACATTCAGCTAAGTGTGTAAATATATCAAAATAAAATCTGAAAACACTTGGTGTGAATTGGTGCTGTAGTAGCCAGTGACCCATTGTAATTTCATAAACACTATCTTGCCCTCACATGGTCCCTAAAAAAACTAAACAGTAGGGTAGACAGATGGAAAAGCTATATCAGAGCAATTGCTTCTGATTGCATTTTGTCTTACTGAGGTTGAGACTCTTAATTGCTCTTTCAGAATCTGACTTTTCTAAGCAGAGTGAGTATCCTCCATGCTTGGTCCCATGGCCAGCTAGAGAGCAACATCAAAAGCCTCCTCTCCTAGCAGAGAATTTTGACTCCCCCTTCTACTTGCTCCTCTCCAGGACAAGCCCCCTGAAATACAATTTCATACGCACATAAATATTTTATGTTAATAGTGATTGAAGTCAGATCTCAAGCAATACTTCCTGTGGTTCATTGGCCCAGTTAATTTAACATTAAGAAAGAAAGTAGAATGAATAAAAAGCATTGCACATTTCCATATGCAAATGTGTGCCTGGAGGAAGTGGTAAGATTGTGGGGCAATCAATAAATTCCAGAAATTTAGTAGAATTACACATGACTCTGACATTAATTTCCACAGGTTCTCGGGTTTGTGTTAGAGCTCTTTTCTTCATCTGTTGTCTTGCTTTATAGGACATGATGTTTTCTGCATCTCGGAAATTCCGTAGCTCAGAAAATGCACTGTTGATGCCATTCATGAGCAATGGGAGGCTGGATCCTAGGAGATTTGTAATTGCTTAACTGTGACAGGTGCTCATTGCCGGGCTTCATTTCCTACCCAGCATCAACAATCCATCTCAGCCTTAGTAGTAATCCTGTCAGGAAGAGAGAAAGGTCATGGCCCAAGGGAATGGTTTTCATGCAGAATTCTGATCAGCCCCAAGATACCTCACAGTGATTCAGGGGCCAATGCTGGAGACTGCAGAAGTGAGAAAGGGGGAGGGTGGGGAACTAGCAACACTCCGGTTGAGACTTGTTCTTTTTATTTTATGTATATATATATATATATATGATTACTTTAAAAAGAGTTTCTGCTGAACTAAAAGTAATAATCCACTAACAGAATAGGAGAGAATATTACAGACATTTACTAATATTGACTTTGTACTGGAAAGTGATAAATGTTGTATTTTCTTACTTGATCCTTTAAATAACTGTCATTTCTATTAGATAGATGAAAAATATGGAGCTCACTTATATTAAGGCACTTGTTCGGACAAGATAGCTGGTGAATGACCGAGCTAGGGCTCCTCTTCTCTTCTTTCCTTTATGCCAACAAGCATGTTTTGCATACCTGCAGAGGGCCTTGTGTGAGCAGTAAACAAGATGGACATAGTCCCTTCTCATTGGGCTTTTCCATCAGTTCATTTGAATTCAGGTCTGTGTGACTCTTAATACCTAAGCTCCAACTTCTTATATCTTATTGTTTCTACATAACAAACTGATGCTTTACCTTGAAGAAGTCTTTGGGGGAAGACAAAAGAGATTCAAGGAAATAGATGTATTTAAGGAATTTAGTCTGTGAGATGTGGGCACAAGGAAGATAGTATCGCAGGATGGTGTCTGCTCTTAGAGTCTAAGATGACTTTTCTCTGCGTTGTATTGATAGATGCACACTACTCAGAATCATCTCATCCCTATATTAAGATGAAAAGTTTGACTGTAGTGTAATGAGTTAATAGAATTTAGTTCACGTATTGGGGAAAGTAGTAATTACATTGCCTTTTCTGACTTTCCTATCTGTAAAAGGAGCATCCTTGCTTCCACCTAGTTCAGATGCTCTGTGATTCTGAGATTGTAAGTTTAGTAGGTATGTATATGCCTCCTAAATTTTGAGGGTCAGAAATCAGTTATCCTCTTAAACATAGGATACTTGCTGTAATTGTGGATTATTAAGGTTTTATTTTTTTCTTCTGAGAAGGTCTCACTATGTGCTAACTTTAAACTCATGATTCTCTTGCATCAGCCTCTCAAGTACTCACAATGCTTGGCCAACATTTTATAATTTTTCAATTGTTGTCAATGATTAGAAGTAATTATTATTTTATAACTGTATGCCCAGGCACCTATGTATATCAGGAACCAGCTATTATTCTTGTAGTAGTCTATGACATTCTCTATTTTATTCCATTCTGTTCTGTTATAGTCTGTTTTGTATCATTTTTTGAAGAAGTGTTGACTATGCCCCACCATATTGAATTTCTAACTACAAGCTAAATCTTATTCCATGAAGGCAGATGATCAGGAAGATTTTTTTCAAGGTTAAATGCTGTATGCTTCTTAGTTGTTGTTGGGGAATTAAGAAAAAACACATGTCAGCTTCCTTTATCTGTGCATTTTGCACCTGCAGACTCAATCAACCATCGATTGAAAATATTCATAAAGGTTTACATCTGTATTGTCTAGGTGCAAAGTTTTCTTGTCATTATTCTCTAAACAGTGCAGTTGAACACTCATATATCACTTATATTTCATTAGGTGTATGTAAAACAGCTGATTTAAAGTAGCAAAGATATGCATATTTTCATAAATATGAAAATAGTACACTATTTTATATATGGGCTATTCACATCCTTGGATTTTGGTATCCTGCAGGGGTAGAGTGTTGGTCCTCAGACCAATTCCCTCTAGATAGAGGAGCAACCATATATTTATTCCTTAAACTGCTGAGAAAATGCCGTAGTGCCCTGTGGGATGGTCCTTCCTTCCTCTTTGATGAGGCAGGCAATTTCTCCCAATTTCTTGCTTTGCCTCCATGATGCCATTAGACTCTTCACTATCCTTTAAATGAATTGAAAGTGCCCCCTTAGGATAGAAGTGGAAGGCATTGTTGTATAAATAAGTGAATGGCCAATTCAGCCTGGAATTAAACAGCTTTACTCAGTCATCAGAGGGCTCTTTAAAGTTCTCTAATGCATGGAGCATGGAGCTTAACTGAAGAGAAAAAAAAAATCATTCGTATTTGTCAATGTACAACGACAAAATAGAATAGCTGCAGCTTGTGAAGTGGCTTTATTATTATCAAGTTGGTTTCCCTGTACCTTCATTGAGAAATTATTGTGATAAGCTTATAAACTAGGCCTAAGAGCCCTAAGGATAAGGGGATTCCAGTTCCCAGATCCCATGGGGACAGGAAAATAAGCCATAGCCTGCTAGCCCTACTCTTCAGGAAGTACTTTTCCATAGGATCTCTATTTCGATGAAAAAGACTTGGGAAAAGGAAATGATAATTGGGCCTAATTTATTATAGTAACATATTTTGTGGTCATCTCCCATCATTTTACGTGATGGTAATAATACCCAATTTTGAATTCAGTGAGACATTTAACTCTGTTGGATTTTCTAGTATACCCAGAGTTAATACTTCTCGTAATACCTCCTATCTATACCTGAGATAGCCACCTATTTTATTTAGATCTTAACCAAAAGATCACATCCCTCAAACCAAGATTGTTGGATTACATCTATTTTTTTAATTTTATACTTATATGTGTTCTTATAATATTTGATGTACTGCTCTCTTGTTTTATAGTACCTTTTACCTTCTATAACTTTCTTATATAGTTGTGTACATGTTTGTTTTCTGAAATCTTTCAGTAATTTAAGGAGGATCCCACACATCCATCCCAGGGGACCATGCAGAGGCAGGCAGGCACAGGAGAAAGATTATTACAAGGCTTATTAGAGAAGCCATATTTCCCCCAAGAGGGAGCACATGGCCTCTGTCCCCATCCAGGTAGCAGGAGGGTCTGAGGGGTAGGAAGTGAGGTAGATGGGAGTTCAGGTGGGTCTGGACGGAGAGAAGGAGGGGCTAGCTGTATGGAGGGAATGCCAGGAATGGGATGGGGCTCAGGACTGGGTGGAGCTGAGGACCATAGGTGAGCATAATACTAACAGTAATGTCTAAATTCAGCTTAAGATTCGTACTTCTTATTTCTCACTGGACCCCAAAATCTGGAACACTATCAGTCATGGAAATGTTAAAAATATGTTGAATGAGCTTAAATGTTTCCTGTCCTTTCCTATCTCTAAGATGAGCTAATGTCCCCCTTCTCTAATTGTTAAAGAACTTGCTTTTGTACTATGCTTTGAATGATCATATCTTATTCATATGTTTATGTGTTTTGCTAATAAGTACATTGCTAAAGGGATATGTTAACATTTCATTTAGGAAATTCATCTTTATTACCTAGCTAAAGGGTTGTGTTGGTAGCAGTCTGATTTATTTCTCACTCCAACTCTTACACGAGAAAGTCACTATAATCCCACTTAGGCTTAGAAGCCTAAACTATGTCCAATTAGTTTAGCTACTAAGTGGTTATGGTAGTTACTTTTCCTACCCTGGGGCATATTATCTGAAGAAAACAATTTAAAGGAGGAAAGTCTTGAGTGATGTCAAGAAGATGCTCAAAGGCTGCATAATTTGTGGTCATGTATTCTCTGTTTTCTTTTTTGCCAGCCATTCATATAGATTGAAGCCAAATGAAAAATCCATAAAAATGTTAGAAAAACCATAATACGAACTTTAGAGAATACCACAATGCCACTTTGTGTTCAGGAAAACTGTACATGGTCTAATAAGGCATAATTTAAGATTTCTTGCAATCTTTTTTTTTATTGTGAAAATACCATACAGAGGGGTTACAATTACATGGGCAAGGTAATGAGTACATTTCTTATCAAGCATTGTTGTCTTCCTCCTTTGTTTCCCCTTCCCTTCCCTTCCCATCTCCCCCCCACACACCCCAAAGTTCGTTTTTCGCCATATCTTGTACATCTCATTGTTGCAATGGGTCCACCTGTATCCCTTTGTGTTTTCCCTTCCCCTCCACAAAGTATACCAGCATCAAGTACAGTGAAAACAGGGGTTATACTGTGGGGGAGGGACATACAAAGCAACAAAAAATCATCTTTCAATCCTTTTTAGTTTAACGTATAAATTGGATGTGACTTAATAAAGGCTAGTCAAACAATTTAAAAAAGTAGGAAAGGTTTGTTTTGGTTCACAGTTTCAGAAGTTACAATTCATCATCCACTGGTCCAATCATCCTTTGGTTCCATTACTCTGGACCTGAGATGGGTTTGACTACCATGGGGTAGAAGTATGTAGTGGATATGGCTGCTCAGGAAAGATTTAGCCTTCTCAAGCTGTCCATGATCCATTTCTTCCAGCTAAGTCCCATCTCCTAACGGGCCTACTTAATAATGGGATTAAACCACTGATGAAGTTTTTGTCCTCATGATCAAATCACTTATAATAGCCCTCCAGGTTGAGGACGAGGCCTTAAGCAGATGAACTTTTGGGGGTGACATTTCACATGCAACATAGCAGAAATAGAGATAGGATTCAGGCTAAAGAACATTTGGTTTCATTGTATTTTCTTTTCTTTTTCTTTGTCCTTTTTTGGTATTATTTAGGATGCTACTTGAAGAATTATAATAATGGCTATTTCAAAAATTAATGAATCAAAATTAAAACAACTTCAATCTGGATTCCCAAAAGTACTACTACTGATTTCCTCAAAGAGTTCTAACTCTTTCTTCTACTATTTTGCATATTTTTTAAAAATATTTTGTTGCTAGTAGAAGTAAGTACTGCTAGCTATGGAAATCCTAGTAGGAAATTCCTTGGAACAAAATAAAGTCTTACCATCCATATTTGTATTAAGTAATTGCCTACAAGCTCCAGATAATGTAGAATTTATGAAAAAGGATGAAGCTTATATAGAATCTGTTCACCAACAATGTTAACGCAGTGACAATAATCTGTCAATTGTATCTTTCAAGAAATCCAAGTGAGTCCTGATGCTGATATCTCAATTGGTACCTTCTTGTCCAGGTGCTAGAGAATAATACAAAATACAGTAGTATTCTAGTCTCTATTCCATAGACAGTAAAAGGGGAATATCAACAGATAAGAAAAAGGGAAGAAACAATCAGTTAGACTCAGAAGGGAGGAGGAATATAGATGTCATATAGTAAAGTGTTGGAAACATCTTTACTTCATGTTTTATTTCTCCTTTCTGTTAAATTATGAATCATGTGTATCCTTTCTTCCCTGTCTTATACAAATTATAGAATTATACATGGTTTTCCTTCATTAAAAAAGCTTATTGGTGATCTATTTTTTAATATTTTTATTGTAAAAATACTGTACAGAGGGGTTACAATCACATGAGTAAGGTAATGAGTACATTTCCTATTGGGCATTGTTACTTCCTCCTTTGTTTTTCCCCTATCATCTCTTCCCTCCTCACCTCCCCAACTCCTCCATCCCCACTCCAAGTTGTAAAGTTCATTTGGTTGGAGTGTAAACTTGTTCAGCCACTTTGGAAAACAGTATGGAAGTTCCTCAGAAGACTCCACAAAATGCTCCCCTATGACCCAGCAATCCCACTTTTGAGCATTTACCCAAACGATCAAAAATAAGGTCATACTAAACCTACCAGCACAACTATGTTTATCACAACATTGTTTACCATAGCTAAGATATGCAACCAACCCAGATGCCCCTCAGCCAATGAATGGATCAAGAAAATGTGATATATATAATGGAATTCTATGCCTCCATTAGAAAGAAGAAACTTGGAAAAAATTATATTAAGTGAAGTAAGCCATTCCCAAAGAAACATAACTCCCATGATTTCCCTTATTTGCAATAACTAGTATAAGTCTAGGACTAGTAGAAAAGGGCAAAAGGTATGTACATATGACTATATAAGATGATGTTAACTGAAATGAACCCCAAGATAGGGACACAGTGTTTTTTTCTTGCTTGATATTGTTTTTAATGCATTTTAAATGTACTATGTGATTTTTTTGTTTTTCTTGTATATTCTTTCCCTATGTATAACCCCTGTTTTCACTATATTTGATGTTGGTGTCCTACATCTTGTATATACATTTTTCTAATTTGGGGAGGGAAGGGAAATAAAATGCTGAAATAAGAATACAGTTTGACCCATTGTAACAATGAAATGTGCAAGGCACTATGTTGAAGGTGATCTATTTTTGTATGCTAACTCTTACTGTTTTTATTTATGGATGTATTTTTAATAGAGACTCATTTTTGTTCTTCAGAGTAAACAGGAAAAAAATTTGAAGGACAACAACTGAAAATTCCACTGTAATTCTATCATTCAGAGAAAATATGGTTGCTAACTTCCCTGTAGTTTGCCAATTTTTTCTTTCACATATCATGCTTTGTGAAAATGGAGATATAATTCTGCTTTTGACTTGTTCCACTTAGAATTTATTAAGCATTTAGATTGTTCCTACTATCATTTGATTATAAGTAATGCTTTGGAGTATTCATTTTCCATTGATCTTTGTCTGTATCTTTGATTTATTTCCTCTGAAATGATACTTAGAAGTAGAATAATTAGATCAGAGGCTTTCCAAAAAAGTGAAGCCAATTTAGTCTCCCTCACTATCCTGTGAGAATATTTGTGATGAAAATGTCTCAGCACTGAATATTGTTTTTAAAATTTATAACCTGTTTCAATGTAAAATGAATATTCCATTGTCTTAGAGGAAACTTTTGATTACAAATGAAGCTGAATTTTTATTCCATTTCTTTATTCCTTTGTGTGTTAATTTGTTTTTTCCTATTTAAAATGTGTAAATGTGTGTGCAGTGAAATACATAGATCATAAGTATTCCCTTTCAAAAAGCTATACAATGCATATAATTCATTATTTCCATCACTATAAGAGTTGTAATTTATTTCCACCATGCCAGAAAATAATCTTGTGCGCTTGCCTTATGAAAAAGCATTTTTATTTCTTCAAAATAGTTTTTCTTGTCCTAGAACTTTATATATATAAATGAAACAATATAATGAAAATTGCAAGTTCCTTTTTCTTAAAACAGAGGTCTTGAGATTCAACCACATGACTGAGTATATTAATAGTTTAATCTAATTTAAGTAATGAAAAGTATTTAAATATATGACTATACCATAATGTACATATACATATAAATGTTTTGCTATTACTACAAATTGGAATTGTTCCCAGTCTTTCTTTTCTTTCCTTTTAAAATTTGTTTTTATAAATGATCCTTAGCAAAAAGAACAGTGATGGAAAAATATCAATACCAAATTTCATACTTTACTACAAAGCCATACTTTACTACAGCTTGGTACTGGCACAAGAACAGACTTGAAGACCAATAGAATGGAACTGAAGACCCAGAAATGAATCTACAAACCTATAGCCACCAAATCTTCGATAAGGGAGCTAAAAAAAATAGAATGGAAGAAAGATAGCCTCTTCAGTAAATGATGTTGGCAAAATTGGTTAAATGCCTGTAGAAAACTAAAGCTAGATCCTTATATATCACCCTGTACCGGAGTCAACTCCAAATGGATCAAAGACCTCAAAGTCAAAGCAGATACCCTGAAAACATTACAGGAAGGAATAGGAGAAACTCTAGGGCTCCTTAGCACAAGCTAAAATTTTCTTAATAGAGACCCAGAAACACAACAAATCAAGGAAAGGTTGGACAAATGGGAATGCATGAAACTGCAGAGCTTCTGCATGGCAAAGGACATAGCTAGCAAGATCAATAGAATGCCCACGGATTGGGAGAAGATCTTCACTAGCCATACAACGGACAAGAGTCTCATATCTAAAATATACTTAGAAGTCCAAAAATTAAATCCCCCAACAACAAATCCTCAAAGAAACAACTGCCCAATAAGTAAGTGGACTAAAGACTTAAAGAGAAGCTTCTCTGAAGAGGAAATAAGAATGGCCAATAGACACGTGAAGAAATGCTCAACTTCTCTAGCCATAAAAGAAATGCAAATCAAAACATCATTGAAATTCCACCTCATCCCGATTAGAATGGCTGTAATCAAGAAATCTAACATTAAATACAGTGAAAACAGTGGGGAGTGACATGCAAAGCAACAAAAATCATGTGGTACCTTATAAATATGTTAGAAACAATAGCAAGAAAGAAAAAAACACATGTGTCCCTATCTTGGGGTTCATTTTGCTTAACTTCATCTTATCTTGTCCTATGTATATAGCTTTTGAACTTTTCTACTAGTCCCAGACATATTCTAGTTATTGAACATAAGGGAAACTATAGGATCTATGTTTCTTTGGGCCTGGCTTACTTCACTTAATATAATTTTTTTTCAAGTCTTTCCATTTCCTAACAAATGGGGCAATATCATTCTTTCTGATGGAGGCATAGAATTCCATTGTGTATATATACCACATTTTTTTGATCCATTCATCCACTGAGAGGCATCTGGGTTGGTTCTATATCTTAGCTATGGTAAATAATGCTGCAATGAACATAGTTGTGCTGGTAGCTTTAGTATGGTTTTGTTTGTGATCATTTGGGTAAATGCCCAAAAGTGGGATTGCCGGTCATAGGGGAGCTCTATGTGGAGTCTTTTGAGGATCCTCCATACTGCTTTCCAAAGTGGTTGAACAAGTTTACACTCCCACAAACAATGCAGTAGGGTTCCCTTCTGTCCACATCCCCTCCAGCATCTGTCCAGCATCTGTTGTTATTAGAGTTCTTGATTATAGCTATTCTAATTTGGGTGAGGTGGAGTCTCAATGTGGTTTTGAGTTTCATTTCTTTTATAGCTAGGGAGGTTGAGCATTTCTTCATGTGCCTATTGGCCATTCTTATTTCCTCTTCAGAGAAGTTTCTCTTTAAGCCTTTAGCCCACTTGTTCATTGGGCATTTAATGTTGGTATAATTTGGGGAGGGAAAGGGGAAAAATGTTTAAATAGGAATAAGAGTTGACCCATTGTAACAATGAGATGCAGACGACACTATGTTGAAAATGAACTTTACAATTTAGGCGAGGAGGGGGAGTGTAGTTATGGAGGTGGGAGGGAAGGGATGGTAGGAGAAAAACAAAGGAGGAGGCAACAGAGCTTGATAAGAAATATGCTCATTATCTTGCTCATGTAACTATAACCCCTCTGTACAGTATTTTCACAATAAAAACTTATTTAAAAAAAAGAAATCTAATAACAACAGATGCTGGAGGGGATGTGGACAGAAGGGAACACTAGCTGCATTTTTGGTGTGAGTGTAAACTTGTTCAGCCACTTTGGAAAGTAGTGTGAAAGTTCCTCAAAAGACTCCACATAGAGCTCCCCTATGACCCAGCAATCCCACTTTTGGGCATTTACCCAAATGATCACAAACAAAACCATACTAAAGCTACCAGCACAACTATGTTCATTGCAGCATTATTTACCATAGCTAAGATATGGAACCAACCCAGATGCCTCTCGGTGGATGAATGGATCAAGAAAATGTGGTATATATACACAATGGAATTCTATGCCTCCATCAGAAAGAATGACATTGCTCCATTTGTTAGGAAATGGAAAGGCTTGGGAAAAAATTATATTAAGTGAAGTAAGCCAGGCACAAAGAAACATAGGTCCCATGGTTTCCTGTGAGGCTACATCTCTGGCAGGAGGTAAGCGTGAGTGATGTGCCCAAGGAACACATGCCAGGAGAACTTCCTTAAGCAGGTCTCCTTTATTTCTGCACAAGGTAGGAATTTTATAGCTCAAGCTTTCCCAACCTCCTGAGTCCTTCCCAGCCAATCACTTAGCGGGGAGTTGATGCAAGGCACTTGTGAGGGGCACTGATTGGTCCCTTGGGGGCATGTAGGGAATGTGGACAGCTCATGGCTGGTAAACCAGGCACACATGCCTGTGGGTCACCTCTCCATGAGCAGGAAGCGTGCTTCTACTGCTGCTCTAGCTGACTCAACCAGATCTGACCTGCTCTACCCATGGTTTCCCTTATTTTCAATAACTAGTAGATATCTAGGACAAGCAGAAAAGGTCAAACGCTATGTACATATGACCAGATTAGGTGATGTTAGGTGAAATGAACCCCAAGATAGGGACACAAGTGTTTTTGTTGTCTTGCTATTGTCTTTAACTTATTTATAATGTAGTTTATGAGTTTTTTCCTTTAGTATGTTCATCCCCTCGGTATAATCCCTGTTTTCACTGTATTTGATTCTGGTGCCCTGAATCTTGTATATACATTTTTCCAATTTGGGGAGGGGAATGAAAAAAAAAACCCAAAATGCTTAAATAGGAGTATAAGTTGACCCATTGTAGCAATGAGATATACCAGACAGTATGCTGAAAACAAACTTTACAACTTCAGGTGTGGGGGTGAGGGGTGGAGAGGAGTGGGCAGGTGGGGAGGGAAGGGATGGTAGGGGGAAAACAAAGGAGGGGGTAACAATGCTCAATAGAAAGTGTACTCATTACCTTACTCATGTAACTGTAACCCCTCTGTACAGTATCTTTTCAATAAAAATATATACTAAAAATCTAAAAAAATGTTTTTATAAAGTTGATGTGCAGAATGGTTAGTTTCACAAGTTAGGTAATGAGTACATTTCTTTTTGGACATTGTCACTCTTTCCTTCACTATCTCCCAATTCTTCCCTCTCATTCTCTTTCTTTTCTTTTCTTTTTTTTTTTCTTTTATTTTGTGAGTCATGGGGCTTGAACTCTGGGCCTGGGCGCTGTCTCTCAGCTATTCAGCTCAAGGCTAGAGCTTTACCACTTGAGCCACAGCGCCACTCCCGGTATTCTGATTGGTTTATTGGAGATAAGAGTCTCCAGGATTTTCCTGCCAGAGCTGGTTACAGCTGTGATCCTCATATCTCTGCCTCCTGAGTAGCTAGGATTATAGGCATGAGCCACAGGCTTTTCTTTTCTTTTCTATATAAATTACCTTTAAATACTTGAACAAATAGGTTTCATTTCAATGTTAGTTTATAAATACAATGCATCTCAATTAACATTACCCCTGTTACCATTCTCTCCCATCTATGCCAGCCCTTCTATCCCTTCAGGTTACCTGGTTCTGTTTTCACATATGTATATTGAATATTATGATTATGTTCACCTACAATTTGATTATTGATTGATACCAAGAGTATACTCCTATAACAAATCTTACTTGAGGATTTAATTCTATCATCTTGCTATTTCTTTTCAGTTTGTTCTACTATTATTTATTCTTCCAATTATTTAAGTCCTATTTCTTGCTATCATTTTAAATGAAGAGTATTTTTCCTATTCAATTTTATCTACACTTTTGCCTTATTAACTCTGTAAACTGATCTGTGTTATTGTTTACAAAGGTTACTCTATTATCTGACATACATATCTTTAACTTTTGCAAACTTCAAATGTAATTAATTTAGTTCATGTTTAAATTAAATATTTCAGAGAAAACTTCAATATCCCTCATAGCTATGTTCTAAGTTTTAAATTTTATATCTCAATGTTATAAACTTTACAACACCATTATTTGTCACTTTGTTAATTAAAAATTAAAAATGAATAAGATATCTTTTCCTTGCCTATATATTAACTATGCCTGCTAATCTTTATTTGTTTAGAACCAAGTTTTCATCTGGTATAATTTTTCTGCTACCTAAACAAAATCAGTAGAGTACCCTTTGCCAATGACCATCTCAGACTTTGTCTGCCTGAAAACATCTCTATTTTTCTTGCAATTTTGGACGTTTTCATTGGCTATGAGTTGTGGAATATTTATTTTTCTTTAGAATGTAAATGATCTTTTACTTTGTCTTCTCTTTTTAAGTACCTCACAGTGTAACGTTTTAATTACTTTTATAATTATTTTTATTACATATTTTGAGTTAATTTTTATTGGTTGCTCTAGGGCTCACCATATGCAGTTAATAAAAAATATATGTAAGGCAGTAATATAATGCTATTCAAATAAAGAAAAATTGCTTTCCTTGTGCTTTGTTTGTTCTTCTTCCTTTTCAGCTATTATTTTTATAAGCACATGCACCGGTGCATGCATGTCTGTGTGTGTGTGTGTGCATATGTGTGCATGTGTGAACATGTGTGTTGTTGATACTGTGTGAGTATATTAATATTGGGGCCTGAACTCAGGGTCTTGCACTCTTGCTTGGCTGTTTTACTCAAGCCTAGAAGTTTATTGCTTGAGCCACAGCTTTGCTTCTGAGTTTTTAATTTTTTTATTGTCAAGGTGATGTACAGAGTGGCTGCAGTTACATAAGTAAGGTAATGAGTACATTTCTTGTCGAACTTGTTACCCCTTCTCTCATTTTTCTCCTACTTTCCCTCCCCCCCCAAATCCCTCCCTCTAAGTTGTTCAGATCATTTCCAGTCTTGTGAATATTGCTGTTGCATTGGTTCTGGATTTTGTTGGTTAAGATTCTCTCATATTTGTCTTTTTTAAGTTGGCTTTGAAATGTTTCATATGTATGCATGTATGTATGTATGTATGTATGTATATATGTTATGAATTCCTGTTCTTAGTTTCACAAGCAATTTGTCCATACACAGATTCTAAGTAAATGAGCACAACTGTAATAAATGGTACAAGAAAGAAGGGCAAAGTGTATGATTGATAAATAGTATAGGCTAGGAAGATATCATTTTTCCTTATAAAGGAACAAATTTTGAATAGTGTAGGCCTGCTGGTCAGTAGGTAAACAACCAATTAGTATCAACATAGTCTTTTCTAATTTTACATTTAAAAGTGAAAAATATAGATTATAGTTCATAGGGGTCCTACAATACTCAGTGACCAGCTATTGTCTGCTCACATAAGACGAGATGTTAAGATTAATTCATAATATAATTTGCTATGTTTTATGCACCCGTCTAGGAAATTTTAATGGTCACTATTCTTCCAAGGGACTTACATGAGAAAGATATCTTTCTATCTGTATACGTTAATATATCTCTAAATTTTCTTCTGTATTTAAATGATAGATTTGTGGAATTCCAGTGCATGTATCATGTATGATTCATGACTAACATTTTGTTATATTTGATTTTAAGTTCCTATTTGCCTCTTTAATGAAAGGATCGAACAATTTCTTTAGTTTTCATACAATATTCTGGTGATGGTATAGATGAGTTGCTTTGGTCCATTAATTTTCCAAGATGTGCTGTATTTGTTAAACAGCTAAAGAAAGCAGCTAGTGAGGGGCATATAGAAGAAAATAGCAGATAAAATACTTAGCTGCACCACAGTGGTATTAGCAAGCATGATGTTTTAGCAATCCATTATTTCAAAAGTTAGAATAGTTTTCTTTGTACTTAATAGGTCCAGCATAGTGTCATTTATGAACTTGCTAAACAATTTTTTTGTCAGTACTGGGACTTGAACTCTGGGACTGGGCACTATCTCTCAGCTCTTCAGTTTAAGGCTAGTGCTCTGCCACTTGAGCCACAGCACCACTTCTGGTTTTCTCAGTGATTAATCAGAGATAAGAGTCTCAGGGACTTTTCCTTCCGGGGCTGGTTTTGAACCACGATCCTCACATGTCAGCCTCTTGAGTAGCTAGGATTACAGACATGAGCCACTGGTGTCTGGTTATGCTAAACAATTTAAAAAAGCTTCAAAAGAGGAATAAAATCTAGTTAGAAATAAGAAACATTTATTACTTTAAAACTCCTAATAAGAACAATATTGCAAAAACTTTGGTGTGGGGGGTGGTGGGGGAGAGCAGGGACAAAAGTCAAGGTTTTAAGAAATGACATTTAAATGCCTAAAACATTGAAAATTCTGAATTTTATATATTTTGTCTGTCCTAAGATAGATTCACAGATTCCCATAGATACTTCTAAATATTTTTTGAAGTTGCATCAAAAAATAGAAAGAAACAGAAATCACATGTAATCAACTTGGTTTTATCAACTATTTCTCCCTCCTTTTCTCTCTTTCTCTTAATACCTTTCTTTATCTTAATATCTCTATTTCTCTCTCAATTTTCTCACTTTCTTCTCCTTAATTATATCAATACCTGACTTTTCTGATCTTATTTTACTTAGATTGGGATAAAGTTGTGACTGGAGAAAATGCCAAAGATCTAATCAACAATTTGTCAATAAAAACCATGTGATTCAGTCCATAAATCACTTTGGATTAAACATCACCCTTCATCTAGGATGAAACCTTCAATGCCCTTTGTTTGTTATCTGTCAAAGAGGTTTGAGATATCCCTTGCTAGTAGCTCTCTCAGAGGGGATGAAACCCCAGTGTGGATGTTTGAGGAGCTGTCCATTGCCTGCTTGGAAGCTGTCAAATATAGCTGGTGACATTGTTGTCTTTCTCTTCTCTAAAAATGTGAGTCCATTTCTAGACAACATCCGATTACCAAGTGGAAATTTGCTCCTGACTTCTTATTTTGTATACAATTCCAATATATCTTATTATAGTACTAATGAATGGATGTTCTTTTTTTTTTTTTTTTGCTGGTTGTGGAGCCTGAACTCTGGGCCTGGGCATTGTTCCTCGGCTCTTCAGCTCAAGGCTAGAGCTCTAGCACTTGAGCCACTGCACCACTTTTGGCTTTTTCTGATTGTGTGATGCTGAGGAATCAAACCCAAGGCCTCATGCATGCAAAGCAAGCACTCTACCACTGAGCCACTTTCTCTCTGAATGGGTGTTCTTAATGTAATATGTGTGTGATTGTGTGTGTGTGAGAGAGAGAAAATGAGAAAGAGAGATAGACATGATGCTGACCAGAATCAGATATTGTTCTCCATATGCATTATTAGTTCATTTGATTCTTACATGAACCTTAAGAATCAGATATTATTATCCCCATTTTTTTGTTTATAGGCACAAAGAAGTTTAAGCAGATGTCAGGCTTTGGCATCTACCTGTACTTCCATCTAATTTATGGCTTTCGTTACCACATTGCTTCCTACCTATGCACACATTATGCACACATATTAAACAAGAATCAGAATGTTTGATATTTTTATTTTAAAATCATTCTTATTGTCAGCTGTTTATCTGCACTCAAGTGGCCCTTTAACAATTCTAATTGCTGAGGTTACTACATTAAAAGATTATTGCACAAACAGCAGTTAAATTCCACAACTCACAGGAAATGAAAGATCTTCCCTTTGAAGATCATTTATTGAGATGCTGGGAGGATAGACTTAAAGAGATAACTGTTGAAATTGGAGACCAACTCTGCCTGTGGAGATGCAAAAGATATGCTCAATTAAACACTATGAGATTATATGAGTGGATGATGCTGTGAGAAGGAAACTCATCTCTAAGTTGTTGAAAAGGAAGTAATTCTCCATCCATGTTGAAAACAGGAAGCTAGTTGAAGTATTCTCAACTTGATAGCTGTTTTCTGTGTACTTGGCTAGAGAATGCAGAGCTTCTAAAACTGAACTTGAAGTGAGCTGAGGAGAATTAGCCAGTTACAATGATGCTATGTGGAGCATAGGTATTTCAAGATCACTTGAGCAGCAGAAATGAGACACACTACATACTGGGGTGGGCATTTATCATACGGCACATGCTGCTTTGGTTCACAGGCTATTGGCTACAATAAGTCACATGACCAAGGCCATCTGTTAGAGGAGGCAGAGAAATGTAGAAAAATGTCTGCGGTTCACGTGGTATTTTTTCCTTATATTTTTCTGCTGCACTGATATTTTCTCTCCTACTTGCCATTCTCAAGTGGAAAGTTTTGTCATCCTGTCTTTCATACAGTTCTGTTATTTCTTTATCCTTCCTGTTTCCTGTTTACTCAATCTTATTTTGTTAAGTGCATGTCTAATCTGCTGGATAGTCACCTATCTTAGGAGTGTGTGCTTCCTAAGTTGTGCTGTTAGCATGACTGCTACTCTGTGATAAGTGGTTTAAAACTAGAGGAATATATAAGAATCAATTATGATTCCTAACCTCAATTTTCTTGTAGTTCTGTAAGATGTGATGACTCTATCATGCAAGTTCAATATATGATATGCTGTGAGAGTTGATTAAGTATTGTTCTATATTAGAGAAATAAGCAACTTGTCCTCTGGTTTAGAAAAGACAATTGCAAGTGAAGACAAGAAAATGAATATGGTCACCCATTATGAATAACTTTGAAATGGAATATACATGGTGTCAGAGGTTTTAAGGCCTCGCTGAATGGATGTGGGACTCTCTGGGTATCCTAAAGCATGTAAGATGACCTATTCCAGGGATATATCAAGAGTTGGGAACTTAAAAAATTCCTAAAAGAGCCAGGCACCATGGGCTCATGCCTGTAATCCTAGCTACTCAGGAGGCTAAGATCTGAGGATCACAGTTTAAAGCCACCCTAGGCAGGAAAATCTGTTGAACTCTTATCTTCAATAAACCACACACACACACACACACACACACACACACACACACACCCCACACACACACATACACAGACTAGAAATGGAGGTCTGTATCCTGTGGCTTAAGTGGTAGAGCACTAGCACAGACAACTACTTGTTTTTACAAGGCTTTACTTCAGATTTACATAAACAAAGGCACGTTTGATTCCTCAGAAAAATAGCTTACATTATTCATCCCTCCAAACTACTAGCATTGACAATTTTGCAGAGAGGAAATAAACACTTTTTCAGTATCTTAGTAGGTTTATCACTGCTATAGGACTTCAGAAGCTCATAAAATTTGAGCAATAATGTTTCTAAAATATGCCATTGTTGAAATTTGAAAAGGCTTTGATCAGCTGGGACAGAGACTTACTTCAGGATCTGGGGGATAGTATTCCATAGGCTTGTGAACCCTCTGAAACTTAAAAAAAATTTACTGTAAAGGTGATGTACAGAGGGATTACAGTTACATAGGTCAAGAAATGAGTACATTTCTTTTTGAACAGAGTCAACTCTTGTTTTCTCCCAGTTTTTTTCCTCTTGGGAAATGCATTTATTTTGCAGAAGCGATTCTATGTGTAATAGGTTGAGCTTATACTGTCATTTTTAAACTGTGAAATGTTCAGTGTGAATAATTTCATAAATACAAGATCAAGCAGTCAATAGAGACCATTTAGTTCTCCATTGTTCTTATCCTGGCTTTTATGGGTTATTTCTCCTAAAAAATATTGTTGAATATCCCTGATACATATGAATATAACTATGTGGAATAGGATCTTTGCAGATGTAACCTGAAAGCTTAGATAAGATTAGGAGCTCTTACTCTAAATGACTGGTATCACTGTAAGAAGAAGACAGTTATATGGGAAGCCAGATGCACCCAACAAGATATCCACGAGAAAATGAAGGCAGCTAAAAGTCATTTCAGATTTTATGTTGTGAGTTAAGTTCATATATAAAATCTGAACTCCCAGTATCTTAAAATGTTACTGTGTTTGAAGTGAATCATTGCAGATATAATTAGAAAAAATAAGGTCATAGTGATACAATGTCGATACCCAATCCAATGTGACTGGTGTCCTTATAAATAGGGGAAATTGAGTACTCACATAAAAAGGATAGACAGATGAGAGGTCAGTAGATAGATGGGATGATAGATAAATAACTAGATAGATAGATTGCCAGAAAAATCACTAGAAACAGGGTAGAAATCAGAAAAAAAGATTTTCCTTCACAACCCTCCCCCCCACAGAGCAGAGGGTCGATAATGTCTGCAAAAGTCTATAAAATCAGTGTGGTCATATGAATCTCTACAACTACCACAACTTAATTATTAGCCTTCACATGGATTATGATATAAATAAATGATTGCATGTAGGCATTAGTAACGGGTAAGTGCTGGTAGCTTTTCAGAGCTCCTTTACAGCTCTCAGCCCAGCTGAAACTTTGATCTTGAATTTCAAACCTGTAGTATGCAACAATACACTTATGCTTTTAAACCATCTAGTTTGTGGGATTTTGTTTTGTAGCACTAGCTCCCTAACAGACTTTTTTTCCTCCTCTTCTCATTTTTTCTCATTCTTGCTATTATTGGATTGTGTCAACTCCTAGTCAATACCCCAGGGTTGTGTAAGCATTTAATTATGTCCTAGGTTCTATAATTCTCTAGAAATTTAAGCTAATAGCCTTCTTTCCCTTCTTTTTAATATAGTATATATTTTGTCCTGGATTGAGCACTACCAGATTAGTAGAGGGGAAAAACAACTGTGTTATTTCTTTAAAAAGCTTACAGATTTTAGGAAGACCAAGCTAATTTTTCAAAGTTCTAGAAATCAGCTCCAATAGAAGGTTGCAGGTTAGGGTATTCTATTGTCAGAGTACAAGAGAAGACTAGTTAAAGCATACATTTCTAATATTTCACTGGACATCACAGACCATGGGAAACCTGTTTTATCTCTGAGGTTTCCGAACCTCAACAATAAGCAACAATTCAGTTTTAAAATATTCTGTAGATGCTTCTGAATTCTCACACATGGATTTATCTCAGGCAAAGGGGAGTTTTATTCTGAATGGGAAACTCAGGCATTTGTAAACAAGGTCCCGTGTTGGTAATTCAAATAATTAGTGTTATGATTGTGGGAATCTGGAGTATGTGGGATGAATTACATTAATTGAGAATTGATACTGGAATGCAAAGAGAGAATTTTTTCAGCTAGATATACAGGCCAGTTAGCTCCAACTAACCAAGCCATTATCTTCAACTAAAGGCATTTTAGGTGCTTTTTGTCTTATCACTCTAGACTAAATGCAGAACAAACTAAGTCATAATACCTAACCTCTTCAAATGTATAATCCATTAGATTTCAAGGAAAGAGTAAACTATTTCAGAGACAATTAGTATCTCCCAGAGGGTCAACCATCAACAAAACAAATTTCTGTACTTCATAGTACTTTTAAGGAGAAATTATTTGAAACATATTCCTAAGTTTTCCAACTATCTCCTTAGTTAATAAGTCTCATGAGCTTAAGTATGTTCATGCATGCTATAATATGCAATTGCCTTGAATTCTAACAGAGAGTTGATCCCAAAGAATAGAGTCACTTTTCTAAGTGAGTTGTTTATAGAGTTGTTTATAGCCAATAGGATAGATTGTGATCACTGTGTTGCTAAGACTCAAATCTGTATTGTCTCCACTGTATCCAGAAAACCTGCAAAAAGCATGGATGGGAGGAGACATACAGAAAACATCTGTAGTATGAGAATGCTCTCATTTCTGGTTGGATTCAGTAAAAGCAATTTCTCAGAGTTTTCCCACAAGAGAAAACACCAAAATTTCATTGAACAAATCACACCAGTTTCTCTTCTAAACATGTTACATAATCTGGACTCTTCCATTGTCCCTTTAAAATTAGTGCACATATTAATTTATTTCAGTGGATATAATTAAATATTAGTACACATGTGAAGACCTTAACACTGTGACTAGCTGATAACCTTCTTGGCTTCTATTATTTCTTTTTCATCTTTCCCTTATTACATTCAGTGTCTACTTTTAAATGTGCCACATCTTGATTTTCTATGTCCCTATTTGAATCAAATGCAGAAATAAAAGCAAACATCTCAGCTATTATGTTTTTAGTTAGTGACATTTATAAGGAAGTGCTCAGGGAAGCATGTTGTCTTCTTCGTTTTTCTTCTTTTAGTAGAAATTTTAGCACTACTGAATCCTAGGCTGCTGAATTTCAACTTGTACATTTTAGTTGCCTCCTAAATTGATAGTTTTTAGTTTCTTGCTATTCATACTCATTTTTTCTTAAAAAAAGATCATTCTAAAATACAAGTTTGATTATCAATCATTTCTTTAAAACTATCCTTAAGTAGTTGTACATAGGGGTTGTAATTCAACCAATCAATTTCTAAGTAAATGTATATTGGTCAATGGGGGAGAATGATGGAAGGATTGACTATTCTTTTGTTTGATCCTTTTTTTTTTTTGCTATTATCAAGTTGTAAATATCACTATGTAAGTGATGTCTGTTTAGGCTGCTACAATACAACACTATAGGCTGCATGACTTAAGAGTATAGACATTGTTTCTCACAGTTAAGGCTGGTAAGGACCATTTCCAAGTGTTGAGCAATTTAACTGGTTTGCAACCTGCGATCTTCTTGTTATATCTTCCCATGATGGAGGAGAATATTGGTTACTTTGTGTTCTTCTGAGGACACTAGTTCCATTATGAGGTCCTTATCTTTGTGGCTTCATTTAAACCTAGTTATCTCCAAAAGGCACCATCTTTAAGCACTACATAAGGAGGTTCAGCCTTTGACATATGAATTTTTGCGAGGACACAATTCAGTCTTAGCAAAATGCCACAGTAATTACAGATCAGATTTTTCATTTTTAATCAAGTGAACTACATTTCATGACTCCAACCTTGTGTGTATTAAACATATCTAAAGAACATGCACTCTTCGTTTTTTTAAAAATCTGAGAACTCAAATGAATTTAGAACAATATTTTATCTGATTTACTACATTTAAGGTCAAGTGGTGAAAGAACCATTCAGACAATCTGTCAAGTTTTGTTAGGAAACTTCCAGATTTTCATGGTGTAAGACAAACACAGGCCGAATTTTGACTACTACAATGTGTTTAATCTTTTAAACACCTTCAAATTCTCTATAAATAAATTCCAGATTCCTCAATATATTATAAAATACTCTCTATATACAGATTCCTTCCTTCTTCTTCATATGTCCAACTGATTTTATGTAGGATGCATTTCCTGAGAATTTGAAATATTAATGCCAGTCTGTATTTTATTTAGTCCATTCTGCAGCTTCACAGATACCCTCTGCTTTACCTTTCTCACTCTGCTCATTATTTTCAAAATTTCTCATGTATCCTCTTATTCAGCTGAAGGAAAACTTAGTCTTAGGTAATTTTCCTTAATAGTTTATCATCTTTCTTTACTAGGAATTTAGGACATCATCCACTAGTGCCCGTGATGATTGCAGGTGGAAAACCTTTTTCTAGGGCCATGTGATGTGTATTTGGGCTCTGTAGTATAGCCACACTTGTCATAACTGCTCAGTTTTGCCATTGTAGCCAGAAGGCAATCAGAGACAATATGTAAATCAATGAGCTTGGCTTCATTCCAATAAAGCTTACATAAAAAAAGAAATGGCTTGTAAGACAGGCACCTGTGTTGTGGTTTGTTAATCTCTGACCAGGGTTTCTTGATGATGGCATTCATTTGTCTTAATATTCCCAGTACTTAACTCACAGCCTGAGGTTGAGAAGAGCATTTAATTCAATCTTGGAGACAGAGGCATTGCTCAATAATGTTAGTTAAAGTATGAGTGAATTAGTTGCTTACAAATGATCACATGCCAAATGATGATTTTTATCTTTTATTCTTGCCTTTATTTGAAATACAATCAGGTTGATTTAAATATCTTCCATTTAGAATAAATAAATATCTTCCATTTTGTGTGGAGTCAGTGTGCCTCATTTGAGGGCCCAAGGCAAGTCAGTACATACTCAATTACCAGGTCACACTCAAGCACACAGAGCCACACATGCTGCTCAAGAAGCTGAGGCTTCTTGCTAATTTTCTCAGGTATCTGATTGCTCTCAGATCTTTCAGCTCTCCTTGAAACCAGCCACAGTGCCACCTGTGACCTGTTTATTGAAAGCTGTGTAACTAAGTACAGTAATAGAATTTTTCAATCAATACTCAATTGTAGCAGGAGCCAGTGGAGAAATTTCAGGGCAGCTGTAACATGCTGAGATAACTTGGTGTCACTAAGAAATCAGGCAGCAGAAAGTAGTATTAATTGAGTTCCATCAATCATACATGTGGGCATTGGGCCTGAAATTGGTGTAGAAGCTATAGTATTGCTGGATGTGTATCTGGTTGTGTAAACCTCAGGCATCAAACACATCTGAAGTCAGCTCAGTGTTATTGCATCTGTCTAGGCTTTTTATAATGGTTTTCTTCCTTTCCCCTATTGAAAACAGTGTCATTCTCCTGTGTGCACCTAACAAAAAAGAAAGAGCAGTGGCATCTAACAGTGATGATAAGACAATTGGCACAAAGGGGGAATGTGGCCAAGTAGAAAGAGTATTGGAAGTCAGGAAATGAAAATTTCATATTCCACCCTTTCTACGTACTGTGTTTTGTGGGTGAATCTGGTAATTTTAACAGCATCAGGGTCTCTGTCATCTTTCTTTCTCTCGCATATTTTACTATTTCAAAATAGTGGTACGAAGGGGTTTCAAACCATCATATCCATTTATTCGCACAATGCATCTTGATCAGTATCACCCCTTCCATCATCTCATTCATCTATCTATCCATCACCTTGAGTTTCTTACTTCCATCTTTACATATGTACATTCACCCATCATTTCTATTTTTCTACCCTAGTTTCTTTATCTTTACAATATAGAAAATGCCTGTCTGCCTTGTCATTGTCTTCCTATGAACTTTGAACTAGGTTTTAGCTGAGAAAGGATAGTTTTATTTAATGGAAGCCTCATTTATTCTGCTTCTCCAGAAAACCATGTATCTACCCAAAATGATTTTTTTCTTTAATCCATTAAGTGCCAGAACTTTTAAAACACTTTTTATGGAACTCTACCTCAAGATTGTGCAATGAACAAAGTACTTTTTAACCATAGTTGATACAAATTCAACCCATTTGAGACTCAGATTTAAAATGGGAGGTGCTGCTTCTGAGATCAGTATTGTACCTGCAAGTGCTGCTGGGCTGTGGAATTGACTTTCATCAAGTTCTGGCTTCAGTAGTAGCTTGGTTTACTTATTATTTATTTAGGTAAGCTTGCTCTACTTATTATTTATTTAGGTAAATTTCTGATTAGTTACATTCTTAATTTGAATGACTTGCCTCTTTCTCAGAGGAAAACTGTACACTTACTGAATAACTGAAGTAATGCTACCGCAGAAGTAAACACTCAACACCTCTTTTTTGTTTGTTCGTTTGTTTGTTTTTGTTGGTTGTGGGGCTTGAACTTTGGTTCTGGGCATTGTCCCTGAGCTCTTCAGCTCAAGGCTAACATTCTACCACTTGAGTCACAGCATCACTTCTGGTTTTCTGGAAAGAGTTCCATGGCTTCAGATCTGCAGTCCTGAGTAGCTAGGATTATAGGCGTGAGCCACCAGCACCTGGCTGAGTGCAATCTTTTCTTAAAACAAAGTGCTATGAGATGCCAAAGGCCAGATGATTTGCTTATGATCACAGAGGAAATGAGTATTAAAGCCCACTCCAAAGTCCTGACAATGTGAATGAAAATGAAAAAAATGGAAGGAAAGGCCACTCGTTGTTCCAGAATGATTTTATCTGCATTTCTATAAAAGCACCCTTCCATATTCACACTGGCATCAAGAAAATTTTTCCTTGAACTTCCTTAGGTGGCTATGGTTATTCTGAGTAGTAGATATATAGCCAGCTCTTCCAAAACCACATGTACTGAGGATAGATATTAAGGGGTAGCCCTGAGCCAACAACTAACTAACCAATAATGTTAATGAGACATGAACAATTGCCAAACAAAACCAGAAACTATTCACTGAAATCTCCCATACATATGTCATTTCACTAAAGTGTCTTACCTGCCTATTCACCTGTACAATTCCTACTTAAACTTCTTATCATCCTCATAAGCCATTTACTGGTGCAGATGATCGTAGGGTGAGTTACTTATCCTCAGTTTCTTTGCTTGAAGTGAGTTGTGAGAGCTGTATGTTCAGTTCATCTGAAGTGCTTAGCACAGCCTTCTGGAAAAGTTAAGTGCTCTATAAATGTTAGTCCCGCTGCTTCTGATACTGCTGCTGTTGCTGACTCTCTGATAGCGTGGAGAGGTGATGCTGTGAAGATGGCAATGCAGGCAAAAGGCACAGAGTGTGGCGGTGATGATATTTAAGAAATTCTGGGTCATGGAAGGCATTTTAGAGGAGACAGCATATGCCTGGAGATCAGAACAAGGTGAAGCTGTGAGTCGTATGATCACCTTGGGGATAAATACTCAGGCTAAAGGCTTTACAGTAGAAAATAGCTTAGCTGGTTTGAGGAACAAAAATCCCAAAGAGACATTGGCTGCTACAGATACCATTTTCCACTAAATCTTCAATTTTGACTTTTAACAGAATTAGAGACACATTGCTTATATAATATTTAACTGTGAGTCCTTGTGGTCAAGAAATTTTTAAACACTTAATTTCTCTTCTTCCTAGACTAGTCTGGGATTTTCTAGAAAGAGTCCTGAGAGCCAGATAGGACAATTAATACCACCTATTTTATTCTGTCTGTGGTATTGGCCCAATGGACCAAGTGTGTTGAGAAGAAATATCCATGTTGACTTTCGAAGTAAGTGGTTCGGGAGAAGATTACCAACCTCAGAAACTGGCAAAAGAGTAGAAGACAAGACCTGTGTCCAGCTGGGCAAAGTCGCCAAGGATATGGCAGAGAAAGGAATGCAGTAACCTTCTACATGTCTTCAGAAAACCTTTTTCAGAAGGCTGAGCATTCTCTGAGCACTTTGCATGCCGAAAAAACGAAGGTTGATGCTGCCAACTCCTGCCAAATAGACTCCGGCAGGTGCTCAGTGTCAGGGAGAACAACTATGCAAACTGAGTGAAATACTTTCTGGAAAGTTTTTTTTTCTGTTTAGCATAATGTTCTTTTCCTTAATGTCATCATTAAGATAACATTAGGAAGTAAAACCATGTCAGGCTTTTTCCAAAACCTTGGTCCTGTGTCCTTAGTAGGATGAATTTTTTTAACTGAGATTAAATTTCTGTCACAGCCTCTCACATTCTCTGTATTTATCCTCCTTCCTTTAGTAATTTACCATCTCTCTCCCTCCTTCTCTTTCTCCCTCCTTCCTTCCTCTCTCTCCTTTCTCCATCTCTATCTCTCTGTCCTCTCTCCTTTGCCTCTCTCTCTCTTTCTCTCTCTCTCTCTCTCTCTGTTTCCCTCTCATACAGGGTTTTGAACTGATGTCCTACTATTTAAGCCCTATCTTCAATTCTGCTGGCTATGTTCTTGGAGATAGAATCTCATGGACACTTTTGACAGGGCAAATCTCAAACCACAATCTAGTAGATCTCAGCCTCCTGAGTATTCTGAGTAGCTAAGATAACAGGCTTAGGCTACTAGCATCTAGCTTCAAAATGTTTTGTCTAACATGCATATGCAGGCTCTGGGCAGGGCATTAGGGTTGATGTAGAAAAAGACTTTTCTTTCAGCAGGATAGTAATAGACTGCAGGTAACTCAATAATTTCAGTAACATGTGACAGATGCTTCACCTTTCAAGAGTGGTATAAAGTGAGAAGATGTTTTATTTTGAGACTCTATGTCCTCATTTGAAAAGTTGGAATAAAAATAGTTTCTCCTTGTATTGTTTTAGGATAGAGTATAAAAGAGATAGTGTTAAAACGTCCCATACCTTATCTATCAAAAATTAATTTTCTGTGGTTTGTTCAATGACTATGATTTCAAAAGTATCAAGATAACAAGGAAGAAAAGACTTATCTGGGCCTGGGAATAGAGAAGAATGGCATTGATATAAGAATTTATTAGTGACAAGAGAAATCATAAGGTGGATAGTTGCATGAAACAATATGAAATATTTTTGGGGAGAATTTATTCATTTTAAAATTTGGCAAGAAATATTGAAAACTATCAACTCTGTGGAAGTTTGGTTGGTTTAAGGTAATGAAAATATTTGTTGACCATGCCTATTGGCTCCATTTAGATAAAGAATAGTCTCTGTGTTAAAACAAGTAGCAAAGAGAGAGGAGAGGGGACAAAAGCACTTTGGTAACTATGTACATGGGAAAAATGATGGAAGATGATTTTGCCTTAGAACTACAACTGAGTGGATGCTATAAGGACACAGCAAGAACAACCATTATTTTGCTTTGAAAGCAGCTGGTACATGTGTGATGCCTTGGAAAAGTCTAGGATGAAATACACCACTCATCAGTGATGTGCTTTTATGAGATCTGGCAGCATTAACACATGTGAGAATAATTAACCTATTCATGGTATGTATAGTTGGAAAGAAATGTGATTTATGAGCACCTGCCTGAGACTCTTTGGCAGGAATTGGCAACATCAACCTTAGCTTTTTTGGCATGCAAAGTGCTCAGAGAATGCTCAGAGTTCTAAGAAAGGTTTTCCGAAGAATCAGAATTTTCGTGGTGTTTTGGGTGATTGCTTTTTGTTTGTTTTCCCCTTAATTTTCAGTATTTTATCCTATTCTGGAAAACATATTTTGTAATAAAAGATAAAGAACTTAGTCTATTTGTTTAGCAAAATAGGGTCTTTATTTTGCTGTAAACCACAGATAGTGATTTGAGCCTTGGAGTCTGGAAATGTATGCTGTGTTGTCTTTGATGACAAAGCAACCTTTTGTGCTTGTAATCATTTGAATGCTGCAGCATAGATTATGGTGCATTACTGTATTCCAGTTTATCTTCATGCTATACTATAATGAGCACCAGTCCTTTGTTCTAGCTTATCTTCACTCTAACTGTAATGAGCATCAGTCCTGGATTGTTAGTGTGTTGTCACTTTGATTGTCTCTGATTACAGTAATGTCCCAGGGAGTCAATACAATGAACATGAATTGATTTGGCCCTTTTTCAGTATTTCACAATCTACTGGGTTGTAATCATTTGCTATACAACTCTTAAAATGAGTAAGACTGAGTCTTTTCACTTGCTGTCACCAGTAGCCACTCGATTTTCGAAGTGTGATAGATTTCATGACATCTCTGTAGTCATGTCACAAGGCTGTTAACCGTGAGCTCAAGGAACCCCTTGACTAAATGCATGCATATTTATCCTTTCTTTCCATTTTCCCTCTTCATGTTCATGTTCAGAGTTGCCACATGTCCTCAAATTATCTCTGACACCTTTTCTGTTGCTGTTGGTCAATCTCAAACTTTCTTCTTTGTTTTTCCTCCTGTCTACTACTTCTCAGGTTTTCAGACTTATAAACAAAGATCATCAGCCCATTTTTTTCCCTCAAATTTGAAGTAACTACTAAATACAACATCATTCTGGATATTACAAGTTTCTTATCTCACTTTTGAATAATAGCAGATGTAAAATGAATAATGAAAAAAGAAAGAAAACTATTCAACTATTACTGAAACAGTTTTAAAAAAATACTTTGAGGGGCTGGCAGGTGCCTCAGTGGTAGAGTGCTTGCCTTGCATGCATGAGGCCCTGGGTTTGATTCCTCAGCACTACATAAACAGAAAAAGCTGGAAGTGGCGCTGTAGCTCAAGCGGTAGAGTGCTCACCTTGAGCTGAAGAGCTGAGGGACAGTGCCCAGGACCAGAGTTCAGGTCCACAACTGGCAAAAAAAAAAACAAAAAACAAACAAACAAAAAAACTTTGAACCATAGGTCCCATGGTTTCACTTATTTGCAATAACTAGAATACAACTAGGATAATCTTACTAGCCAAGCAGAAAAGCTCAAAGGCTATGTCCATATGACCATATAAGATGATGCTAAGTGAAATGAACCCCAAGATAGGGACACAAGAGGTTTTATCTTTGTCGCAGTTGTTTTTAATGTACTATGTGAATTTTTGTTTCTTTGGTATATTCTTTTTTATTTTTAATACATTGTTTATTGCAAAAATACTGTACAGAAGAGTTACAGTTACATGAGTAAGGTAATGAGCACATTTCCTATCAAGCATTGTTATGTCATCCTTTGTTTTTCTGCTACACTCCCTTCCCTCCCACCTCCACAACTACACTTCCCCCTTTCTCGCCTAAATTGTAAAGTTGGTTTTTCAACATAGTGTCTTGTACTTCTTATTGTTACAATGGGTCAGCCTGTATCCCTATTTAAGCATTTTCCCTTCCCCTCCCCAAACTAGAGAAGTGTATATACAAGATGCAGGACACCAATATCAAATACAGTGAAAACAGGACTTATGCTGTGGGGGAGGAACATACAAAGAAACAAAAAAAATCACATGATACATTATAAATACGTAAGGAACAATAGCAAGAAAGAAAAAAATTACTTGTGTCCCCATCTTGGGGTTCACTTCGCTTAACATCATCTTATCTGGTCATATGTACATAGCTTTTGACCTTTTCTGCTTGTCCCAGGCATCTACTGGTTATTGCAAATAAGGGAAACCATAGGACCTATGTTTCTTTGGGCCTGGCTTATCCTTTGTATATTCTTCCCCCATGGTATAACCCCTGTTGTCACTTTATTTGATTCCAGTGACCCACATCTTGTATATACATTTTTTCTAATTTGGGGAGGGAAAGGGAAATAACAAAATGCTGAAACAAGGATACAGGTTGACCCATTGTAATAATGAGATGTACAAGACACTGTGTTGAAAATGAAATTTACAACTGGTGAGGGAGCAGTTGGGAAGGGCGAGGAATGGGATGGTAGGAGAAAAACAAAGGAGGGGGTAACAGTGCTGGATAGAAAATGTAGTAAGCCAGGCCCAAAGAAACATAGGTCCCATAGTTTCCCTTATTTGCAATAACTAGTATATGTCTGAGACAGATAAGTTGATGTTAGGCGAAATGAACCCCAAGATAAGGACTCAAATGTTTTTTTCTTTCTTGCTGTTGTTTTAAACATATTTATAAGATGTTTTTTGTTGTTTTGTATGTCCCTCCCACATGGTATAACCCCTGTTTTCACTGTATTTGATGTTAGTATAATTTGTGGAGGGGAAGGGAAAAAACCAACTGTTTAAAATAGGGGTACAGGTGGACCCATTGCAACAATGAGATATATAAGATGTTATGTTGAAAATGAACTTTACAACTTTGGCAGAGGTGGGGGGTAAGGGGGCGGGGGGAGATGGGAAGGGATGGGAAGGGGAAACAAAGGAGGAGGCAACAATGCTTGATAAGAAATGTATTCATTACCTTGCTCATGTAATTGTAACCACTCTGTACTGTATTTTCACAATTAAAAAAAAGATAATGTACTCATTACCTGACTCATGTAACTGTAACCCCACTGTAGAGTATCTTTACAAATATATATATACATAATACTTTGAAACCGCTAATATTGGAAAATGTCCTTTGTCTTTACAATAACATTTTCCCTTTATTTCTCACCACAAAATTTTATATTTTCATTTATCCTACATGTTCCATTCTGTTGACAAAAACAAAAAGCAAAGCATTTGCAAAAGCCCATCATTAGATTGAAACTCCTTTGTGTCTCTTCTGATTATAACAGGAATTTTAAACTGCTAAAACCTTTTCTGATATATACACCTGCTCTGTGATTTATAATTAATTTATTCTATAAAGAATGAATTGTTGTTTGTGATCATTTGGGTAAATGCCCAAAAGGGGGATTGCCCGGTCATAGGGGAGCTCTATTGGAGTCTTTTGAGGAACCTCCATACTGCTTTCCAAAGTGGTTGAACAAGTTTACATTCCCACCAACAATGCAGTAAGGTTCCCTTCTGTCCACATCC
>NW_012267262.1:2650602-2763233 GCF_000151885.1 Dipodomys ordii
TCTTTCCTCTTCAGAGAAGTTTCTCTTTAAGTCTTTAGCCCACTTATTTATTGGGCAGTTGTTTCTTTGAAGATTTGTTTTTGGGGGATTTAATTTTTTAAATTCCAAGTATATTTTAGGAAATGTACTTATTACCTTACTCATGTAACTGTAACCTGTCTGTACAGTATCTTTATAATAAAACTATATACAAAAAAGAACAGAAAAAGAGACACAGAAAAAAAAGAATGAATGGTTTGTGCATTATGTCCAGGAACTGTACCAAAAGTCATGGTCCTCGTGCTTCATAAACTCAAATATATTGGTTACACTGACTAGTAAGTAGGCAATTATAGCATGCTATGTAAATAGTATCAGAATTATGCAGAAGGTTTTCTGGAGGAATGCACTAGACCCTTCTAGGTTGGATAGTAAACAGGATAGCTCCTGGGAATGTTACTTTATTTGGAAGTCAGGTAACTGCAGATGTTAGTTAGATTAAAAATATAAGATGATATTCTGGAGTTAACACGGATCATAACTCTATTTACTGGTTTCCTTAAAAGAAAAGTTAGACACCTCAGAAAAGTTGATGTGAATATGTAGGCAGAGGTAGGTATTGTGAAGCTACATGCCAAGATTATCAAACATTGCTGGTAGTCCCTTAAAGGCAACAAGAGGCAAGAAATGGCTTCTCACTTAGAACCTTCAAGAAGGAATCCATCTTGAAGATACCTTCATTTCAGAATTTAAGAGAATTGATTCTTTTGCTTGTTTATTTATTGGAATTTGTGATGGCAAACTTCAGAAATGAATACAAGCCTTTAACCAAGTCTGGAGCCCTAAAAAGGGACTTTACGTTGGTATTAGCATGTTTTCTGGTCAAAAGATGGTTAGCTGACAATGGAGAAGGCTGCAATGCTTGGTAAGAAATGTACGCATTATCCTGCCCATGCAATTGTAACCCCTCTGTACAGTATGTTCACAAATAAAATAAAATTAAATTAAAAAAAAAGATGTTTAGCTGAAATATTGAAAGTAGGAGACTACGCAGTTTACCCATGTTTATTTCTGTCTCTGACCCTTCTCTGCTGGATTCATTGTCTACTGATAAGATTCCACCATCTGTGGGTATGAAACAGGCATCTTGAAAATTATTTTAATCATTTCCTTGACACATTACAATTCTGCCTATTGGAGGGTGCCCTTCAATTCTGTTCATGAAAATATCAGGTAATGATCCTATATGTTATAGTCAGAGTGTGAAAAGAGGCTTATGTGTTGAATAGTTGATGCCCAGCTACTGGTGCTATTCAGGAAGTTTATGGAGACTTTGGGTGTTTGTACTTAGCTGGACGAAGTTGGTCACTGTGAGCAGGTCATTGGGGGGTATCTTGCCCTGTTTTCTTCCTGTATTTTTCTTTCTTGTTTCCTATCTGTAACAATGTGAAGAAACTCTCATGCTTCCTGTTTCTGTCACCATGAAGTTTTGCTCAGTGCATGAGACTAAGCATCTGTAGACTGTACTCTGTAACTAGAAGCTAAAATAAATATTTCTTACCTTGAGTTGTTTCTATTAGACATTGGTCATAGTGATGACTTTAAACAAAAACAATTCTGAAGGGTAATTATCACATCTATTACTTTGAACTTATTTTTGTGACTTTCCTGGGGCTTGAACTCTGAGCCTGGGTGCTGACCCTGAGCTCCTTTCACCCAAGGCTAGATTGGGCCACATGGCACTTCTAGATTTCTCTGTGATTAATTGGAGATAAGAGTTTCAAAGTCTTTCCTGCCCTGGCTAGCTTCAAATCGCAACCCTCAGATCCCAGGCTCCTAAAGTAGCTAGTGTTACAGGCATGAGCTACCAGTGCCCGGCATATTACTTTAAACTTTAATCAGTTTTCATAGTGGGTCTAATCAAAGTCCTCACTTACAGCTATCTTGAGATGTACAATGTATTATTGCCAATTATATCTACTTCTGTGCAGAAAAACCCCTAGCATTCATTGCTCGTATGTAGCATTAATATTGTTCTTGTCAGCCCATTATTTCTCATACATCTCCTACCTACTCCACACAGCATGGGTAGCCTCTAGTTTATTCCTAACTTTGATGAGATCAATTTTGTTTCACCTCCACATGGGAATTGGATTGTATATTTGTCTTCTTTTTGCTGGCTTACTTCATTTAACATTCTGCCCTCCAGATATATCCATGTTGTCACAAATGACTGGATTTAATCTTTTCTCTGGCTGAGTAATAGTCTACTTGGCACATATACAACATTTACTTTACCCATTAATCGAGTTGATGGATGCTTAGGTTGACTCAATATCTTGGCTATTGTGAGTAGTACTGCAATAAATATGCCAATAATGTTACAGGTCTATCTTTAACAGAGTGATTTCATTGCCTTTGAATATATTCCCAGTGATGGGACTGTTGGATCACACACTTGTTCTATTTTTAATTTTTAGAGCAACCTCCAAAATAATAATGCCTGCCCTAATTGACAGCTACATACGCAGAATATAGGAGTTAAGAGGTGCACTTTACAGGTCTTTCCGTGGACAGATCTCCTCCTAGAATGAAAGTCTTGAGTTGGGATCATTTTTTGAATTGAGCAGAAAGATGGGTAGCATGAAGGGTATTATACCCTTGGAAAATACTCAAAGCATTTTGCTTAAGTCCTTCATTGGCTGGAAGAGCAGTGTCATGTGAGCTAAACAGATGGATTAAAAACACAGACCTAGAGAGCTGGACCTGGCAGGATAGACTACAACAATGGCTGCTGTAGAAGAGTAGGAAGGGACCAACCTGGAACAGAAAGTGGTGATTCTGACACTGTACTTTTATATTTATCCTGCCGTGTAACCTTCACTCCAACTTGGAAGAGAGATGTTCATGTCTTTATCTCACCAATGGGAAAAATGAGGCTCAGGGAAGTTTAGGAATTGGCTGGTGGTCACAGAGCTTGTGATTAAATCTACATTTGTCTCATTTCATGAATTGTTCTCTTTTACTTCCAATGTCCCATTGATAAATTGGAAGTATATTTTAAGCGATTGAGTCCAAATCTTTCAAAAATAACACTAGTGCTGAATAAAGGCAGTCCATGTTGAAGATGACATATAGCTAAACAGCTAGAAAGACTGATCACTGGGCAGTGGGGAAGGACCGAGGCCTGGCCCTGTTTGCAGAGAACAGACATAAATCAGAAATGCTCACTTATGAGGATCCTAAGATTTGACTTTGAAAGCAGTCAAAGGAAGGTCAAAAACATGCTTTTGATTTCTCCAAAAGCAGTATTCTACAGTGCACTTTGTAATTAATAACTGTCATGCTAAATTCCTTGATTCAGACAATCAAATTGAAAAATAGAACATTTCACAAGATACAAACGGTAGCCAGATATCTCTTCAAGTTCTGAGGTTCTGAAAGGAACCACTAGTTCCTAGCCTCAGCAAGATGTATTTTCCTATATGCCTATAACTATACAGTGAATCACAATGATGCCAATAATAATTAGTTCTTTATGAGTACAAGAAACTGAAACAATTTAACCTGTAGTCCTATTATTTCTTATAGTAGCCACGGAAAGAAGGTGCAGGATTTATTTCCCATTTTGCCATCAAGATTGCAAAGCTTATAGAGATTGTTATCTTAATCTCACATCATACAGCCTGGAAAACAGCAGCCAGTCTGCCCCTGTCCAGGAGCCTGGCATGTAAAAGTCAGGTTCTGTATGTTGAAATGGGGCAGGTGCAGAATCTATTGTAGGATATGATGATAGAGGAGATTCTCCCTCTATCTTTCCCTCTTTTCTTCTTTCTCTCCCCTGTTCTTCATACTCATATCTCAGGTTCCCAAGTAGCTAGGATTACAGGCATGAGCCACTAGTGCCCCGCTGTTGGGAAGCAGTTTTAAACATAAGGACAAACCAGTGGAGTTGTTCCAAGATTTCACGCGGAGGAATAGGAAATAGGCAAGTTCTTTGGTCTCTCAGGATTACTCAACTACTATTACTGAAGCTTAGATTTAAATTTTACTCCCAGGGCTAACATGTAATTCTGTTCATTTATATCAAATTACAGAATGTTTTTACATGAGAGAATTTTTTGGAACTTGCTTGCTTTAAAAGTCTCTAGACTGTGACCTGCAGGGATAATAGAAGTGTTATCTCCAAATAGTACAATAGGGAATCTCTGACCTCTTTACCCACGGCTTTCCCCTCCACTACTTTTCACAGATAGTACTTTCAGCTTCCCATTTCTTAGTGACAGTGTAAATGCTGGGCACTATATTTTGCATGGATTTCAGGCTTTTTGGTGCCTAGATATAGTTTGTTGTAGCCTTAGGGTTTTATTTGTCATCATCTTAAATCATTTCCTTGAATTTTGCCTTTTGTACATCATCTATATTACTCTTAGGTTTTTGTTTGTCATAATTCATCATGTTTTTTTCTTCTTTAAGGAGAAAACAGCAGAGAGGGTGAACCTCAATGTTTCAACAGTTCTTATCTGGTAGGGAAGCCTAGAAAGGTTAACCAAATCTCCTTCAGTTCAGCTGAAGGGGAAATAGTACCCTCTCCCCCTCACAACTCCTTATAACTAGGATCTCTTTAGTATTAGGCAGGAAGGGTAAAGTCAGGTGGGGCAGATGGAAGTGGAGTGAGATGGAGGCCCGTGAGTGAGCAATGTTATTTGACTGAGGAATTTCAAGGTCTCAACATAATCTATGTCCACCAGGATCTTTAGCTACTAGACAGGGCCTTGGTCTTTGGCTCACTTCGAAGACTTCAGGCTATGTTTGTCCTGGGGGAAGGAGAAGGGAAATGACTCAGAGGGGTTCACAGCAAGGACATTTCTAAGATTTGGCTGTTGGAGGAAAAGGTGAGTCATATTCCATCATTTTTGCTAGTGATTTCAATGTTCAAGAAACTCTACACATGCATGAATGTGCATGCCAGTTGGTAGAAAGCAATCTGTAAGAAGTTTTTTCTATTTGAAGGTAAGAAGCTGCATCATAATCATCTAGATGAAAAGAGCCTGAGGATGAATGAAGAAATTTTTTCTTAAACCTTTATTAAGCTTTACTATGCATGAGCTCTATACCAAGTCCTTTACATGCACTATTTGATTTAATCCCAGTATTACCAGTAAGCTATCTTCTCTCTCAGTGCCTAATCATACAGATAAGAAAGTTGATGTTCATGAAGATTAACCAGCTTGTCAAAATTAGTCAAATAATAAGATGTAGAATCAAGACCAGAAGCTCAACCTCTGTTTTTAACTTTCACTAAGCCATAGGCTAAATATATGGAAGATTTTCTCAAGTAAGTCTACTCGAGTAAACCTGGGTTGCCAATGACTGGCAGCACTATACCTTTCACTCTCACATTGCAGCTATTGATAATCAAATTTCTCTATTTTTTAAAAACTATGTTTAATATTCAGAAGATGTATGTGTGTGTGTGTGTGTGTGTGTGTGTGTGCGTGTGTGTGTGTGTGTGTGTGTGTGTGTGTGTGTTGGTCCTGGAGCTAGTAGAACTCAGGGCCAGGGCTCTGTCTCTGAACATTGTTGCTCAAAGCTAGAGCTCTATCACTTGAGCTATAGCTCCCTTTATTACTTTATTTTTCTGGTGGTTAATTGGAGATAAGAATCTCACAGACTTTCCTATCTATGCTGGCTTTGAACTGTAATCCTCAGATATCACCCTCCTGAATAGCTAGAATTATAGATATGATCCTCCTATGTCTGACAAGAAGTAATTTGTAACTAACCTACTATTTTTTCTCTTTTTAAATGAGCATACATTAGTCCTACAAGGGAAGAGTTTTATCTGTCACATTTTCATACACTCATACAATGTAATCCTGATCAAACTCAGGCTCTCCTTCCCAGTTGTAAAACAATTTCAAAAGTTTTCATTGTCCTATATTTGTGTATATAAACTACTTTGACCCTATTCATCCCCATTCTCTTTCTCTATTTTCCTTCTCCCCTCCTGCTGATACCTGTCCTTCCAACAGCGTTTATTTTACTTTCTTCTCATTCTTTTTGTTACGTGTATATTAATTGAACCAAGTTATTTCAACATAGTATTTTAGACATACACACATTATGCCTTAATCATCATAACCTGCTCTTTTGCTTTCTTCTTCTCGGTCCCTCAATCCCTTTTGATTAACAGCTTTCATTGAAATTTCCTCGTACACAGTTGCAATGTATGTCAATACTGTATTATTCGCCCTCCATCATTCTTTGTCGCTCTCATATTTATCCCCTTATTTCTACACTGCAGAGAATTTTAAACCCATTAAAACCTTTTTCAAACCTAACCTTTGCCTCTGTTTTTCTAGGGAAAAGCCAGTATCTTTATGGTAAATGCAATTGGAACTATGGGAAAGTGAGAGAGTGTTAGCCGTCCTTAAACTTTGTATGACTAATGGGCTTTTTGTGAGAAAGACAGAGCACAAGTGTCTTGTCTTAATCCGTTTTGTGCTGAATGAGACAGACTTCATACTGAAGGAAGTTTATTACTCCTAGTTAGGCAAGCTAGAAAATCCAGGAGGGGCCCAGCAGTTCCTTCTTGTTGCTTTGTAACCAGGCTGAGGGCATCATGGGTGTCAGAATGGAAAGAATGCCCATTTTACCTTTTTGTAGGGGAAACATTTCTGCAGTAATTCATTGATCACTGATCGAAGTTTTAAACTTGCTCAAAGGTTTACTTTACATTTCAAGACACACCTTATACAGAGGACTTTGTTTCTTGAACATTTTTGTTTACATTTACATAATGAATTTACTTCTGTCAGCAAATAATGCATTTCGTTTCACTTGAGGCCAAGACATAGAAAAATTAAGAGTTACAAAGTACATGATCCTGGTCCTGAAGATTCTCACAGTCTAGTTTGAAATACACATATATTGGCCAAAATAAATGCAAATGTATTCATCATCTCATCTCTCAACTCATATTTCTACTGTGTATTATGTCCTCTGTAGCAGGGATTTTCTGCAAAGACTTAGATAAGCAAATATTTTCTTCTTTGTAGGGCATGTAGTCTCTGTTAGCCACAGAATGTCGTACATGAAATATGTTCTCTTTATATCCTATTTTCTAGAGCTAAGGCTAACATTTTAATTTGAATATGTTTGGATGAATATAAAAGTATTTCTATGCTTTGTCTCTTCACAACATGATTGGGGCTAGAAAGACAAGGATGATGGCCAAGAACATACATTTATATATAGATGCATTATCCACATGAATATAAATATCTCATTCATCCCTTGTAAAAGTAAAATGTATATTACTGGGTATCTAGATGTATATGTGAGGATCTCTCATTAAAAGGGGAAAATACCTTATTTCTTACTATCTTGTAGCAAAAATTGTTAGCCAAACCCAACTTACTTTAACTTAAACTAACTTACTTAAAAGAAAGACAGAAAACAAGCCTATATGTAGGTATCCAAGCAGTAAATGAATGTGCCTTAAGCAAACTAGCAAATCTGAAAATGGGGTGGCAGATTGGATAGTACCGGGGATGGCTTAGCCTTTCTAGCATGTTCCTACTTCCCTTCATGGCTTACTGAATTCTCTCTTAATATTCACTCTCTCACCTCAAATATGAGCTAGAAGCTCTTGTTCATTTTTTTCTCCTATTCAGTATGTTTCCTCAGGGCAAACCTTGACTCCCAAAGTCTGTACTTCACCTGGCACAAATCCCATGCACGCTTCCAAACTACGCTCAAATGCCAGCTCTGCAGCAAAGCTTTGCCCCAGTCCATAAGGCACAATTAATCATATCCCCCTCCACTCCATTCTCTCAGAGCATTGTTCATGTGGCTTTTTAGGATTTGCCATAATTTATTATGCCTTGCCTTATATGTGTCACTCTCTGCTGCTAGATACTGAGGTTTGGAGGAAGTGCACGGTCTTTGTGACTAGTGGAAGACTTGCAAGACATATGAATGCTCTGCACACAGTAGGAAGCGAAGTCCTAAATGGAGACAGCTTAGTGCTGCAGTTAAGACAGCTCCAAACCCAGGAGTCCACTAAGTAACCGTATAATCTTTTATGGTACTCATGACTTTTCTAAGCCAGCGTTCCTATGTGATGACTGTTGTGTGATGAATACATAGCATGGCTGTAAGGATGAAGTGGCATTAACAATCTAAGTTGCCCACTTCAGTGCTGTCATGTAGTAGGAATGAAGTTTAGCACTGACTAATACTGCTATTGCTACTGTTGAAAAGCAGAACATGCTCCTGATGCTGTTGCTGTTGTATAAACAGTGAGGGATCATGCTGAAAGTAATTTTGAGGTGCAAAATTAAATAATAAATTATGCAATATATCATGTATAAGCCATACTTTCCCTTGGTGTGTTTTGTGTGTGTGTGTGCATGCGTGTGCATGCACGCGCACTGGTACTGGGGTTTGATCTCAGGGCCTGGGTGCTGTCCCCGAGCTTTTGTATGTAAGGCTACCACTTTATCACTTAAACTACACCCTCACTTGTAGGTTTTTGCTAGCTAATTGGAAATAACTTTTCCTTCCTGGGGTGACTTAGAACTGTGATCCTCAGATCTCAGCCTCCTGAATAGTTAGGGTTATAATCATGAACCACTGGTGCCTGGCTTCTCGCTTGACTTTTTAAGTTCAAGGCTGGTGCTCTACCACTTGAGCCACACCTTCAGTTCTTGTTTCTAGTTACTTGGAGAAAAAATCTCTTGGATTTGTTTGCTCATGCTGGCTTTTAACTTTAGTCTCTAGATCTCAGCCTCCTGAGTAGCCAGAATTATGAGCATGAGCCACCTGGATCAGACATAGACTATCCTTTTAATTGCTTTTTCACTCTTATCTTTTCTCTGCACTTAAAACTTTCTTTTAGAAGGATGGTTGAGAGGCATTGCCTGAATAAAAATAACAGAATTCTACTCCCAAAGACATTACTTTTTTAATAGTGTGAAATTAGACCTAAATTACTCATTCTCATCACTGTTGACACTTTGGCTCACAGTTGCTCTCCTCTCTTCCCTCTCCTCCCCTTACCTTTCTTCTCCCTTCCTTTTGTTTTCTTTCTTTCCCTTTCTTTTCCTTCCTTTCCTTTCCTTTCCATCTGAGATCTGGACTAAAACTTAGTACCTGAGACTTTCGATCATTGGCTAGTACTCTACCAACTGAGCCATGTTACCAGCAATCTATCACAACCATCACTTGTTTGTCTAAATAATTTAGTTATATTTAATAATGTAATTTATATCTTAAATGCACTGCACAAAATCAAGCTAGAAATGCACAGTTCCCAATTTGTGTTCACTTTCCTGTTTAGCTAAGAAGAAAAGCATTTTGAAGTGTATCTTTCTTTGGAAACAGAGGAATGAAGTCTGACAGTGGTCCAAAACAAAAATGGCTCCTCAAGGACACCAAGAGGAGTAGGATTTCCTTCTAGAAAATGCTGCCAGAACTTGTGCATTTTCTATTTAGGTTTCCCAGGTGTCCCTAGGAAGTAAATATGTTAGAGGACCATGAGAAGTGTTTAGAATGAGAAGAGCTATTACTTTTCATTAGTGGGCAACTCTGTTTATTGAATTGAGCACATGATGAGGATTCCAGGTGTCCACAAACCTGGAACCTCAAACCCACCTTCTTAAAATGCCCTAATTGATTTGCCATGCTGAGATTCCTTTAAATATAAAACTGTGTTCTTTGTGTAGATTAAATCTCTTGTCAACTCCAATGCTAGTGATTTCATTTTCTTACACAATGGAAAGAGCCCTTTCAAACAAGAGAAGCATACAATTTTAGAGTTGATCAAATCAAACATCTCCACTAGGGCAGTAAGTTAATAACAAATGTCACTAAAATAACAGATTGAGGTTTGTAATCTCATTATATATCTACAATCTAGTTATGCTGTGCTTCAGATTCTGGATAGTGGTTGACACATAAGCAACACATTAAGTCACAAATCCGTGGTACCTGAGTTTCTCTGGGTTTTCCAGGTAGTTATGTTATGCTTACAGATTCTATAGTGCCATCAAGATCATCCAGTAAAGGGAAGAAGATAGGGATGAACCTTCAGTAAAGAATAAACTCATGGCGTCAGGATCACTTCTGCTTTGCTCACTGTTGCATCTTCAGAACCCAGAAATGTAGCTGCTTCATCATAGGATTGGTATCTGGCAAAGAAAACATCCAGTGATAAAAAAAACAGCCATTATCTCCAGTTCTTCAGCATATTTTGCAGTGTGTATAGGGGTTTGATGTGGTACCTTTCATGAAGTGGCTGTTACCATTGTAAGTCATTATTCTTTGTTCTGTAGAAAACTTAGGTGCACAGAAGGGAAACAGTTTGCTGATAAATCCAGAGCAAGAATCTGGAGAACACAGTGTATGATAGCCTGTCTCTTCTTAGCCTAGGAAGGAAATGCAATGTTGAACTGGTTTCTTGGTTTTGCTACCAATAAGTGAAAATTTAATGAACCTTAAATATTACAATCCTTTTCTTTGAAATACTGAATTGATAGTTGACTAATAATAGCATACCCAGATGCAAATAATCCATCCACAATCTTTATACTAAGACATAGTTTATTTTCATGAGATACACAAAGAAAGTTTATATTGAGCATGATTTCCCTAGATAGTTTAAGCTTTGGATGATACAGTTCTTTTTTATTGGGTTTTAGATTTTTTGAATCTACTTGTCATATCCACTAAGGCTCAAGTAGGTAATTAATTCATTTTTCTTTCATTACAGGTAAATTTAATTTATAAAATGGTATGTGTCTAGATTGATGAATAATGTGACTAGTCTCAGACAAAAGAAAGAGTTCCTAATAGATATGTGATCTTGAACAATCCTCGATACCAATTCTTTAATGGAACTTCCACAATTTGATACTTTTATAAAAAAATTCTTTGTCATTTTCCTTTGCTTTTTACATACTTGCAATCTCAGCTCCATGGGAGATGAAAATTGGGAAGATTGAAGTTCATGGAAAGCCATGGCAAAAGTTAGTGAAACTCCTATCTCAACCAACCAGTCGGATGTCGTAGTTTGTGCCTGAAATCTTCTAATAGTGTGGGAGATATAGATTTTTAGTTTGACACTAGCCCTGCATGAGACTCCATTCAAGAAATACCAGTTTATAAATGAACCTGTATGGTAACAAATGAAAACAGGTTAAATTTTGAAGGAAGACATGTAATTGCTTGAATCCTGGTTCTGCCAGCTAAGGCTATGCAGCCTTAGGACATTTGATTCTCAGTCTCATTTTCACCATTTAAAAAATGGAAACAATAGCACCTAGCAGATATTTCCATGATAAGAGATGATGCTACTTTTGTTAGGAACTAAGTTAAGTAAAAATAACAAGGATGCATTAGCCCATATAGGGGAAGCTTAAGCCCTGGTGCAGTGGATTTATATAGTCTGGGTATGAGACAATTTGTTCCCAGTGTATCCTTCAAAGTCATAGCAGCACTGTTACCCAAGCACTTTTTTAACACTAGCTGTGAGAAACATCACCTCAAGGTCCTGACTGATATTACCTCACTCTATCTTGTAGGACTCTTTATCATGATACTGTACTATCATACATTGTAACGAATACCTCATGATCCCTGCACAAGTTCTCCTATTATTGCTTCCATTTACGGGCCGGAGTGAAGTGAGGAGTATGTGCCCACCATGAACTTTAACCCCTCTGCCCCAGTTCTGCAGGATCTCGATGGGAGACTGTTTCATTTGAACACTAAGAAGCCAAGCTGGACCTTCTAGTTTCATGTTCTTTCTCTCTTTTGTCAGTATTTGATACTCTATCTTGCCAGCTTTCCAATTGTCATCTGTAGCTTGTGGAAATGCTGTTACATTACTAACTTTGATGCAGAGTTATACTTTATATATATATGTGTATGTGTGTGTGAGTGTGTGTGTGCATATATATATATGTATATATATATACATATATATATATATATATATATATATTTGAGAATGTGAGTGGCCAGAGCTCACAATGTATAATTTTATGGGCAAGGATTTGCAAATAAATATGCTTATATGTGTTGTAGATTGTATAATAAACGTAGCAAGATAAATGTTGTGCAGATAGTTTTATGTATAGTTTAAGTATATTGAGCTATTTGAAATAAGAAATGATATTTGAATCTCAAGGTATGTACTACATATATAGTGGTGCTGGGTTTTTGAACTTAGGGCTGAAGTCATGGTAAGTAATTATCTACCACTAGATGAGCTAGTCTCAAGGAATATGTCCCGAAAGGATTTTAAATAATATGGGTAATATTAATGTGAGCTATTCTCTATACTCAGATGGGTACTCTATAGTTAAACATATCAGGTGGCTCTCTGAAGCTCAACTCACATTAAGTGTATGATGATGACAAAACCATGACATTTTTCTTTGGTGACATTTTCCAGCTACAATTAAATTTTACTTTGTTCACTTAACTCTCAAGTGTGTAAAAGGAACTCAGGGTTAATTGTTTCAGTCATTATCTTTAGTAAGAAATTTGGTTATTTTTTATTGAGTAGTATACAGAACCATTGGTGATTTAGCAACAATTGACAATAAATTAATCCAGATGGGACCGATAACATAACAATCTGTGAAATGAAGAGTAAAAAAATACTCAAATATCTTTGAGTATTTACTCCATGGTAAAGACAGATTGGAATACAAGGGCAAGAAGAACAATTTGTACTTCTTGTCTGTTTTGGTCTTGCTATCCAGTGATCAGTCAGGTGTGGTAAACAGTTATGCATCAATGCACAATTGCATTTAATACTGCCAGGAGAGGAGGGTGATGCTATACTCTGAGAGTCTGTGATAAGGAGAACCAACCTGATTAGAAAGGGGTAACTCTGGAGTGGAGTTTGGATAACCTCACAAGGCTTGTCATAAGTCTAAACTTAGTCCACATACTTGTAACCAAACTTTCCATACTGAGGCATTTTTCCTAAAAAGACTAATGTGAGATGAGCCAAGCATCTTAGCTATCAGGATAAGACACTATTACTTTCATTGCCAAAATATTGCAGTGGGTTAATTTGTGACATTATTAAAAATTTGGTCAAATACAAAAATTCCTTTTTGAAAAATATATCATAAAATGCTTCCTAGTGAAATATGTAATAAAACATTGGGTATTAAAAAGGCTTTGCCTTTACCCTGACTGCACTTTTTCTACCTACTCAATTTATCCTACTTGATTTCAAATAGCTGCTAATACTAGCTGCCACTTAACCTATACCAGCCTCATATGCAATACTGTACATCCATTATTCAGAGTAATTTCATATAAACCAGGGATATTATTACTTACTTATTTGGGGGTATGGGAAAATTTAAATATACCAGTCAGGTACCAATGGCTTATACTTGTAATCCTTGCTACTCAGGAGGCTGAGTTCTGAGAATTGTGGTTTGAACCTAGGAAAGTCCATGAGACTCTTGTCTCCAGTTAAGTACCGGAAACCCTGCAGTGGAGTTATAACTCAAGTGATAAAGCACTAGCCCTGAGCCAAAAAGCTCAGGGGAAGCACTCAGCCCTGAGTTCAAGCTCTAGGACCAGCATCAAAAAAGGAAAAAAAAAACAAAAAGAAAGAAAAAGTCAATAAACAGGTGTATTCTCTATGCAGCAAAGAATAATAATAACTCATAGATTTCTTATCACATTTTGTCTAAGTGAAATCTCTCATTCCTTCCCAACAGCATTCTGTGAAGAGGGCTGCAGATATGGCGGAACATGTGTGGCTCCTAACAAGTGTCTCTGTCCACCTGGATTCACAGGAAGCCATTGTGAGAAAGGTAACCTAGGCTGCTGGGGGGCAGGAGGATAGGGGAAAATAATGGAGTTGGAACAAATGGAAGCGCCACTCTAGGCATAGGTTTCTGTGGAGTGACTTCACACATTGTGTTTTGATGGTGTCATGGCTCTCTCAAAGGGGATACCTTTTGATTATTGCATAATAGCCTTCCTCCCTCTGAACACTGCCCTTCATTTGCCCTCTGTCCAACGCGTCTTATCTAGCAAGGTCGAGTTTTTTCTCTGCTAGGCTTTGCAGTGTGCATTTTTGTTTTAGTGCTAATTAGAGATAAAGCCTGATGAACTGGCCTGCCCCCTTTATCATCAATTGGTTGCTCTATGCACGACCAATGGAGTTTTAACAGTCTGCTGTGTCAACGGAATCTAGATTAGCAGCACATGCTTCTTACATAAAAGCATATTAAATAATTCCAGCAGCAGGTTTATTGGTGAGCTTGGGATTTTATTCTAATATTGGTTTATTAGTGACATTATCATTCATAGACCTGATAATACAAACAGATTAGTATTAGTAGGATTCCATTGTGTGCACTTTTTGGTTTGCAATAAATGTAGTGTTTACACTTGTACCACTCAGGTTGAATCCAGCTGCCTTACTGATTAAGAAGGTCCTTCCTGTGTACATGTGAAATATTCACGTCAATATGTGTTCAATGTAAACCAGACGTTTATGCCACAGAAAATAAATACATAAATTACTCTTCCTATGTCCTTTATCAAAACTGAACACACTGAAAACACTGCAGTGCATTTTTCAGAGTTTGGATATTACCCTTGATACATCTGACAGCACAACATAGTAAAACAGAGATAAGCTGTTATAACACTACTACCAAATGAAGAAGAGAGTATCTATCTTTCACTGAATATCTAAACAGAGGAACTCTTTTCTTCCCTTCAAGTTTAAAAGTTTCTACAATTAGCTAATAAGTTCTAAAAATGGGCCCATTTATTGAAATCTACCCTGGACAACTTAATGCACTGAACTGCCTATATATTTGTAAGGTAGCCTCATCCTTTTAAAATTATGTCAAAACTGAACTATATAAATTATTTAACAAAGAAATCAGTGGGCAACAGCATTATTTCTCTATTTTGCAATGTTACGAATGAACCAAATCGCACTTATTATATAAAATTAATTAAATGGTTTGTCCTTTAAAAAAGTGCCAAGTACTGCCTCTGAGCAATGTGAGAGAATTACCACATGGAGCTTAAGAATTCTTGCCAAAAGCACAGAAACTTAATGGTAACTTAGCATCCAGGCCCTTATTGCAGCACATTTAATTTTAATTAGGTTTTCTAAAATGAAAAAAAAATCTAAAGGATTCTCATTAGTGTTTCTAGGACTCCCATGTCTCTCTAAAATGAATATCTAGGATTTGATGGGCAAAGCATGGTACTGATCGTAGTGACAATGATGGTAGATACTGTTAGTAATGAAATGCCATTCATTATGTGCTAAATATATATATATCAGATTTTTCAGTGAATATGCTGATATCAAGAAAAAGAAAAAGCTCATTACATTGTTCATGTAACTGTAACACCTCTGTACAGTATTTTTCACAATAAAAAACCTATTTAAAAAAAAGAAAAAAAGGAAAAAGAAAAAGCAAAGTAGTAGGTCCTTTTACTTCCATTTTATAAATGGCAATCCAAAGCTTATCCAGGGGTCAGTTAGCATGTTTCATAATTATTACAGCTGAACATAGAACCCATATGTGTGCTATGTAGCTGGCATATGTTTCTCAGAAGTAATACCTGGGTGTTGCTGGCTCATGATCTGAGGATTGTGGTTCAAAGCCAAATACAGGGAGGGAAGTTCATGAGACTGCAAGAAACCACTCAGAAAACACCAGAAATAGCACTGTAGCTCAAATGCCAGAGGGTTAGCCTTGAGAAAAAGCTCAGGGACAGTGCCTAGGCTCTGAGTTTGAGCCCCAGGACCAGCTAGCAAACAAACAAACAACAAACAACTTCTTGTGAAAATATTGATTCGTGGGCTGTCTTCTTAGACAAAGAGAGTGATAATAAAGGTGGTGAGTTAACAAATCTGTATTTCCACGAGCACTTCTATTTATTGCAGTATTCCACTAAAATATCTACAGGGAGGTTCTTTCTTATTCTTTTTACATTGTATACAGTGGAGGGGGAGGGGCCTACCAGACCCTGTGATCAGTAGTGGCTATAGGAAATACTGAGTCTGATTTCTTATGCATTGTTGATGTATCTTTTCCTGCGTGATTGAATCACTCCTTACCCTCTGTTCCTTCACTTGGAGCAATAATAAAAATATAATAATAGAAAAAAATCAAGTTTAGAGGATGAATAAAATGGAAATAGGGAAGCTGTTTGTTATTAGACAAATCCTAACGTTGCAGGCACTTATTACATAGTCTTCAATTCTTGCTTCATCATCATGAGGAAAAACAAAACAATAAAATGAAAACAGAAAGCTTTCTCTCCATTTGGTATTTTTATCTGTAGCAAAGCCATTCCATTTCACAGTGGCCAATCTTATACCAAATTCTATCATCATTTTCATGGGCAAAAGAAACAAATATTTTTCTAATCAGTTGTGCACAATAGATATAGATAATGGTAAGCCAACTATTAAATCTGTGCTGTATCTTTTCCGAATGTTGTTGTCATGGAGATTATTATCAATAAGAACTAAAACAAACCTACCTGACATTCAACAGTGATGCTGGGTGTCTTGAGAATTAGAGTACCAAAGGAAAAATGCAAAGATATTGTGAATGTTCTAAGGCATGATTGCACTAAATCTCTTGTTTGGTGTATTTTAATTTCAGGGCAAACTACATGACTTCATTTGTGCCATATAGGATTCACTTCCATGTAGGCCCAAACATGTGTCTTTGGTCACATGTTGAGACTAAATGTAAATGAATCCTGTATTTCCTAAGGTCACATGTAGTTTTGATTTTATTCATTGCTTATGATACTTGGCCTTTCAACATTGAGGTAAACTTAGTTCCGTCACTGAAATCATTTTGTAAAGCAAATGTGTATCTAGAATATAACGACACTCACATGCTTTGTATGGGACATTAACCTCAAACTCTTCTTCATTTGTTTTCTATAGATTTGCGGTTGTCAAATTTTTTGTTTTGACAGTTCCACTCAAGAACATTTTACTTCTGTTGATTTCTCCACATTATACTATGTGTGTTCTTTTCTACTGTTTGTTTCTTTTCTCTGCCTTTGGCTTGGCTTGGTTTCATATTTAACATGGAAATGAATAACAAATGAGATGAAAGACTGAGGACATAACTGTGTATTGCAAGGCCCTGATTTTCATTACCAGGACCAGAAAGGGAAAAAGAAAACACAAGGAGATATGGAGAGGTAGGAGATAAGTACTAAAGAAGCAGGAAGAAGAGTAGCTTTAGATGAAAAATGTTTTAGGTAAAACTCTCTTCTCAACCTAAAAGCCAAAGGGATAGGATTCTACAAGCATGTATAGTAGCCAAACACAAAACAAAATGAAAACAGAACTAAACAAAATGCACTTCTCTTACATTTTTTTCCAATTATAAAATCAAAAGTCTACCCTTAAACCAGAAAAATATTAACTGGCCAAGAAACAGATTTAGGTGAGTCTCAGATTTCTGCTTGGTATGTCTGCTTAGAAACCAATCAGTACACATTAAATATAACACAATCAGATGTTATATCTATGTCTAGATTGGATTTATTAATCTGAAAGTTATCTGCATTGCATTTTGAACCCGATTTTTCTTTGTTATGGAGAGATTTGTTATTTTATTAGAATATGTCAGTGTCTCTGTGAGCGTTGTTCAGTAAATATTACTAGTATTCCTGCCACCAGTCAGGAAAATAAAACATGACTCCATACATTACCATACTTCCCCTGAAAGCCAAATCCTTGCCTTTGAGAACTCCCTGATATCTGGGTAGCTCACTCCTGTAATCCTAGCTACTCAGAAGGCTGAGATTTAAGGATCATGGTTTGTGCCAGCCCGGGCAGTAAAGTCCATGAGACTCTTACCTCCAATAAACTACTCAGAAAAAAAAGGCAGAAGTGGTGTTGTGGCTCAAATGGTAGAGTGTTAGTCTTGAACACAAAAAGGCTCAGGGACAGCACCGAAGCCCTGAGTTCAAGCCCCAGAACTGGCAAAAACAAAACAAAACAAAAAACAAAAAAACCCACCTGACCTTTCCTCTGCATTGCATTTAAATGTATTAAACATGTATCAAGTAAACACTGTGACACTGTATTGGGCAAGGACTAATGACAAGATTATAATGTAACAATCTGCACATAATCTGTACATGTTCAGCACAGATGATTTTCAATTCATGGCTGCTTGAATCTATGGGTGTTGAAACTCCTATGAAGCAGAGTTAACTGTATTTCTCTATTTTAAATTTCTTTCCTTTTCTCTAATAAACATAAATCAGTTGTCTTCAAATGTATTAATATTATATGTATACACATACATACGTGTTGACATATAAAGACAACTGAATCTCTATACTATGAATCAGGTATAAATCCATGGTTCAAATGATCAATGAAATCTACCTTTTTTCATCTGAGAAGAATCAAACTTTCACAGTAATAAACAAACTGCCAGTATCACAGTAATTTAAAGAAACATTTTATACATTTTGTAGATGAAAAATAAACATCTTAAAGTATCTCTTGGACTATTTTGAAGTACTCATCACTAACCAAAATTAAAAAATTCAGAGTCTGCTTGATACCCATCATATGGTTTGTGGGGTACATCTCATTGTCTGAAAATCAGACTGATATGGAAAATCATTAGAATCTGTATCTACCCACACATGTTAACGGAGTGCATGTTGGGATACTTAAATTCACCCAAGTAACTTGAACTTTGTGTTTCCCTGAGGGAAGAGAGGACTTTATCTTTCTTTACTAGAAGGATATTTGAACTTATACATATGAATTCATATGTATATGGATAGACATGAAGATAGTTTTTATAGTATTAAACTTAGATATATACATATATGCTTATCTTAAGAGACTATCATACTATCATGCTTCTTCCATGATAAATTTATTTGATCAATAACTTGGTAAGGGTTTAGGCAGAAGTATAAGTCAGACAACTGCACTCTATAGCCTCTATTTTGGAGTGCATTTATTGTAAATTGTATAAATATACTTGTATACATGACATATAAATAACGTGTATCTTGCAGATCAGTGTGAAAGCTAGACAGAATTTGTCAAGTTGTAGGCTGGACCATCATCTAAAGGCAAAATAATGAAACTTGCAAGCTGATGTTATAAAAATAACAAACATCCTCCATTTCTTTAATTGTTGCAGAAATGTGTTTGTTTATTGTAACTTGATCAAGTAACTCTTATATGTATTATATAGCTGTATTATTTAATATATGGTTATAACATATTTTATAAACTTTCATAATCACTGAACCTCTCATGGTCTCTAAAAATTTGCAAAGCCTAGTAAGTATCTGATTAGAAGTTTTGGCAAAGCTAAAGTAAATATTTCAGTGGTAGAGGAACTGCTAGTATTTACATGGCTTGTCATGCTCTCCAATATCCTCAAAAATATTCAGCAATATCAATAAAACAACAAGAAAAACTTTAACAGTATTATTTATATAATATAATTATTTTTCTATTTTTCTGCTTTGCTTGTATCTTTGCTATTTTTCTATAATAACCATAAAACTGTTTGTAATAAGTAATGACTTTTTAAAAGCTTGAAATGAAGAGAATCTAAATGTGATACAAATAACATTTTTCTGATTTTTTTGTAACCTTTCCTAAAGGGAAATGACTTTTCACAGGATAATTTAGTCTATTGTTTTCTTGTGCCACAGAGACTTGTAAATATGTGCTTGTAAAAATATGTAGTTTACCTAGAGTTTATTGTCCATTTACCAGGCTTTAAAATGGATAGGAAACCAAGGACTTGTGTATTTTTCCAAATTTTAAATCTTGCTCTTATTTTGAGAGATTCTTGTTGACACTTATCTACTTGTTATTGGTAGGCTGACCTCTATTTCTAGGGCAAGAGAGGTTATGAATCATTTAAAAAGGAGTGGATAATAGTTTCATTATCTCAACAGATCAGAGAATATTTCTCTTTCTTCCCCAGGCATCTCATTGCTAAGAGAAAAGCAGCAAGAAGGAAGAATACAAAAGTAGTTCTTTAAATTCACAAATAGTCAAGAGTTATTTAAGTCTTCTCAAATTGTGCTTTCCAAGATGCCTTGCACATTAGGTGTCTGCTAAGTAAATGACAGAGGTGTGTGTGTGTGTGTGTGTGTGTATGCTATTATTGAGGCTTGAACTGTCAATAGAAAGATTATTCTGTATTTTCTAATATGAGCAAAGTGAGATTATACATAAAATTTTCAAATACTATGGATCAGGTATGAATCTGTGGTTCAAATGATCAGTGACATTTACCTTGTTTTTCTCTGCAAAGAAGCAAAATTTCATAAACAATAAACAAATCACAAGTGTCACACAATTAGAAAGTAAAGGGAAACCTAATTCTTTTATTTGGGTTTGGTGTGGTGTCATTTCTTTTGTAAGGGTACTTGAGCTTGAACTCAGGCTTCATGGTCTAGTTTGATGTTTTGGCTCAAGTATGGTGTTCTACCTCTTGAGCCAAGTCTCCCATTCTGAAGCTTTGCTGATCAATTGGAAGTAAGAATTTCCAGGGGTTGACTGATCAACTTATCAGGCTGGCTTTGAATCGAATTTTGATCCCAGTCTCCTTAGTAGCTAGAAATATGAGTATTAATTACCAGCGCCTGGCTAGTTAATAGCAGCATTTGTTATTAGTTTCATTAATTTTATTGTGCAGATTTTCCCCCTTTTTTATGTATTTTTTTAATTGTGAAAATACAGTAAGAGGGGTTACAATTACACGGGCAAGATAATGAGTACATTTCTTATCAAACATTATTGCCTCCTCCTTGGTTTCCCCTCCCATCCCTTCCCATCCCCACTCCTCCCCTCCCTCCCCCGGCTCCCCTCCCCACCCCCGGCCAAAGTTGTAAAGTTTGTAAAGTTTAAACACTTTGTTTTTTCCCTTCCCCTCCACAAATTATGCCAACATCAAATACAGTGAGAGCAGGGGTTATACCGTGGGGGAAGGACATATCCAAAGTACTTTTCTATCTTTTAAAAAATATCTTTAAGTAGTTGTACAAAGAACTTGCTGTTGAACTAAGCACTTTATGAATACAATGCATCTTGATCAATGTCACCCCTTACATCATTCTCACCATTCCTTACAACTCACCTCATCCCTCCCAACTCACCCCTTCCCTCTACTTTCTTCATTCTGTAGGGCACATTGGGTTTCATGATTCTCCCCCTTTCTTCTCTTCTTTCGTCTACCCTCTCCTCTTGATCCCACCCCCCTTTTCAGTCCCAAAGCACTTTTTTTTGTTGTGCAGATTTGCAGAAAGAAATATTTAGATCTTCGTGTCATAATCTATAAAGAAAAATAGGAAAATTTGAGATTTCTCTGAATTTCACTAACACTTAGAGGGTGTATATATATACTTTATGAAAATTCATTAAAGTAAAATGTAGTTTACCTTTAATATACTGTCCATAAAAAAAGGAAGGAAGGAAGGAAGGACAGAAGGAAAAGACAAATGAATGAGAATTTGACTGAAGAATGTTTGCACTAGTTATTTCCAGAAATTAAGACTGGCAGAAGAGAGACATTGAGTGGCAAAAGAGAGACATTGAACTGGACCAACCACCCAAACCCATCATTACTGATCTGGGTATAGAGTAGATTTCATTTCTAGAGCAGCTGATCCTTGTTCAGTGTCCCCTTCTTTCTTCAATGTCACCCACTCAACTCCCTTCTTTTGGCTATGATGGAGAAATTCTTCTAAAGAACCCATCCCTGGCTCCAAATGGAATTGCCACTCAACTCTCAGAACCACATTGGAGGTATTTTTACAATCCTGTCTTTCAAGCGGCCAGTACCATTATTTCTTCTCAAATGGAAAAAAAAAGTACCTGATGCTAATTTCATTCTTGGCAAAGAGCAGGTTTTAAAGTCATCTCAATACAATTTTGGGAAGCAATGCCTTTTGTTCACAAACAGGGATTTGGAATAGCAATCAAAGATGCAGCTCAAATAGTGAAAATACTAAACTGCAGGTCAGAGGACTGAGTTCTGATACTTGCTACCTCTGTGATGTGAAACTTGTACTAATATATATTATATAAAATATTGCATAATGTATATGTAAATGAGTATCTCAAACTGTTGTATTTTTCCCCTCATGAGGTTGGCTGCTAAACTGTACTGAGTGTATATTAGTGCTATTCATCCTGCCAATCAACAGAGGAGTTGGGATTCTAACCTATAATTAGCTAAATCCAAATTTCATACATTCTACATCATAATATATGACTGCTTCTAGACTACCTACTTTCTGCCCAAAGGCAGTTAAACATAACAGAATTTTATCAGAGTTTATGTAAATTAGGTGAATAATGAACTACAATCCCCTCTTGGATTATTTGCATGATTTTTGTGTTCCTTTTAATATCTGTGTTGTAGGAAATATAGAAAATAGAATAGGAATTTAAAATACAATCTCCAAAGTCACCATTGTTCGGTTTAAGTTGAGGATCTGCTACTCAGCAGGATCAGTGACATAAAAGTAATATTTCTAAGCATTGGCTAACCAATAGGAAAAGGTTATCACATTTGTTCCTCATAAAATTATTGTGAGATTAAATGAAATATTCTATCTGAATCACTCGGCAGAGTGTCTGGCATATGGTGTGTATCTAGGAACAATAGCTACTGCTATCTTTTTACTCAGTGAGCACTGAGACTCAGAAATAACAGGTTATTATTCTCCCAAATAGAGAAATGTGGAGGAATGTCAAGCCATTCCTTATACCTGTCTTCTGTTACTGAAATCCTCCCAATTCTCTCCTAGTTCTTAGAATTTCTTACTATAAAATTCAAAACTAGAATATTTTTATTCATATTACCTTTCCAACTCACATTCTATGTTCTCATTAACATTTTATATAATTTCTTTTTTAAATACATGTTTTTTAATTTCTTACTAATAATAAATATGGATTCATCTGGGAGAATTCTGATCTGAAGAGAGAGAGAGAGATCTAATTCATTTCTTAAAATGTGGCATAGGTGTGTTTTTGGTATGGTCGTTGAGAACAATTCTTTTTAGCATTGTTTATTTTCTATTTCTCAAGGTTGATATGGAAGATTTAACACCAAGCTCTCACTGTATGATTGAAAGCCATAGGTGTCTTTGTACATAGGAGATCTGAGACCTCATTGAAAAGGCTATCCTGCTTGTCTTTCTACAAATATTTCTTTAGCTCTTTGTTGATTCCTCAAATTTATTCAAGAAAGACAAATATTTCAAAACTCAAACTGACACTGGGAAAACTGGATTCCATCAGATTCCACTACTCCCTTGCTCTATGACTTGAGAGAATATCAACTTTCCTGTGTAAAATGAGAATAACCCACTAAGTAAAAACTTTAAGTGGTTCATATTCTTTTATCAGATATTGCAAAGCTAAGTGTGTTGCTGCAGTGGTTACAATCCATGCTCTTGAGGAGATAAAGGAGTGAGGATGGTGAATTCTGAGAGTAATAGTATTATGTGAGTAGTGAACCATAATCCCTTCTTTGATTGATTTCATGATTTTTGAATTCTTTTCAACATTGTGTTGTCTGGAATATAGGAAATAGGAGTGATGTTTGAAGATACAGGTAGGATGTTAAGTGATTAAGATTTTTAAGTAATACATTGGGAACAATGTATTATAGATGTATAGTAATAAAGAACTGGTGAAATAAATTATGATTAGCTATTTTATGGAATTTTAAAAGTATATTTAGGAAGATAAATAATATGGGAGATGTACATAGTCATGTGGTCTGGAACCAATCAATTCTGGAAAAAGACTTAGGTTATGAGGTCCAGCCCTGTGATCTTGAGGAGTGATTTAACATTCTTGTGCCTTAGTTTCTAAATTTTGTTTTTGCTGGTCCTGGGGCTTGAATTCAGGTCCCAGGAACTGTCCTTGAGCCTCTCTGTGCTCAAGACAAGCACTCTACCACTTGGACCACAGCACACTTCTGGCTTTTCTGTTTATGTGGTACTGAAGAATTGAACCCAGAGCTTCATGCTAGGCAACCACTCTACCACTAAGCCACATTCCCAGCCCCTCAGTTTCTTGATTTATAAATGAATGTCAAACTCATGCTGCCCCATTGGAGAATATTTTTATTGATGAGAAATCAATAAGCACTGGAAATTAATAGGTAGAAATGATGTTTGACATGATTCAAAATTTATACTCAGGTACACCTATGAGATACAACAAAAGGCTCCAGTGGGACTTGTTCCCTTTCTGGGAAAAAGGGTCTTAGTCCTTTAAATAATTTGTTGAATGTTATACTAAAGCTCAGTACATGCTTTTCTCTCCCCTCATTATCTGCCTGTCACAGTTTCAGAAGTTAGTGGGAAGCAGCGCCATCTACTTAATTTCTTATCTTATATTTTGAATTTTGTAGATGTTATTAATCTCTTTCTGCAGGGAAAGAGAGTTTTCTGGAAGAATAGAAAGTGTCAGGTCGATGGCTCAGTTGTGTTCTATGGTTATGTACTCTGAATAGGGGATATACAGAGGTGTGTTCTTCCTTTGGGGTTGCTTTGGGGACAGTTTCAGATCACTGGTGATTTCCAGTTGAACCTACCTTGAAAGAACAATCGTTTCATCTGACTGAGATGAATCATTGCAATAGTTGGTTATACTTGACTGTTTCTCCCATCAGAGTTCTGGGAGATAATAATGTAATGGTTTAGAGACTCCTCCATCTGCAAGCTGGGTGGTAGATCACAGTTACAGCACTGATAAAAGGCTGTTGTGCAGAGGTGCAGGGTGATTTTCTCTGGTAGTATTCCCAGAATACAGATATATGACAGTCACCACTACCATTAGTCTAAGCATAGAGCAGCTTTCTTTTGATTTCCTTTGTCATTTCTCTGTCATGTGATGGTTGCAGCCTCAGAGACAGACATTTACCTTTGGGGTATTGAGACTTGAGTCAAATCCAGACATAATGGGACTCACTCTGTAAGGGTAATTTGTAAGTAGGCTTTGCATCACTTTTGTTTGGATGAGATTAATAAAGGAGTTCTCTCTCATGGAAAGAAAAAATACACTATTTGGAACTGATATCTTCCCTGAACCACCTTTCTCCACTAAAGTTCTCACTTTTGATTTTGTCAGTGGCCCCTAATTAATTTCAAAACCTAGGTTCCTATAGTTGCAAGACACTTAATGGTTATTATGGGCACTTCTTTTTTTAATTGTGAAAATACTGTAGAAAGGGGTTACAATTACATGGGCAAGGTAATGAGTGCATTTCTTATCAAGCAATGTTGCCTCCTCCTTTGTTTCCCCTTGCCATCCCTTCCCATCTCCCCCCACCCCCTTTGTCCCCCCAGCCTCTCCCCTCTGCGCCAAAGTTGTAAAGTTCATTTTCGACATAACATCTTGTACATCTCATTGTTGCAATGGGTCCACCTGAATCCCTATTTAAACAATTTGTTTTTTCCCTTCCCCTCCACAAATTATACCAACATCAAATACAGTGAAAATCTCAGATAAGTTGATGTTAAGCGAAATGAACCCCAAGATAAGGATTCAAATGTTTTTTTCTTTCTGGCTATTGTTTCTAACATATTTATAAGATATTTTTTGTTGCTTTGTATGTTTTTTTAAATAAATGTTGTACAGATAGTCTTAGGGATATAGGACTTCTTAAAACTACCACATTATTAGCTACCAGAACTCTGACAGGGGAAATATACAGTGTTAATATCCTGTCATATTTTCACTTAATAAATATTTGATAAATGAATAAGCAAAGGCATACCAAGATCTTGAACTTCACATCGTCTAATCTTTTCATTTTATGTGATGACTTGAATTCCGTCTTTATTTAAAGGACACCAAAGATAAAATACACCATAAAAAAGGAAAGGTGGGATGGATAGCATGACCAAGAATAATACAGAATATTTCTGTGTGTTATCGTACATAGTATTCTGAACCTGCATTTCCATAAAGCTGTTAGTACCTTTCTTATTAGGAATGGGAGTCAATCTTGTTAACAAATTAACATTCACCATAAAATAAATGAAGGCTATTAGGGATTACCTTGTCTAACTAGTAATGCAGTAAATAATTCCTAACTATAGATGACAAACAGCTCTTGCTTTTCACCATGCAGGTCCACACTATTGAACTGTGAAAGTCAGGCATTTGGTTCACATATTCATTTTTTAATCCTGGGTCCTAGACAATATGAACAATGCCCTAAATGGGAGCATAATGACTACACAGAAAGGAAATCCAGATTTCTGTGAAGTTATCCGCCACCGGAGTCCAGAAATTACAAACATTCTCTACTAACTCATCATAACTCTTTGTACCCAAGAATATTTGCTGCACTGTAGATCATCAGTGGGGCAGAGAGGGGGCGGGGGGAGGCAAATTGAAGCCAACAGCTTGACCTAGAAGGAGTACAATGTTTAGGATTTACTTCACTCTCTCCTCATAGAATTTATTGATTAGAAAAGGTGATTGCTTGTAAAATTTACTTAGGTTCATAATATGATAACTCAAATCACAAGATCAGTGCATTCATTTTGGAATTGGTTTATAAGAAGTAGATCCTGCCACCAAAGTGAGGTAATGTGGGTTTAAAGCAGTCTCCAGTTTAACTGAGACCTTGAAGTTATCTATGGGTGGCAGGAATTTTGGCCAATAGATTGAGTCGTGAGGGGGTAATCCTAGAAGATTATTTTATTAAAGGATATCTTGCTATGAAAGCCTTTCAGTACTCCCTCTGTTCTTAAAAGATAAATTTCTAAATTGTATTGAGTATTATATAAAGATTTTTGTGATTAGACTTCTATTTAACTCTCCAGCTTTATCTTCTCCTAAATATGACTCTTCAACTCCAGACTATTCCTAACTACTTCTGTACACTGAAATGTTCCATATTATTCAAGTCTCTGAATTTTTGTTTGTAAGTGCTCTCTCCTTTTGTGACACACACACACACACACACACACACACACACACACACACACACAGATGTATATATTTATCATGGACATAAACAGATTTATAAATTAACATGAAATAATGGAAAATATTGGTTTCTGATGATATACAATAGTTACGAGTTTTCTACCCTCCAAAAAAAATGCATCTACCTTATTCTAGTTTGTTATAATCTGTTCTTTTACAATCGTTGGTCTAAAACATACATACATACACAAACCCTAGTTCAAACCTTGTTTAATATATATATATATATGTATATGTATATATACACACAAATGTATATATAGTTTATGTACCTATGATATATGTATATATTATATATAGGTATATATATTATATACATATGCATGCTAGACAGATGCCACTTGAATCATACTCCCAGTTTAGTTTGCTGTGATTTGTGTGTGTGTGTGTGTGTGTGTGTGTGTGTACTAGGACTGTGGCTTGAACTCAGAGCCTTGTGCTCTCACTAGGCATGCTTGATCATGGTTCACATCCCACCACTTGAGCCATACCTTTAATGTGCCCTTGTGCTGGTTAGTTGGAGATGGACTTTTTCACAGGCTGTTCAGTGTGGGTGACGTTAAACTGTAATCCTCTACTTCAGTCTCCTGAGAAGCTAGGGTTGCAGGCATAAGCCACTAGCACTGGATTGCTCTAGTGATTTCGGAGGCATGGTTTTATTTTTTTGGTCTGGATCATTCTGGATCATGATCCTCCTATTTGTGCTTCCTGGATAGTTGGAATGACAGGTATTATGTCCCACTGTACTCAACTTCTTAGTGATTCAGTGAGGTCTGGTGAATTTTTGCCTGGGTTGGTCTCAGGAGCTTATGCCTGCCTCAAACTATGATCCTCTCAAGCAGACTCCTCTCACCTCCTGAGTAGCTATGATTAGAAGCATGGACCACCACTAAACCCAACTAGAGCACCTTTCTCACATCCAAATCATTTATATTAACTTTTAAAATGCATGTGAATTTAAATTTGATTCAGTCTCCATTAGCATTGGTTTGGGACAAAACAGCATCATTATCGCCTCCAATCTAGGTGATGGTAGGACCTTCCTAACTCTCCTCCTTTCCTGGAACACATCTGCTGCATTTTCTCTACTGCTGGTTTTGTTAGGGACACTGTTTCCAAATATTGTCACAATTCCACCATGTCAAAAAGGCTCCTGATCAGTGTCCCTCCCCCATAAGCCCTGACCCCCTAGCTGAGAGGACACGTGTCCTTCCTTGTCTTTGTCACTGCTTTTTTTGATTGTCAGTCTTTATGGGTCTCTGACACAATGAGACTTTTTTGTATAGTTCCACTCCATGAAGACTGGGGTTTTTGTCCATCTTAGTGGGCATTGCATTTTGAAAGACTAAGGACCAGTGCCTGGCATGTAATAATGCTCAAGACATTTGTTGAAGAAATAGAAATTTTAAGAAAATGATGCTCCCTTTATCTTCTATATTAATCCTTGAAGCTGTGATACTGTCATCATGACATATCTTGGGAAGAAAGAGAAAATTAGGGGTGTCAATCACACACCTTCATCTCTGATATTTTTGGATCATCTGTAGTCATTTATCCTTGGTTTCTCCTTCTTCACTTTCCTCTTCAACCCATCACCACAATAGAGCTATTGTTTCTTCATCCTACCTCTTCTAAACTATTGCCATTTTTTTTCTTCCCAGGAATATTAGAAAACCAGTCTCCATATTCTCAGTCTTATTTCACTCTGCCAAAAAAGGGCTCTTTCTGAATTATATTGTATTCTTTATACAATTATCTTCTGGATAAAAAATATTAAATGGTTTTCAGTGCCCTTCATAATCACTTTGAACTCCACTCATTAGCACAGGTGATTCTTAACACCTTCTCTGTCACAATTTATAATTAGTGTAACTTCTGCACTAAATATGATCAGCAGCAATATTTCTCTTTGACTCTCCTGTCTGTGATATTTTATGACCTTCGTAGCTTTACCTTTTCCTCAGCATATGAACTTGCTTCATGCCCCATATTTTTACATACATCATTTTTGTTTCTCTCTCTCTTGCACTCTCTGTCTCTCTGTCTCTCTCTGTGTCTGTCTCTCTCTCTCTGGCTCTCTCTCATCTTTTTTCTTTCTCTCTCTCTGGATAATAGATTGAATTCAGGGCTTTTGTGACTGCAACATAGCACTGTATGACTTGAACCATGCCTCTAGTTCTTCTGCTTTTTCAGTTGTCTTAATCATATAGAATCCTGCCTTTTTTCTAGGTCTGGCTTTGGACTTCAGTCTTCTTACTTCCTCCTCCTGCTGCACAGCTGGGATTACAGAATGTACCAACACGCCCAACCTCCCGAACAGATCTTAACTAAGCTTTTCTTCAGAAATACTTGGGTTTTTCTTTTGGCCCTAGAAGTTAAGGTTAAATCCCTTCCAGCAGAATCCATATCAACCTGAATTTCTCATTATAAAATGCAAATAATGGCCTTTCTACTTGATTCTCACCACTTTCTTCTTACTGCCTATTTCGGGAACATATTTGTAATACCACTAACCCCACTACCCCTCGAAGCTTAAAAAATATTGTTAACTTGATTTAGCAGTTGTTATACTGACCCACGATGTCTCCAAATCAAAATGGCATATGTATCCTGTTTTCTTTCATCCTTTTTCTAGTAGGTCATTTCTATCTATCCCAAGTTGCTAACGTTATATTTAACTCACATGGTATTTTCTGAATCAAATAAATATTGGCATGTATTGTAAACATTTTAATATACATAAGCTAGATAGTTTATTTTAGGTGGATAGCAACCCCTCCCTTCTTCCTATAGACAAGCCCTGGCCAGCTTGGGTAAATGTGGTCCTTCTCCCTTCTAGGAAGACCATTTAATTGGAACGCTTAAAAAGGAAAAAGCATACACAAACACGTGAATTGCATTTTAAAGCATATTTCTGATTTGCTGCCAGAAAGTGTTGTGGCCCTGTCATTAAGAAAACTGACATGTAGCACCAAATGACAAGTCTTCATGTTTTCCTAGTGCTTAGTCTTAAGATAATATGAGGATGCCACAGCCATCTGTGTGTGCCCATTAAACTCCACACATTTGTGTTTTGAAGAAACCAGTGTTTCTTTTTCTCCATGTATTTTTCCTAATGTCCCTTGCAATTGCACTTCTTTTCTCCTAGGTGAAGGAACAAACTCAACTGTATAGTTGTTATTATTTTGTAGAGCTAGGATTAAACCCAGGGCCTTAGGCATTTTAGGAAAGTGCTCTACTACTTGAATCATGTCCCTAGTCATCTAGACTTAGAGCTTAATGTTAACCTAAACTATAATTTAAGCTAGACCTGTGTTACGTGCTTGGCATATATTGTTATTTAAAGCTTGTAACACAGAAGGCAAGTGTTGATCAGTATCCTTCGTCTCATATTGCTATCTAATTTCAGGAACTTGTTCTTTCTTCCTTTGCCTTTGCTGTGTAATGCTCAGCCAGTGTAAGCAAGCATTCTCCCCCGGAGCCACGTCCACATCCCTGATCACGTATTTGTGTATTTCTCTCTTTTGTTATTTTATACATACTAGTTTACCTATGAGGCCTTTGGACCTGATGTTTTTGTTTTGTTTTGATAGTTGTCTAGAATATTCTTTCTCCATTTCTTTAACTAACTTTAGATCTCTATTCAAATGCCACTTCTTAGTAAGGCCATTTCTATCTTTATTTAAACCTTACCCCTGAGTCTTTTCTGGACACTATAAATTTCTGTCTTTCCCCCATTTCAATTACTGCTGGATACGCCATTTCGTTCTCTTGTTCACACCTGCAGTGACTGCAATATCATCAGCTTTTTGAAGTCCCTGGGACTTGATTTCTCCTTAGGAGATATTTATTACATGAATGAACTCATGGATCAATGAATGCTTACCCTTATTTTCTGAGTAACTGATAATCAACACTAAATATGATTACCAAAACTATAGAGCTGGTAAGTATCAGAGCTGTGATTTGAATCATTCTTTGTGCTTTAGAATCAACCTTTTATCCACCATCCTTTGCTGCCTTCTCACGTAGGCCATGCTGATCTAAAACGTGTAGGGGAATTGTTAGAACTCATCTTCTGTGATTTTTTTCTAGGTCAGTTGCAGAATTCAGAGTGTTTTATTACAATTCCTCAGCATCCCATTTATACCACACTTATGCTTTCCAAACCCAACGCTCCTCCTTACACTTGAGTTAATTCTCCCTGGCTCAGTATACTATGGTATACTAGTGTTCAGTCTAGTACAGATCTTATCATCTCAAATGCCTTTCCAAGTTTTTCATTACTTCATTTCCCTTTATTCTCCTACCAATTTATCTCACTGTCACCCTGATTTGCACATCAGGAAACCAAGGCTAACCAGCAAAGGAAGTTATTCCTTTTGTAACTCTATTAAGGGAGAGAGTAGGAGTTACATTCTGATCTGCTGGTTTAGAATTCTGTTCTTTTTCCCTGTTATGCCACACTGCCTCCAGCCTCTCTTCCACACTTAGGCATTCCTCTTTCCTTTCATTGTGCAATTCTAATGTTAAATATTGAACATACCCAAGACATGCCATGGCAATTCCCTTTTACTCACAAGGCATTCCTGTATCAGGGAAGTGGGCACAGCACAATCTTCCAAGCAGGATGACCTCTGTCACTTAAAATGTGTCCTTAACCATATACAACGTCTCAATGTGTAGTTGTTTCTCCACTGTTATAAGAATTAGAGAAAGTCCAATCAATGAATAGTAGGTACTAATAAAATTTATAGATAGTAAAGAGTGCTGATGTACAAACTGTTCTCTGTAGCTTCTGTATTGGAGAACAATGTTATTGATTGTTAAGAATACTTTAAACATGTAGTATTGTAAAAGAAGTGCGATGTGGCATTGTCATACACATATACAGTGTTCCCCATCATTCTGCTTTACCTCCTCTCTCCTTCATGAAGCAGTTTTATCTGGCTTCATTGTTGTATTTTCATTCAAACATATCCTTTCTCCCCTTCCTGCTGATACAGAACCTGCTTTACTTTTGTGAAATTTTAGTGCAATTTTTAAACAGTGCATACAGATATTTCAGAAATAACAATTTTATTTCTTGGACAACTAAAAAGAAGCACTTTGAAGTATATTTCATATTTATCATCTAGCCAATGAAGCATTCCAATATTATGTATGAATCATCCAGTTGCCCTACTCTAAGCTTGAACTTGAAGTGGAATAAAAGGCCACATGAGCATATCAAAGAAAATGACACTTCTACAGGAAATAACAAATAATATTATCCTAGGAATTTTGTATGTGTGAGACTTCAAAATACATGCCTTGATTTAGTAAAATTTGAATGGTATTTAACATTAAAAAATCACACAGCTGATGGATCTGAGATTGGGATAAGATTTTTACAACAGATTATTTCTGTGAGCCACTAGTGACCTCGTCCAATTCCTTTTAACATTAGATTTATAAGATTCATCTATTCTATTGCTTATAGTTTTAAAATTCTCATTGTGCAGAAGTATTTTATTGTTTGCACATACCAAACTGTATTCCATTCTATAGGGTTATTTTGATAAACTTCTATGTGTCTCTGGGTGGGCATATCTGTATACTTCATAGACCTATATATCTAGGAATAGAATTGCTGGGTATGTCCAGGGTCAGTTTAAATAGAAACTGTCAGCTGTTATGGTGGTACATGCCTATAATCCTTGCTACTCAGGAGGCTGAGAGCTGAGGATTGCAGTTCAAGCCAGGCTACACAGAAAAGACCTGAGTCTCTTATCTCCAATTAGCCAACAAAAACCTGAAGAAGTTGTGTGGCTCAAGTTTTAGAGTGCTAGCCTTAAGCTGACAAGGCAAATAGTGCAAGTCCCTAAGTTCAAGCATCAATGCATGCACACACACACACACACACACACACACACACACACACACACACACACGACATATTAATGTTGTCCATTCTTTTCCCAAGGTGGTTAAACCTATTTATATGTCAGATAGTGTAGAAAGTAAAATTGTACCATGAGTTATTTTCAAATCTTACCTAATTCCACACCAACACCCTTATACACATACAAAAGCTGTCAATTTTCCTCTTCTACAATAATAATCAGCTCAATGTTCAGTGTTTAGCTTGTACTTGCAAATAAATTTGTAGGTGAGCTATGGAGTTACTTATCATGAGTTCTCTTTGTCAGAAAAGTATTCTTCCCTTGTATGTTGTAATTTTTTATTAATGTTGTTTGTCCAGTGTTTGTTTCTTCACCTTGAATCAACTCCAGATTCTCCTTAGACAATACTTCCCCAGTACATGCTAATGCACTTGGTATTTTATAAATCTAGTTCTGTGAAGAAAATGCTTGCATGCTGGAAGCTCTTTGGGTCTATAACAACTGTTTTATTTGGATTTCCATCTGTTTTTGATGTTATTGAATGTCTTATTCTTGAATATTCTCCCCTCTTCCATTAAACCATCGTTTGTATAGAACAGATTTTTACATTCTGGAGGTAGGGGACATGGCAGATAACTTGTTCAAATGTATAGCTGAAGATGCCATTTTTGTACTTAGTTGATAGTTTGATGGGTTAGAATTATAGGTTATAAAGCATTTAGCTTTAAAATACAGTAGGAATTATTCCAAAGTCAGTTTTTTAGTCAAGTCAAAAGAAGATTTCTCTGTCTTCTTTTCCTGTATTTATCTTTTTAAAATTTAAAATTTTGTTTTGTTCTCTTTGGAGTATTGTGGAGATACTTTGTCAGTGTTATCTGTTGAGGTCTTAAATTTTAATGTTGGAGATTGAACACAATTTCTAATGTTTCCTTGCCAAGCAGATCTCCCATGATCCCAGGCATTAATACTATCTTCTTTAATTATTAAGGTATTCATTTCTGCTATTTTGTTATCATTAGCTGAATGTTATTTCTCATTTTTGTTTCTAGTTCTTATAGTTCTTAGATGTTTCTCAAGATAACAGAATTTGTCTTTAATGATAGTTTACTATTTTTACTATTGTTCCATCTATTTCCTTGTGTTCATTTATTTTTTTACTTTATTTTTTTACTTTACTTTCTCTCAAACATTCTGTGCACTTAGCTATCTGCTTATTAACATAAACATTAAAGTAGGTATCTTTGACTCATGACAGCAATTCTAGCTACACAGAAGGCTGAGAGCTAGAGCATCATGCTTCAAGGCCAGCCTAGGCCAAATAGTTCACTAAATCTTATCTTCAAAATGGCTAGTAGAACAGAAGATTGAAGGCATGGATCAGGTGGTAGAGCTCCAGCCTAGCTAGTAAAAGCCCTAAGAACAATCTTTAGTACTGCCAAAAGAAAAAACTCAATTTACCTGTGTAGCTTGAAGCGGTTGATAATATTAGGTTATTTTTAGCTATATAGAACTTGGTGGGAATAGTTTCAAATATCCTTAAAGAAAATTAAATTCTTAGGGGATTGAACTTGCTAGCTAGCAACATGAAAGCAAGTTGGGAAAGCTGGGAAGGCTAAGTTCATAGGGGACAAATTTCAGTGTGTAAAGTTGAATTGTAAACCCTTGTTTTCTTGCTATTTCCTATTCTTTGTGGGGTACATTATAATCCTATAAATATAGCTGGGGCAAGATAAAGGGAGGAAACTGGCTGGGGTGAGTGAATAATTCTGCATAATCTAAATGCTTCTGAATTTAGTTTTCAAGTAGTTTTCTTGTTTTAATTTCACCATTTCCAGTAGTTCCAGGGATAGTGGGCATCACCATTCCTAATTCTGTAGTGTAAATCAACTTGCTTCTTGGCTTTTTCTATGCAGGCTATGATTCATTTTTCTCCTATCTTCCAGGTAAATTAACAATCATCTATCTCTTTTGTAGCTCCCCAAATTATGTTGCCCTTGTCTTCTCTTCTGCATGCTTTGCCCTTGAGGTTTTAGACCTTTATAATTTATCTTTGGTATGATCTTATTAGTGTTTGAGGGAGAAAGTAGAGATAAATGTGAATATTTAACCCAGTATCTTTAATCAAGAGCTACACCCTCAGGTTCAAAATTGCATTTGACCTTCAGATGAAAAGTCAAAAGGAATCCTGGCCAACCTGATAATTTATATCCAATTATATTATATTATTCCTTTGGAAATGATCAGGTAATAGAAAATATTTTTAACTTTCATATGTTATAAGGCTGAAGGAAGGGATATAATTTTATCTATAATGTGAGAGTTACTCTTTACAAAAATAGTATTGGAAGAGATTTCATGAAAAGATAGACAATCCTCCTTTAGAAATAGAAATATCTCATTTCAAAGACCCATAGAGCGTTATTTAAGGTGCTAATCATTTGAATTATTTCTTTAAATTTTCAAGATGCTATGAGAATTTGAGACTATAAATCACCATTCCATTAAAGACAGTTAAGTCAGGCAAAGGATTAAAAAAAGAGCTATTTTTCTTTAATTTCATTTGAAATTTATAATTTCAAATGATTTGGAAGTGAGATTTTTTTCAGCAGTATTGACCATAATCAAGGGGACATAAATAAGAGAATGATAAAGGGAAATGTACTACATAATTGGGGTTGAAGAATCATCAAGATACCACAGAGATGAGCACTAGGATCAGACTTATTTAACAACTTCATTAATGGTCTGGAAGAAAGAAGATCCAACAAGTTAATTAAATCTACAGATGGTCCTTAGTGGAAGTTACAAATACCAGAGAGAACTAAGAAATGATACAGAAAGACTGTGAGGTCAGAAGCTTTGATAGCTGTGGGCACAGAAGAACAAAATTAAATTTAGGAAGGATAATTACAATTGAACACACTTTGTTCAGCGAATAATAAAGAAGTTGAACTTCAATCAATTAATGCGATAAAAAAGAGTAGAGCTAAAAGAAATCCTGTGGCTGATGAAACAAGTTATTTATCTGCTAGAGCAGAACTCAGAGACTCTAGAAATAAATTCATTTTAAAAAGAAAATGCAGCTTTTACTATGTTATTCAAGGGGTAATATTCACAAAATAAATGTGTGATTATCACAAAGATGAGTAAAAACATCGAACAGACTTTTATTCCAAGAAAGTAAATTTGACACTCATTTCAATATCGATTCCTGATTTTAAGGTTGCAGACTAACATGGGAGTGACTACCGAGACAAGACTGATTGTGAAGTAAACTGCTGAATCTGCTAGGAATTTGGGAAAATTGGTAGCCACTTCTATACCTGTTTAGTTGTCTATACAAACCTTTATTGTGGGTATGAATGTTGAAAGATCTTATTTTATTTGAAAAGCATGATAAACGGAATAGAGAATTCCATGGAGACCTGGAAGCAATAGAGCAGATTGGCTGGAGTTATCCACAAGAATGGAAATATTCTAGCTAAATAGACATATCCAAGTAATTTGTTTAATATCTTGGTTCTCCAGGATTTTACATAAGTTAACTTCCTTAATTTGTGCATTTGTTCTACAGGATTAGATTTTGTTCTTTCATCCCCAACTTGCAATCAAGGAAACTAAAAGCTCTGAAAACCTGAAAGCTTAAAGTTAAACAGGAATAAACACAGGGACCCAGGGACCCAAGGACCAGAGCTGCTCTTTTTAACACCTACAATATTTTTCAACTTTGTTCCACTGTCTGTCATAGAAAAGTAGCTATTGTCATATGTGAAAAAAAATCTCACGTGCATTTTGTCTCTTCTTTAACGTTTTGGGGCCTAGGCAGGGAATCTCCTTTCCTTAGACCTTCATTTGCAGAGCTGGAAAGTGTGTGAGCAGAGCTCACTGCTATTTCCAACAATTGTGTATTGTTTCTGAATTAACCAATTCTTAATTTTCGAAGGCAGTATACATTAGATGACTAATCTATAGCAAACTTCACATAATTTTTACAATATCAAGCCCTCCTATCAATACTGAGGGTAGAGCACTGTTGCAATTTAAAGACTGAAATATTAATATCTTCAAGAGGTAATGCTTATATATGTTTATACATTCAGATACTAAATATATCAGTGAGATATGTTGAAAGTCTTTCTGTCTGGACACCAACTCTCCATTCTCCTACCCAAAAGGAACCAGAATTACCGATTTCTTTTTTGTCGGCAAATTTGCACCGATTTCAGTAGGACTCAGATGGTAGAACTTTATCCAGAGCTCAGGAGGATTACTTGGAGAGGCATATTCATGAGGACTTAAACGAATTTGAGGGAATCATCATCATCATCATCATCATCATCATCATCTAGTTTTATTTGGGAACATCCAATATAATGAACATTTCTATTGAAAGTGTTAAAAATCAGTTTGGCACCAGTGGCCCATGCCAGTAACATTAGCTACTCAGGAGGCTGAGATCTGTGATCCTCAGAATAGGAAAAACTCTGATACTCCTAGCTCCAATTAACCACCAAAAAGTCAGAAGTGGAGCTGTGGCTCAAGTGGTAAAGCATAACTTTCAGCGTAACAGCTCAGGGACAGCAAATAGGCCCTGAGTTCAAGCCCCACGACCAGTGCACATGCACCCTCACACACACACATACACATGTGCATGTGTGCTCTAAAATTCAAGATAAAATAGTAACCATCCAAACTGGAATAAGCATGAGAAATGAGGAAGAGATCCATAAAATTAACAGATAGAAGAGATGCTGGGTGGTAATTGCTATAGTTTACTCTATTTTTCTTTTAAAAATTGTATGTAAAGGTGATATACAGAGGGGTTACAGTTACATGACTCAAGTAATGAGTACAGTTTCATTTGAACACTATCATTCCCTCCCACATTCTCTCCCAGTTTTTCCCTCACAGCTTTCATCCCTGCAAAGTTGTATATAGTTCATTTCCAATATAATGTCTAGTATGTGTCTAGTGAGTTTCACTGCTAAATTGGTTCACCTTTTTTTTTTCTTGAAACTAGTCAGAATGTATCATACGGCTATAGAATAACAATCCCAAGGGAAATTCTATATCTGTGAAAAAAGTAAGAAGGCTTACACTGGAATTTATTCACATTTAAGAAAGTTCACTATCTCTTCTGGAGGAGATCAAGCAGATTATGAAATAAATTCTAGAAAACTGGTAATGAACACATTGTTTTAAACTTCATAATCTATGTTTAACCACATGAAACATATAAAAACTTTCTGCCTTGGTCTCTGGGGCAAGAGTTTAAAATAGTTCTTTCTCTTACTTAAAAGACTCATTCAGTTCCTAGGACTCATTTCACTCACTAAAAGAAACACTAGTGACATGGAGAATTTCTTCATGACACAGTGGGTTCTCACCTAATATTCAAGGAATCCTAATTCCCTTCTTATTTAATACTGTAAAAGAAATACCACAGGTCATGCCATAGAGTGTGAAGCTCTGAAAGACATAAAATATTAAAAGCATAATTCTACTATTGGATATCTATGGAAATTAAATTGGCCTCTCAAATTTGTGTCTCAAATCAAAAGATGCTTGAAAAAAAACATAAAAAAGCAACACTAATCCTCAGAATCAACCAAGTATGCACATTATTGATCAGAAATAAACAAAAAAAAACAAAAACAAACCACTAATTTTGAGGACAGCCAACCAACAGAGACTGAATCAATTCATGGAGACATTAAATGTTTTTCAATACTTTCTTCAGTTCAAGTAGCTTGTAGTGGCAAGTTTTGGTTGAAGCCATTTGTACTAGGACATACCTGGAAATGCAACTTCCTTCATCAGATAAATGAATTTTTGCTCCAATGGCTTGTCATCAAAAAAATCTCAGTAACTGAGTGAGTGTTCCTTTGTGAACTTGCACATCACCTGCACTGTGACTATTTTTCTAAGGAGACCTATCTACAAGGAACTAAGTTTGTAGGAGGCAAGCTTGGGGGCAAATATTTTCTGAAGTATTTTTTCCAATACCAGTAATTGAATTCACCCACATTTGTAGATTTCTGAACAAAAGACTAATAAAATAAAATACAGAGATCTGGTGGCAAAGATAATTTATAGCTTGAAAAACCTGTGTACTCATTGATCCTACACATGGTTAAGAATTTTCTAAGAAAATTTAATTCTTTAAAACAAATCCAGATCATGAGCTGCCATGGGAAGTAAGAAATGTACACTGAACAATTATTAGTGTAAGATTTAAATGTGATAAATTCTTTTTTTATTGTGAAAATACCATACAGAGGGGTTACTTGGGCAAGATAATGAGTACATTTTTTTTTATCAAATATTGTTGCCTCCTCCTTTGTTTCTCCCCTTCCCATCCCTTCTCATCTCTCACACCCCTTCCCCTCCCCACCCCACTGGCCAAAGTTGTAAAGCTTGATTTTCGACATAGCATCTTGTATATCTCATTGTTGCAATGGGTCCACCTGTATCCCTATTTAAATGATTTTTTCCCTTCCCCTCCACAAATTATACCAACAGCAAATACAGTGAAAGCAGGGGTTATACCAAATGTGATAAATTCTTTAAGAAAGACATAAAGGCCTTAGAGTGGATTTTAGAGGGGGAATATTGCTTTAGTGTCTGGGGAATAAAGGAAGGATAAAGAAAAATTGTTGCAAGCAATAGGTACTTGACTACAACCTTAAGGAATGATTCATTCACATTCAACGTAAAGTGGAAGAATGGTTTGTCTTCTTGATAGAGACTATGGTGAGAATGAAATTCTGCAGTATGAAATTACGGAGAACACCCAGGCACAAGTAGTTGAGCTATTTTCAAAGGTAATTGAAATTTTCCTCATTTGTGCCAACTTCACATCTACCAGGATAAATTTTCCTCATAATGACTGAACACCAGACTGTCCCCCTAAACTCTCCCTTGTGTTTAGTTATTTAATTTCTTTCACTTATAACTATATGTCTTTCTCTAAGGTCAGCATGTGTGTTTTGTGCATGGACTGGCAATTTCTTTAAGTGGTATAATGCTGTATATTTTATTATGACCCTTCCTTTAAAAAAAAAACCTTATAACTCTGTTTAAATGTAAGATTTAGATGGGTTGCTATTTACCTTAAATTCACTTCTACCTAACTCTTGCATGGCACAGCATGTTAAGTATGTTTCCCTATCATATTTTTCTCATAAATTTCCCCTCCAAACTAAAATATACACAGCCACAATCTCTCAGTATCACAACCAACATTACTAAGAACAACCTATCAACTCATCTTTTATGAACCTGGATCTCCTTGGTGTACATCCAAATTATTATTAGAGGGTTGTAATGCACACATAAATTTTATTTTTATGAGTCTGTTCCCAAATTTGGTTTTATTAGACCGTATTCCTACTGACACTGAATGAGGACTATTGCCTATGTACAAACCAGGTAATAATATAATGACATTGTCTAGGTTTCTGAGGTTGCTAATCTGAGATATGTATTAATATAGATATGTCATAGTTTATTATTTAGCAAGATCTTATATATATATATGTATATATATATATATCAGATCATTGTTTAACTTTGATTTCTCTAGGGTCCCATAAATTGCAATATCTCTTCCTGTGTTTCTAAACCTTTAGGCCTTCCTCTTAAAAAATTGTATTATTTTGCCCATTTAAAAATTAGGCATCTTTTCTTCTTACTTAAAGGAATATGTATTAGAATAATATAAGTAACAGCAAAGTTGGGAACAGTCTGTCCCCATCATGTGATAATAGCTTAAAAATTTCTTCATAGCCAGGGGTACATGAACACACCTATAATCCTACCTAATCCAGCGATAGAATAAAAGAGGATTCTGAATACAAGTCTAGATTAGACAAAGTTAGCAATATCCTATCTCAAAAGCAAAAGAAAAAATGAAACAAAAGTGCTGGGGTCATAGCTCAAGTGGTAGAGCTGCTAGCAAATGCAAGGCCCTGGCTTTCATGGAAGGACCCCATTCCATTGAGCTTTGCCAACATTTAGGATGAATCTGTATCTCTGAATCATTTCTGAGTTCCAGACTCCACAGTGTTATCTATTCAAAATCATTCATCTTTTACATATCGCAAATTCCCAGTGTCCAATTAACAGTCCTTAAATTTATTGCTATTTACCTTCTTCTTTGGGGTCATGACCTATAACTCTAGACCAAGTTCATTTTGGGACATAGTAATATCATCATGCATATTCATAGTTCTCTTACTGTAAGTTTCATGTTCCCTCTAAAGTTGATAAAAATGCATGAGATTCTCTCTGTATCTTCATTGAGTTAAGAGGAACTTTTATTGTGCACTGCCTAAAGAAATTGCCATGTTTTTATGACTTAGCTGTTCTGCAAATGAAGAAAAAAATTTGTTTGGTCGATAGGTGTTTGTTTTGCATCACCTTTCTATGTGACTATGCTGACTGATTCCAGCTCTTTTTCCTTACATGATCACCTTATTACATAGTTAATATTCCATGAGTACATCAGGTTGTGGTCACCAATTTCAGGATGCTGGTGACCTACTTCAGGAGGCTGGAGTACAGTACTAGGCTGAGAAGGTATAAAAAAAAACAGAGGTGCGAGAGGTTTGGAGAGAAAAAGACTGAATGTTCCTGTGTCAGTCAAACAGAAAATAACACATTCCAGACACTGCTGATGGCAGCAATGACGAATTTCACAGTATGTCTTTGAATGTCACAGTTATATAAAGGATATGGCAAAGAAAAGCACCACATTTAGTCTCTATTCCTTTCTTCTACTTAAATTATACAACCCTTTCTGTAACATTGGCTGTTAAAGCTGAAATGTTCTTGCTATAAAGCAATCATAGTAGAGCATACAAAGTGTCTTTTCAGTGAAAACGTAAAAGATTTTCTAAAAAATCAAATTGATGATGTCAGTTGTTCAGTTTGAGCTCTTTGGGAAGAAAAAAGTATATATGTATATATAAATGTTACCTAAAAGTTGTAAAATTGTCCACAGTACGGCACATGAAACAAAGAATTAAAAGGGACAATTGGGAAGCTTTTATTTGTTACTGTGACAAATACAAAATGGCATCTTTTCCCCATCCTCACATTGGAATTGCTTACGCGGCAGCCTAGTGAACAGGGTGAAGTATGCAAGGCTGTTACACTTGAGCATCAGTAATCGTCCTCTGTCCTAAGAGAACATCAGCAATTTATATAAGTCCTACCATGTTTCCTGGGTAATACTGGCTACAAAATGAAAATAGCTTTTAACAATATCCTGCGTTACTGCTGGAGACACATGTAGTTCTAACCTCAGAAGTACTCCAAAGATCGGTTCACATAGTATCTGGCAGAGAAAAAGCATCTCATGGGAAGCTAAGGAATGGGCTGCATAGAGGTAGGAATGGTCAGAGACAATGAGGCCGATGGCATTTTTGGCATAAGCCATTCATAAAAGGTAAAAGCATATTTGACCTAGTTTCACACATTATAGTGGAGCAGAAAAATAACAAACGTGCATTTCACATCAGGCATCCTCGATACATATCCTCTTTCCACCTGTTAAAAATTGCAATAGTTTCATATTCAAATGACATCTTTGAGCCTAAGATATAAAATAGGACAATAACACCCATGTTGTGGAAATTTGGGTTGAGGACTAAATGCAGCAATGGAGGTACTGCTCTATGCCTTTACAGTATAGTTTTGGTCCCTCTCTTTGACTTAAAGTTTTAGAAACAGGAAAAGAGTTATGTTACCTTTGTAGTTTCAGAAAAGATATTCAAATGTAATATCACCATCAAGTATTTATATTTAAGATTTGAAAAAGAATAGGTATAGGTGTAGATAACTCAATTTGCCTTCTAACAAATTCTGGTTTTCACAAAGGGGCCCTTGCTTGCTCTTTTTCATATTTTTTTTGCTGGTGTTAACCAAGACACATATTTTATCAGGATAAAATATGTGATAAAACAATTAATTCTGTGTTTATTTCCATGCTCTAAATATCTTCTACCCTCTCTCACTTGAGAGAGAAATCAATCCTACCAATTGTAGTAAATTACTGAAGATTGAAGGCAGGCAAGTTAGCTACAATATTTTACTTTACAAGAAGAAATTCACAGATTTCAGTTTTTGGCATGAAATGCTGGTTTTTCTCATGGTGCAATGTCAAAGTCCAGCTATGGCCTGGACATTCAGATAGATATTACTGTATAAGGTAAGTGGCTCATCTTTACTTTTTCACCAGGTTATCAAGTATGATCATGGAGGGAGAAAGGCTAACTGAAGAGGAAAGTGGGGACTGTGAAGAATTTTAATGTTGGTGACAGTCTTCATTTTTTACAATTATCTTTCAGTAGTTGTGCAAAGGAGTTGCCATCCAACAAAATAGTTTGAATGCCATTTCCATTTGTGTCTTGTGCAATAACCTTGATATCTTTGTTTTTCATACTCAAGTAATCCAGTTGTATTCACATGATTCCAAGAATACCTTGAATTACAAACCCTTAACCAAAGAGCACATCTGGAAAAGATTTTTCTTAGTCATCTATCAGCAACCTATAAAGTTGAGTAGGGAGTCGGAATGCCTACCAAGTGCTTCTCAAGTCACTAGAGAATGAGCTGAGCATTGCAACTCTTCTGTTTTTACTTTTTTATTTTAATATGTTTTATGTAAAAATACTGTACACAGGGGTTACAGTTCATGAGTGAGGTAATGAGTACATTTCCTGTCGAGCATTGGTGCCTCTTCCTTTGTTTTTCCCCTACCATCCCTTCCCTCTCCACTTCCCCAACTCCTCCCGCCAAAGTTGTAAAGTTCGTTTTCAACATAGCGTCTTGTACTACTTCTAATCAGAGAAGGTTGATAAGGTGAGAGCAAGAAAAGGTTAGTGGACCTTACTGACATTGGTAGATGTTTCAGGAATTAAGGAGCTACTCACTTCTCAATAGACTATAGGGAAACATTGACAGAATAGGGTAGGGGTGGAGTTTCCTGTGGAGTTTACATTTTCTGCTGCTGAAGTGGATATGGAACTGTACACTACAGATTCAGATTTATACCAAAAGCTACACTCTCTCTTTTTTTTCTTTTTCTTTTTTAGTCAGTCATGGGGCTTGAACTTTGGCCTGGATGCTGTCCCTGAGCTCCTCACCTCAAGGCTAGTGGTCTACCACTTGAGACACAGGGCCACTTCTGGTTTTCTAGTGGTTTATTGGAGATAAGAGCTTCACGGACTTTCTTGCCTGGGCTGGCTTTGAACCGTGGTCCTCAGATCTCAGCCTCCTAAGTAGATAGGATTACAGGTGTGAGCCACTGGCACCCAGCCTTCTCTTTTTTTTATCTTAAAATTTAACCTTCTTTCATTTCGGGAACCAGTCAGTATTCAATCTTGGCCATATTGAGTAAGGGTCCTTCTCAGCATTTTATGGACAGCTTGGGCTCTCATGAAGCCCAAAGCATTTGGGTACATCATACAATCAACATTATTTATTGCAAGTATGTTCATAGACCCAACCCAGGTGAACTCTTCAATATGGAGGCTTGTGACAGGAAGCCAACTCAAACTGCCTTCAACAAAAACAGGACATGTTTACAAATACTTGAGAAGTTCAGAGAAAAACTAGCCTCAGGGGATGGCTGGATAAATGTTCAAACAACATTATGAATCTTTGTCTCATATATGTTTTTATTGGTTGATTTTATGATTAACTAGATCTTGTTAATCATAAAACATTGCCTCCTGTGCAATATTGGCCCAGGCATACAACCTCCCAGATTAGTTATCCTGACAGATCGATCTTCTTTTATTCTTTTGCTGTTAGTGTATATGAATTGAAAAATAAAATAGCATTATGGTATTTTCATCCATGTATACAATGTGCATTGATCTTTTCTAACATTGGTTCTCATTATGATGATTGGATTTAGTAAGGTCGTTAAATTTTTCTGTGTGAACTGATTTCTGAGAAAGAGAGAAACATCCGCAATGGAAAATTAGAAACGATTTTGATCCATTCATCTACTGAGGGGCATCTGGGTTGGTTCCATAGCTTAGCTATGGTAAATAATGCTGCAGTAAACACAATTGTGCTGGTAGCATTAGTATGGTCTTGTTTGTGATCCCAAAAGTGGGATTGCTGGGTCATAGGGGAGCTCTATGTGGAGTCTTTTGAAGAAACTCCATATTGCTTTCCAAAGTGGTTGAACAAGTTTACATTCCCACCAACAATGCAGTAGGGTTCCCTTCTGTCCACATCCCCTCCAGCATCTGTTGTTATTAGAGTTCTTGATTATAGCCATTCTAACTGGGGTGAGGTGGTATCTCAATGTTGTTTTTTTTTAATTTAAATTTAAATTTTTTGTGAACATACTGTACAGAGGGGTTACAATTACATGGGCAAGATAATGAGTACATTTCTTATCAAGCATTGCAGCCTCCTCCTTTGTTTATCCTTCACACCCCTTCCCAGCCTCCCCCCTCCCCCCGCCCCTCCCATCGCCCCCCCATCGCCGCCCCCCCCCCCACCAAAGTTGTAAAGTTCGTTTTCGACATGACAACTTGTACTTCTCATTGTTGCAACGGGTCCACCTGTATCCTTAAACGACTTGTTTTCCCCATCTCCTCCACAAATTATACTGACATCAAATATAGTGAAAGCAGGGGTTATACTGTGGGGGAGGGACATACAAAGCAACAAAGAAATAATCTTATAAATGCGTTATAAACAAATGTATGAAAGAAAAAAACATTTAAATACATATCTAAGGGTTATTTTCCTAACATCACCTTATCTGACCTTTTCTGCTCAATGTTGTTTTGATTTGCATTTCTTTTATGGCTAGGGAGGTTGAGCATTTCTTCATGTGTCTATTGGCCATCTTTCTTTCCTCTTCAGAGAAGTTTCTCTGTAAGTCTTTAGCCCACTTATTTATTGGGCAGTTGTTTCTTTGAGGATTTGTTGTTGGGGGATTTAATTTTTTGAGTTCCAGGTATATTTTAGATATGAGACCCATGTCTGTTGTATGGCTAGTGAAGATCTTCTATTGATCTTGGCTAGCTATGTCCTTTGCCATGCAGAAGCTCTGCAATTTCATGCAATCCCATTTGCCCAACCTTTCTTTGATTTGTTGTGTTTCTGAGTCTATGGAACCAACCCAGAAGCCCCTCGGTAGATGAATGGATCAAGAAAATGTGGTATATATACACAATGGAATTCTATGGCTCCATCAGAAAGAATGACATTGTCCCATATGTTAGGAAATGGAAAGACTTGGAAAAAATTATATTAAGTGAAGCAAGCCAGGCCCAAAGAAACACAGGTCCCATGGTTTCCCTTATTTGCAATAACTAGTATATGTCTGAGACAAGCAGAAATGGTCAGAAATGGTTGATGTTAAGAGAAATGAACCCCAAGTAAAGGACTCAATTTTTTTTCTTTTTTGCTATTGTGTCTAACATATTTATAAGATGATTTCTTAGTTGCTTTGTATGCCCCTCCCCCACAGTATAACCCCTGTTTTCACTGTAGTTGATGTTCATATAATTTGTGGAGGGGAAGGGAAAAAACAAATTGTTTAAATAGGATACAGGTGGACCCATTGCAACAATGAGATGTACAAGTCGTTATGTCGAAAATGAACTTCACAACTTTGAACAGGGGGCGGGGTGAGGGTGACGAGGCGGGGGGTTTGGGGAAGGATGGTAAGGGGAAACAAAGGAGGAGGCAACAATGCTTGACAAGAAATGTACTCATTATCTTGCCCATGTAATTGTAACCCCTTATACAGTATTTTCACAATTAAAAAAAAGAAAATTAAGAATGATTTTTTTAAATGTAGTTATTATAAAAATAACCAGTATCTACCTGCACAGACAGAGTCTTTCTAAAATGGGAGCCCGGCTTTAAGATTCCTGTTTCTCTTGCCTCAGCATTCAGCAGTCTGCAATCCATCTCTTTTGTTTTCATGGACTGCTGAGATTGAGTCTCTGTGTGCTTCACCTACCCGCGCAAGGAGGTTTTCTATTTGTATTTGTCAGTATTGGGAGAAGTCTGTCTTTCTTGTCTTCTCCTTTGCTATTAAAACCCTTTGTAGTTGCAGTAGGTTATTCTCCATGTTGAAATTCAGTTTTCAGGAATGATACATGACCTTCAGGTAACTCTGTATGGCAGAACTGAAATGCAGAGTCAGACAATTCTTGGAGGGAACAAAGGGGTAAATATTAGTGAGAGATTGCAAACAACAGTTCATTATATGTCCCACACACACATTTGCTTTATATGCAAGTTTTTCTTTTACTTGACCCACAATAGGTCACACACTCAAAATGGACTCGCTAAATGATTTTATTCTTGCTATTCTTCAGTCAGTTGCTTTTATAGAAAATTTAGAGGGAAGAATAGTAACAGTTCAAAGGCTTTATCAGGAACTTTTGAGTATGTGGCCCATAAGAGAGCAATTAAAATAAGATTGAATTTTCTGATTTATTGTCTACAGTTCTGCTTCAGAGAGCCTTAAAAAATTCGATTTGGGTTCACTAGCCTAATTTCTCATCATACAGACAAATTGAAGTTCTAAGACATTGTGATTTGTTCACAAAGTAAGAAGATTTATGACTACTTCTTCCTGAAGCTTTACTTTTGATCCCAGGCACTGTAGGATGATACTTATGATGCATTTTAATGACTACGATCATTACAATAATGCCACATAAAACAGAAATAATAGCAATGAGGATTAAAGCCTGTAGGTGCTCTACATATAGCTGATATGGTCTAGCATTAGGATTAAATATTAATTATTCGTTATTTCCTATTTTACCAGCTAGAATTAAACTTATTATCTCACAACAGTTTTCTAGACAAATAGAAAGCATTCTTGAACAGCTTCTAAGTTGAATAAGAATGAATGAATAAATAAATAAAAAGGTAAATTAAAGTGACCAATGTTAACTGAGCTCAATTTTTATCATCCTATCATGAAATACAATAAAAATGCATGACAATTTCAAGCAATTCAGTGCATGTTAAATGTAGGTATATTAATTGTATTTAAATTGCAAGTGCTCTTTAAATTAGCACTTTCAATGAACATGTTCATGTAACCACAAATTGTTATTTTTATATGAATATTATGTTCCTAAATTCTTAAAGTGGATTAGGATAAACAATATTACAAAATCAAATATTTGAAAAGTAGAAATAATTGAATTCCCAGAAAATATATTGAAACCAGAAGTTTCAAACTGTAATATTGTTATATGTGCTTGGCACACTAAAAAATCTTTGTCATTAGTTTTCTAAAATTATATTTGAATAATACTATTTCTTTATAAAGTTGTCTTTTTCTTACTTTTCACAATTCTAATTTTTTTTATTGGAGTATTTTTTACTGTAAAACTGCAAATAGTTGTACAAAGGGGTTACAATTTTAACTTACCCATTTACATGTCCAGCACTTATTGATCAGTGACCACTTCCATTATTCTCCATATCTGCTCCTTGACCCAGATTCATTTCACACTTCCAATTTCCTTTAGCATGTATGTACACTGAGTATTTTGACTATTTTCAAGTTCTGTTTCTCAGAGCAGCCTTTACTATTCATTAGACTGTGTTGGGGGCCAAACAAGTTACTCTATGTCTTTCACTCCTGTTTTATCCAGAGCTGCTCTTTCATCTCTTAAATTGTGAGAAGAGCAAATGAGCTCATGATTTAAGACAGATTTTCTATAAAAATCCCAGAGGAACCCCTAGTCTTATAATCTGTAAGGCCATGTTTAGTTGTGACTTGTTTCTGATTGCTACAAAAATTCTACCCAGCATGCACTTGGGTCTAAGTGCTTTTTCTATCCCAGGAGTCACCATGATGTTACTGGTCTTGTTATTCCTTAATCTTTTACCTCTTCCTCCTCATGTTGGTTCTACACATTATGATTATGGCTGCTTAGCATCCCAAGAATGACTTGAATGTAACCCTCACCCATATAGTGAAGAACAGAGGATTATCTTGATTTTGGTTAGTCTGTTTTGCAGTCTTGTTTTTATTGTTGTTATAAGAAACAGGATTCTAGTTTTCAGTGCTAGGTTCGTGATTTTAGATTTGTCACAGTGTTTTCTATTAACAGAACACAAAATCATGTGCCCTGAGGTAATTGAGGTCAATGGAAATGTTTCCCATGAAGATAATAGAAGACATCAGATTCTGAGCCATCAGAAAATTGTCTGAGACAAACTGTTCTTTCCATATACTATTTCCTTTTACAGGATTTTCATTAGTTCCTCTGCATCATCAATTATTATCATGCCCTAAGCAGATGACTCACCAAACTATATTTCTAAAAATCCTTTCCAAACTTTAGATCCAAATGCTGCTTTGAAATTGATTTTTAATGTGTTCATGGCTCTCAACCTAGACAAAAAATAGAGCATATTTTTCTCATCCTGAATTAATTTCTTCTGCTGATGATTGAAATTATTTTTCTTCCCACTGACTCCTCTTTCTTTGAAGACTTCCCCTTGCCAATTTCTGGAATAAAATTTTAATTAAATCAGTAATGACACTTAGGAAAATGCTTACTGGCCCAAGAAGGACACCAGGCCCATGCTGGAACAACTGGATTCTGTCTTTTAGAGATTTCAACCAGTTATAGCAACCACTGGATTGATAAAGCCATGCATAGGTAGAAACAGTTGATGACAAGCCAATGAAATCCATAGAAAAATATAGTAAAAATGTTTAGTGAGGAAACATAGGTCCCATGGTTTCTCTTATTTTCAATAACTAGTATGTCTGGGACAAGCAGAAAAGGTCATATAAGAAGATGTTAAGTGAAATGAACCCCAAGATAGGGACATAGTGGTTTTTTTCTTTCTTGCTGTTGTTTCTAATGTATTTATAAGGTACCATGTGAATTTTTTGTTGCTTTGTATGTCCCTCCCCCATGGTATAACCCCTGTTTTCACTGTATTTGATGTTGGTATAATTTGGGGAGGGGAAGGGAAAAAACAAATTGTTTAAATAGAGATAAAGGTTGACTCATTTCAACAATGAGATGTACAAGCCACTATGTTGAAAAACGAACATTACAATGTATGCCGGTGTGTGTGGTTGGGGTGGGGTGTAGTTGAGGAGGTGGGAGGTAAGGGATGGTAAGGGAAAAACAAAAGAGGAGGCAACAATGCTTGATAAGAAATGTACTCATTGCCTTCCTCATGTAACTGTAACCACTCTCTACAGTATTTTTACACTAAAAAGCTTATTTAAAAAAAGGTTTGTAAAAGGGAGCTTAATTTCAACAGGTGAAGGGAGAAGACATTAAAGGGAAAGGTGGAAAGTTCTTGATGATTATCTAGTTCATAGTATATTAATAATATATAGTTACTAGCATATTAATAATTATTGTCTATGGGTTCATTAAATGTCCTTTATAGTTTTTAACTAATCAAAAATTCTTTTGGATTCTCCAGGTGGCATTTTTGTCCTGGGAAAACAAATTTTGCCCAGTTAAGGTATTTCTTTTTATTGCATTTCTAATAATAATCATTCTCACGAGAAGAAGATTACTGGGTGATTACTCTTGCTCAGTTTTTATATAAGGCAGTGATTTACCTTAATTAGCCTTTTAATATCACAACTAGTAAGGATTATACTTTACATGTAGATGCAAAAATGAAGTACAGAAGCACAGATAAATCAAGCTCCTTGTCCCAGGTCACATATAACCATATTTGACTACAGAATGAAGCATATAACCCTCTCACTTGAACATCTTCTTCTATTTTTCTTAATGTATTTTTTCTCTCCTCAAGCTTAAAATGTTGAATCTTGTTAACAATTGTTTATTTTGTACCCATAGCACCCAATACATTCTCTGAATTCTCTTGAAATAGTCTATTTCCGTGTTTAACTTAGGTTCTCAATACCCATACTGTACAGGGTTGTAATACTTGCCCATAAAGTACTCCTTCAGATTTAGTGTAAGAACTGATCACCAGACTCATAGTTCTAAGTGTAACTCTGGCCTCGTGTTTTTACTTCGTAGTATTCATCCTCATATCATTACCTACCAAGGCCAGTGATAGACTTTTATGTAGTCATTAGGTTATTTAGTTTCTCTAAATGTCCTTTCTTACCTCATCTTTCATACTTCCTATGCCCTTTGAAAAAAACAATAAATTGTTTCTCCAAATTGTCCTTGAACATTACAGTAGTTTTGTTTTCTTTTTCCACAATTTTCTTGACTCCAAAAGATATTCTCCCTTATTACTTGAAATCCTTTTCAATTTCTGTGTGGTTCTGGTCAAATACTCCATGAAGTATTTTCTGATTCTTCCTGTGGAATAGAACCTCTTTCTTCTTGGAAGAAATGCCTATGTTTCTAGTGGTCCTTCCCTCCTTTTCTTGTGACAGTTGTTAATTGCACTTGTTAAGGGCAAGTACTTGGCATTAATGTGAAGAGAAGAGACTATGGTGGGCAGTTCTCTTTCCTGAGTCTCTATAATATAGAACGTAAGGAGGTCATTGCCAACAGATTGATAATTCAAAATGAAACTTGATGGGCATCATCTTTATAGTATCTCTTCCTCCATGACACTTGCCTTAAGATTCAGCATAGCCTTTCTATTCAGATAGAGAGAGAGATCCAAATTGGCCGAGACCTGTATAATTCATGATTTTCCATTTTCTTAGGCCAGGGCACTGTTTCATATTGAGAAGGATAGATGCCAAGGTAGTCAAGGTCTGGAACCCTTTGTCTAGTTTTCCAAGTAGCTCTACTTACAGATTTAGAGCTGCTAAATCATTTAAAAATTGGCACTACATGTCAAAGAACCTAAAATCCAGAATATTATGTATGGCTTAATGTGAATATTCATTTTCAGTCTGCAGATTATGAAGTCATTACACTGGCAAGACAGACCCAATCCAAACACCTAGGTTTTGTCTTAAATGAGGAGACACTAGCCTAAATGCCAGCCAACACCATCTTACAGGTGACATTTGAAGGAGCAACATTAATCCCTCTACATTCCCACAAGATAATCAGGAGAATGATAAAGAAGACATGAGCAATGGGTGAAGGCAATGCAAGTGAGAAGACAGTATTCAAATAACTTTTGAACTTTTAATTTGTAACCTAATTTACTCCATTAAGATCTCTACTATGTTAAACATACTCTTTAGAAAATACCTATTTCTAATTAATACTTGCAGAAACAAAATAATTTCACTGATAACTATTCCTCCCTACTTTCTGCATTGCAAAGATTTCCTTCTGGGAGTGAGGCATTTCTTTTCATGATACAGTGGAACTATCAATTGCTTTTCCTCTTTCACTATTTCATTATGTAGACACAAGGAAACAAACCTGTTTGAGGAACAAGATGATTAATATCTACAACGCACCACTATTCACTTATTGTGCCATTCATTTGATTTCTATTCTCCTGTAAACAGAGAAACCTTTAGTTATTTGAAAAGTACCTTGCCATCTGAGAGAATACATCATGAGTAAATTTCAGGTTCCATCAGGTTTTGCTTTTCTATAAGAGAGAAAGGGAGCAAGGAGTAGAGGAGACAAAAGGAGAGAAAACCAGAGAAGAGGAGACAGAAAAAAAGGAGAGGGAAAGAGAGGAGGAGGGAAGAAAAGAGAAGAGGAGAGGAGAGGAAGGGATAAGAGAGGAAGAATAAGATTGTTTTCTTGCATCTTTTCTCTTTTTACATTTTTCTTTTTTACATTTCCTGGTCTGGGCTTCATTCCAACACCATATTCACACAATTCAATAATTTATAACCTACATAAATCAGATCCCAGCAACAGTTAAGTATGATTTGTTGTATGCGTGGATTTCTGTTTATGGTATCTTTATTGAGATTTTCAGCAGTAAGATGTAATATGTAATCTCTACCTGTTTAAAAGCTTCATGCTGTTTGATCACAAAAATGATTTGCGTCTTCCTTATCTCAGTGGAGAGAATATTTGATACAAGGTGGCCTACCATGAAGTCCCAGTGGTACAGTGTGCCTGGCAAGCTCTTCACACCACTGGAGCATATGGTATGTTATGTTTCAGGGGATTAGAGACCCTATGGCTAGAGGCTGATAAACATCAATTGAGTTGTAGAGGCAATTAACTTAATATAAACCCAGGATTTCTTGCCCCCACCCTCAACAGATGGCTCTCGTGATGTATCTGCTAAGCAGAATATAGCCTGGCCAGTTTTGTTTCTCCCAAAATACCAGATGTAATGTTAACAGTATCCATTTGTGAGCCCTACTACCCAAGTTCAAATACCATTTCTGGCTTACTTTTAGCATTATAACTTAAGATGTCATGGTAATGGTCTAGAGATACAGAGAGATAAAGAAGTTTGTGTTTACTTTCCTCACCTGTAAGTGAAGAAAATATCTAATCTGTAAATGAGATACTGATAAATGAGATACTGACAAGTTGATATAGATCATATAGTGGACATTCAAGAGAAGGAATGTGTTGGAATCCAGCCATGTGTGGATCAGGGAAGGGCAGGGGGAGATAGAGAGAGGGAGGGAGGGAGAGAAAGTGAAAAAGAGAACGAGAGAGAGAGAAAGAGAGAGAAATTGGCACAAATATACACACTTTGTGGCTGCATTCAGGTTCTGTGGCTCTCTTTGTAGGAATTGTTTTGTAGTTTTCAGAAATCTTTCTGTGGAGACCTTAGAGGACTTTTGTTTCCATGTGTTGGCTTAGATATTCACAACTCTATTTTAAAATGTACTCATCGGCAGCATTAATAATAAATAACTAGAACAGTGAAACCTATTAAAATGTTTTTTTTAAGGAGAAAAGAATAAGAAAGTAACAGAGGAGACCAATTTGGTCCAAGTACTTTATGTTTATAAAGACATATCCAAATAAAACCCCTTTGTAAAATTAACACTAATTGCAATTAATTATGTTACATTTAATAAGGTAATAATCTCAAAAGGGCATAGGGGAGCAGAAATAATAGAAGTTTGTGTTAAAGAATTATTTGGAGTTATAATAACACTAAGGCTAGGGTGAAAAGATGGAGGATTTTACAACAGGGTTATAAAAAAAAACTCTGGTGACCAAGATTAATCATATTAATGGAGGATTTTCTTTTTGAGTATTGGAGATTAAACACGGGCCTTGCACTTGCTAGGCAAGGATTGTACTACTTGAGCTACACTCCTCAACCCTTTGGTTTTAGGTTGTTTTTGACCTGTGGTCTTGCTAGCTTTGCCTAAACTAACTTTGAAGAAAAAATCTTCTGCCTTTGCCTTCACAGTAAGCATGATTGCAGGTATGAGCCATCATTCCTGGCTTGGTTTTGAGAGAGAGTCTAACTTTTGTATGGACTGGCGTTTATTTGTGGATCTATGATTCTTTTGTTTAGGCTTCCCAGTAGTTGGGTTTGTAGGTGTGTACTATCAGACACAGTGTAATTTTTATTTATTGTTTTTTTTGGGGGGGGTCCGGTCATGGGGCTTGAACTCTGGGCCTGGGCGCTGTCCCTCAGCTCTTCAGCTCAAGGCTGGCACTCTACCACTTGAGCCACAGCGCCACTTCTGGCTTTTTTCTTTTTGCTTATGTGGTGCTGAGGAATCAAACCCAGAGCCTCAGGTATGCAAGGCAAGCACTCTACCACGCCACCTTCCCAGCCCCCACAGTGTAATTTTTAAAATAACACATTTTTGAAAATCAAAGTTAAAGCTGGGCTTGGAGGTTCACTCCTGTAATCCTAGCTAATCAGGAGTCTGAGATCTGAGGATCACAGTTTGAAGCCAGCTCAGGCAGAAAAGTCCCTGAGAGACTCTTATCTCCAATTAACAACCAAAGAACAGAAGTAGTGAAGAGCTAAAGTAACTCCATTTTGAGATTAATCCCACCATCTTGTGCTAGGCTGCCCTTAGAGTAACCCCAAGAGAGAGAGAGAGAAAAATAAAAACAATTCTTGGTTGCCATCAACCCTGCCCACCCTTAAGAAACAGAACAATTGCCCAAGTGTTCCAGGAACAGAACATAATGGTTTTGCAACCATCGAGTAGTCAAACGTCTACCAATAGTTCAGAAAAAGGGCAGTGCAGTTAGGGTGGACTCAAACCAATCATGTAACTGCTTGTGTGGAAATTCCCTAAACTTGTTTGTTCGATACTATAAAAGCTGTGCTGATTGTGTGCTCGGGGCCTCAGCGTCACTGGTTACCAAGTGCGCAGAGGACCAAGCTCAAGCTTGCAAATAAACGACTCTTTTGCTGTTTGCGTTGGTCATGGTATCTGGTGGTCTTTCGTGGGTCCCGAGTCTGTACAACAGTAGAGCTGTGGCTCAAGGTATTAGAGTGTCAGCCTTCAGCAAAAGAGCTCAGACACAGGTTCTGTCCCTGAATTCAAGCCCCACAACCAACCAAAAACAACAAAAAATGAAAGTTAGTATAAAAAGTACTACCAAAAAATATATTTTTAAATATAGGACACAACAAACATGAGATTTAGGTGAAGTAAGGGAGATATATCAGACCCTAGCAGAGGTAATAAGCCTAGATTCCAGCCCCCTGAATAACGAGGAGTATAGTCAGACATGAGCTACTGGTACCTTGCTTCCAGCTAGTTATTTTGTTTACATTTATATCTGTTAGAAATTATTTTTCCCTTTCCCTATGCCATTATAGGAATTGTAAATTCAATTATGATTTTGTTCAAAGTGTACTTAACATACTTACAGATTAAAAAGTTACCAATAGCTTAATTATTAGATGATGGGAGCTATAAATAACAAATAACTATTGTGTATCATGCCATGAACCAAGTGGTTTTTTTTTTCTTCTTTGCTTTGATGTTCAGGTAAGTTCTGTAGAGTAGATCACTGTCATAACTAAAGAAACTTGAAGACCAAACAAAGTCAGAGTTCATATAAGACACTATGTTGAAAATGAACTTTATAACTTTGGGGGTGGGCAGGGAGGAGGGAGGAGTTGAGGAGGTGAAGAGGGAAGGGATAGTAGGGGGAAAACAAAGGAGGGAGTAAGACTGCTCGATAGGAAATGTACTCCTTACATTACTCATATAACTGTAACCCTCTGTACATATCTTTATAATAAAAAAGCCAGAGTTGCTCAAATTACCTAGTAATAAATGTAAGGTCCGCTCCTGGATGGCCAGCAGACTCCACCCTCCTCGCAGCAAAGTCTCCACCCAGTACCTGCGTTACCTAGGCAACTGGGACACCTGGAAGAGGTCACATCTGAATTTGATGTGGCCACACCTTTCTCCGCCCATACCCTAGATAAGGTCTAGCCCAGGCCCAGACGCTCTTGCTGCTCTTTTCTAGCTCTCTCTGCTCTCTCTCTGTTCTTTTCTAGCTCTTTCCTCTCTCTTTCCCCTCTCTCTTTCCCAGGCCTTTCCCAGCCACGTGGAGTGCCAACCTTGCCTGGTCCCAGCAGGTCTACTGAATAAACCTACCCCTTACCTGAATACCACGTGAGAGCTGCTATTCTTACTTGGCTCTCTCTCTCTCTCTGCCCTTGTCTAGCTCTTCTCAAGCTCTTTTCTCTCTCTCTTTCCCAGCTCTCTCTCTCTCTTTCCTAGGCCTTTCCCAACTGCGTGGAGTGACAACCTTGCCTGGTCCCAGCAGGTCTATTGAATAAATCTACCCCTTACCTGAATACCACGTGCGTGGTGCAGTTCTTACTCGGCTACCTCTTTTAAAAACCTAACAATAAGCAGCAGAGCTAGTTTTTGAATGTACATCTTTCTCCTTTTCACCCTCCCTCCATTTCTCCCTCTCTTCCTCTTCCCCCCCCCCTCATTTTTATATCTATGCTCAGGGTATTAAAGAGTCATGTTTCAGGATTGGCTGTTTATACTTTTTGTTGACATTGATTCATAAAAAGTAAAGGATCAAGGAGAAATTACATTGAGTTTAGAAAATTGTAATCCTTTGAGGTGCTCGCTTATGGAAGTTTCAGGGATAGAGAAACCAAGACCAAGGCAAGCTGTCAGAACTTCAACAAACAGGGTCTATCCTGCTTAAGAATGACTCTTCAACTGGGGAGAGAAAGTTTCATGGTGGTGTGAGGTGACCTAGGTCCAAACTGCATGTCTGAGTCCATAGCTTTGTCTCTGCCTTGAGAACACTCCTGATTCTCCCCTGCCCTATCTGCATCCACTCACCTGCATCACTTTGTAAATCTTAGCCAAACAGGAGGTATTATATGCTGTTAGTTCTGCAGACATCCCAACCAGCAATCAAAGCACACTCTGTTTTTAACATGTACAAAATGTGATGCTCTGGGTAATCCAGTATTTGGACTAATTTAAAAACAAAACACACAGTGGGAATTTGTATGCAATACTTGGTTAAAACAAATCTCTATTGCCAACTCAGAAGACACTTCATACTCCAAGGTTATCTTGAATCACTGTCATAAGCGTCAGCAGTTTCATTGCTGAGTGTCGTCCACAACTCTGAGTGTTGGAATGTATGGTAAACCACAAACTGATTGTTACATGTAGATGGACCTTTTAGTGTGGTGGTTTTGAAACTCTATTATGGAAAAATGGCACTGTATGGTTCCTGGGAGTGAGGATGGGTTTAGTAAATGGGCATTTAGCACCTATTTCAATGACAGTCTTAGGAGCTTCACTATTATGCTTCTGTATGCAGATTCCTATACAAAGTTAGTTTTGAAGGGAAATAGGAGCTTAAATAAACCTCTCATCAGATATAATTCCCTCTTCCTACTCTTATGACACTTTGAGTCCCAGAGGAGTTAAAAGTCTTGTCTAGGGCCTCCCACAGGTTTTAGTAATAGGGCTAAAATGAATTCATTCCTCTTTTAGCCTGCTTTTGTTTCCATAGCTATTCCAAGGCACCTATCCTGTCATGAATCCTCCTCAAATACTGGCTGTTTCATCTATGTAGAACAGCAAAACAATTGTGCTCACATAAAAAGAACTATTTTTGAAGCTAAGGCACGATACCAGCATTTATTTCCTCCCCATGATCCATCACATTTTGAGCCAGTCCATCCAGCGGTAAAATGCAAACCATATTTCATCAGCTGTCAAGAGACAGGGCAACTCAGTGGGGGCATGTAAACAGCATTTTGGTTTATCTTCCTCCTATAGAGGCAATAATAGCATGATCAAGGTTTTTGTTGCTTATGATGGTAGTAAAATCTTTATAGCCCTCTACTTAATGACAGGCTGGTCTTTCTGAAGGCTTACAACAGAAATACACCCCGAATTAGAGATGAGGGAGAGGGAATTCATGAACGTGAACAACTGTGATCATCATCTGGAGAGACTAATTATGTCTTTAATAAGCTGGAAGCAGGTGGAAGTTGAAGGAGACTTCTATGCCACTGAGTCTAGTAAATGGTCTCTGGAAATCCAGTTAGTATAAATATTTTTTATGAAAAAGTAGTTGCAGGAATGGTGGCTCGAGGAAAATAAAACTGATAGGAATAGGAATGTGCAAGAATTTTATTTTGATTTAGGTTTTTGTTGTTGTAGTTATTGTTATCCTTCACCATTTTTATTCCACACATACAGATGCTTTGTGATGTTGATGGAAACTATGAAAAATCTCCATAGAAATTCATGCTTTATCTATACATACCATGAAAAATTTTGAGAATGTAATGTAGATTTTAGTGAGCCTCTAAAATCTATAAACTTCAGGCAATACCAGATTATGGTTTAAGAATCATAGATTGATTGGAATACATTGTAAACTTGTATAGAAATGCAATGATGAACTTTCCCCTGTGTAACTAGTATAAGTAAGCTAATAGAAAAAATGTTTAAAAAGCAAGTAGTTACAGCACAAAACAAAAATTAGATGTGCGTTGGTGACAGGCTCTAAAGTATACTGACATACATATTCTCATAATGGTCTCTGTTACCCCAGGCAAACCCTTCTCTTCTGCTGAGGTTTTCTTTATATGAGGAATCTCTATACCACTCATTAAATACAGCACTCATGCAATATATTCTAATTTTACTGTATCTTGTATGTTTTAAAAGGCATTATAGGAAGTGGGAATGAGGCAATTTGAAAATAGACTTTTGATGATCAAATCTCTCAATATAAGTTATTTTGGCAAAAAAAATCCTATATAATTTTGATTGTTTCAACCTCTTTAAACGTGGGACTGTCCTTCCTTTTAGCCAGCCCAATGCTGGAGCTTCTAATAGACAATACAATTACTATGGCATTTTCTATCTGTTTCCTTTTGCTCAACCTTGGCATGAGGCATTAAAAATAGAGATACTCAAAATAAAATGCATCAACAGGAAATAAAGATAACCAGAGGGGCAAGATAATCCCTAATTACCTTTTAACTACTTTGGTTAACCATCCTAAATAAATGCTATTTACTCCTTCAGGGTTTTTTATACTACCAGAAACTACAGTGAATTGAAACTTTGACTGAGAAAGTTGAACTTGTTTGAGAAACTCTATTCCTGAAAGCACAAATTGAGCATGATTATCTTCACCTTTTCTTGCCCTTGCTCTCAGCAACGTTGTGGAAGACCAGGTTCATTAGAGAAAGGCAGAAAATTTGCCTTTGTTTGCTGTCCCTGTTCAGAGATATACAACCTGTGGAGGGCTTTGAAGTCTGTTATCCTGAAGGGAAGTGAGTGATTTAGACAGCGTGGGTTAAGTGTCTCTTTTCCAGACTCAGAAAGGATTCCATTTCTCAGTATGAGGTTTGATAAGACCAGGCATCTCATTTGTTTGTTTGTTTGTTTGGCAGATGGACTGACAACTCTCTTGTTGAGCCTGTGAACATACAGATTAAAAATGCAATGATGATGCTAGGCTATCGATTTGCTTCTTATTTTTCTTTGGCTTATTCTTTTTCTTCTATTTCTCCCTTGCATTTTCTATTTTTCATGGAATGTTATCAGTATCTCTATAGTTTTCTTTATTTTTGACAACTGAACACTCAAGGCTGGGCCTTTCAATCATTTACTTTGCATAAGATTGCCCCCACATTTGTGTTTTGATTTATCTAACTAAAATATGGTAAAAAAAATAAAAAAGATCTTGAATATTTTCTCTTTTTTGGGACAGCACTGAAAAATAAAAGAGTTATGTGAATATAAAGATGCAGAGATCCAAGGGGAACACCATACCTCAATAGAGCATCAGCCTTGAACAAAAAAGCTAAGGAATAGTGCCCAGGTCATGAGTTCAAGCCTCAGTAAAGCCAGACACACACACACACACACACACACACACACATCAAATTATCAAATTATCTGGGTCCTGTGGCTCACACTTGTAATCTTAGCTACTCTGGAAGCTGAGATCCGAAGATCATGATTCTATGCCATCCCAGGCAAGAAAAATCCATGAGACTCATCTTTAAAAATTACCACCAAAAAGCTTCAAGTGGAGCTGTGACTTAAGTGGTAGAGTGCTAACCTTGAGCAAACAAAACAAAACGGCAACAACAAAAATGTCAGGGTCAGTGCCCAGGCCCTGAGTTCAAGCCCCAGGAGTGCCAAAAAAAAAAGACACAAAAATCCATGGCAAAAAATACTGTAGTCATTAATTAGGTCTTATTCACCAGGGACTATTATTTTTGTATTTTCTTAAGATCAAGTATGTACTGTCTTTGGGAAGGGTTGGGGGAGGATGGAGGATGTCTCTTGGCAAGATTTCTGTGATGACAAAAAAATTATACTTCTTGCAAGAATTGGACTATGCAATATTTTAGTTTCCTGGAATATATGTTGCTACAACACTCCAGAAAGCAAGGTTGAGAGAGAAAATAGACCTATAAATAAAGTATCTCTATGTACTTGCCAATTCTATTCTTATGATAAAGATTACCATGCTCGCTTCTGAAGTGTGGATTAATACCATATTCAGATGAGTTGGGAGTTAAGAAAAATAGAAGTAAGAAAAGAGAAAATAATGTGAGGGAGAGAGGTAGGGGAGAAAGAGAGGGCAGAGAGAAAGAATAGTGGTATTCATAGTAAGTTGATATGCTAAAATGAGTCATGATGATTGAGATAATTTAGTAATTTACTGTTCCAACCTTGTGGCAAGACTTCCTCCCTAGTAATTAGGATATAGCCTCATAAATGGTGTCTTTGTAGGTATTCGTTTCTCCTTCAAAAGTCCTGTATCTGTGCTTGCTCTATTAGTTAGTCATTTGCCAAAAAAAAAAAAAAAGTAAAAACTAGAAGGAAGGGAGGAAATTGGAATGAAACTGACTTTTGATTGAGAATATCTTTCTCATTTAACCTAACAGGACCAAAAAGTTCTTGAAGCATGTATAAATAACAGAAAGATAAGTGTGCCATCTACTTTCCCTTTACTTTTAAGTTGGAAGAGATGAAAGCTGTGATTTTTACATCCAGGCATCTTTCACCTCTGTTCACACATGGGTACACATACTTAACACACACAGACAAACATATATACACACATACAAACACACAGTGAGAATCACTTATTAATAATATATTTGGGGTGTGAGGGAGCTTGGCAGCAAGTAATCCTAAACGTGGAGGTATATATGGACAGCTGGGGCCATCTTCATTTACTGGACCACACACATGACATTTTAGATTCTTTGTTTCACTTTAATATTTAAGGCAGACAAAGCAACAGTGATATATAATTCATTACATTAATTTCCTTATTTCATCTTATGCTGGTCATCTGTTTCAGCCACATACTCCTCATAAAAATGATTTGAATTTATCCTTTTTTAATGGATGAAGAATCTGAGGAAGGAAAATTCTTCATCCCAAAGACCACAGGTGTTTTGTGTCAAAGTAGAAATAAACCAAGGAATTGGGATTCCAACTTTTACCGTGAACAGTATAATCTCTCACACTTCACTATGAAATTAATTCATATAGGCTAAGGACTCCAGGGAGTGCCTAGAATGCAGTTGTATGTGAATATTTGTTGTTTCTTGTCTGTGTTCTTATTTTTCTACTTCTAAATCTTCTCCTCAATTTTTGTTTATATCTCTTCATTTGTGATATGAATTATTTATTTGAAGAGTAGATTATTCCATATACTAGTTTTCATTAATAAGGTTTATATTGTGTACTTTTAGGTGACATTTACTTAGAGTTGACTCAGAAGGGTCCCCATTCATTAGTCAAAGTTCCATATAGTAACACCCATGATTAATATTTATATCATATATATCATATATATGATTTTGTTGCACGTCTGAATTCTTTTTTTAAGTTTGGCGCATCACACACAAATCAATTCTTGTTTAAGGAGTTTAACCACCCCCCCACAAAGAACAACTTGCATCTCTCATAAATATGGCTGTTAATCATCTGTACCTGTTAGAAATACTAGGATTCAACTAGTTTTGCCACATAAAAGTCAAGTGGCCAGCATTTCAAATGGAGCAGAGAAATTGATAGAGGTTGGAAGACCTTGATTGATCATCTTCAGGATCACAATATTGGCAAGGGAAATGCCCTCTGACTCCATCATCTTAACTTGATCTGTTTTCCTTTAATTATTAGTGTCAGACCTGGCTCTGTCCACTCCAATCCCTCCTAATTGTACCTTTATTATACACCCAGTTGTTTTTCTCTTTTTGTGTGTTTTTATTGGAAAACTGTTGTACAGAGGGGTTACAGTTACATGAGCAAAGTAACAAGTACATTTCCTATTGAGCATTGTTGCCTCCTCCTTTGTTTTCCCCTACCATCCTTTCCTTCTCACTTCCACAACAACACCACTCCCCCATCCCCACTTCCAAGGTTAGTTTTCAACTACAATGGGTCAACCTGAATCCCTATTTAAGCATTTTGTTTGTTCCCTTGCCCTCCCCAAAGTGTATATACAAGATGCAGGGCACCGGCATCAACTACAGTGAAAATAGGGGTTAAACCGTGGAGGAGGAACATACCAAGCAACAACAAAATCACATGGTACATTATAAATACATTTGAAACAATAGCAAGAAAGAAAAAATATATTTGTGTCCCTATCTTAGGGTTCATTTCACTTAACATCATCTTATTTGGTCATATGTACATACCTTTTGTTTTTTTTCTGCTTGTCCTACACATGTACTAGTTATTGCAAATAAAGGAAACCATGGGACCTATGTTTCTTTGGGTCTGACTTACTTCACTTAATATAATTTTTCCAATTCTTTCCATTTCCTAACAAATGGGGCAATGTCTTTCTTTCTGATGGAGGAATAGAATGTCATTGTGTATATATAACACATTTTCTTGATCCATTCATCTACTGAGGGGCATCTGGGTTGGTTCCATAACTTAGCTATGGTAAATAATGCTGCAATAAACAGTTGTGCTGGTAGCCTCAGTATGTCCTTGTTTTTGATCATTTTGGTAAATGCACAAAAGTGGGATTTCTGGGTCATAGAGGAGCTCTATGTGGAGTCTTTTGGGGAATCTCCATACTACATTCCAAAGTGGTTGAACAAGTTTACAAGGGTTCTCTTCTGGCCATATCCCCTCTAGCATCTGTTGTTATTAGAGTTCTTGATTATAGCCATTCTAACGGGGGTGAGGTGGAATCCCAATGTTATTTTTATTTGCATTTCTTTTATGGCTAGAGAGGTTGAGTATTTCTTCATATGTCTATTTGCCATTCTTATTTCCTTGTCAGAGAAGTTTTTCTGTAAGTCTTTAGCACACTTATTTATTGGGCAGTTATTTCTTTGAGGATTTGTTGTTGAGTATTTAATTTTTTTATTTCCAAGCATATTTTATATATGAGACCCTTGTCTGTTGTATGGCTAGTGAAGATCTTCTCCCAATCTGTGGGCTTTCTATTGATCTTGCTAGCTATATCCTTTGCCGTGAAGAAGCTCTGCTGTTTCATGTAATCCCATTCGTCTTTCTTTGATTTGTTGTGTTTCTGGGTCTCTATTAAGAACATTTCAGCCTGTGACAAGGATAGCTAAGGTTTCTCCTATTTTGTCCTGCAATGTTTTCAGGATGTCTGCTTTGACTCTGAGGTCTTTGATCCATTTGGGGTTGATTCTAGTGCAGGGTGATATATAAGGATCTAGCTTTAGTTTTTGACAGGTGTTTAACCAGTTTTGCAAGCACCATTTAGTGAAGAGGTTGTATTCTCCAATTCTATTTATTTAGCTACCTTATTGACAATTAATTTGCTATAGGTCTGTTGGTTCATTGCTGTGTTTCCAGTGCTATTCTATTGGTCTTCAGATCTGTTATTGTGGCAGTATCAAGCTGTTTTGATTACTATGGCTTTGTAGTAGAGTTTGATTTTTGGTATTGATATTCCTCTAACACTGTTCTTTCTGTTAAGGATCAGTTTTGCTATTCCGGTTCTTTTATTGTTCCATATGGATTGCTTTTTCTATTTCATTGAAGAATAGGTTGTAAAATTGATAGTTATTACATTGAATTTTTAAATAGCTTTCGGAAGTATTGCCATTTTCATGATTTTGCTCCTTCCAATCCAGTAGCATGGGAGGTTTTTCTACTTCCTAAGTTCTGCTTTGATTTCCTTTTCCAAGTTTTTAAAATTTTCATTGTTAACTCCTAGGTATTTTATTTTTTGTGGGGCTATTACAAAAGGAGTTGCTTTCCTGATTTCAACCACGCTATTCTCATTGCTGGCTTGCAGAAAAGCCATTGATTTTTGAGGGTTAATTTTATACCCTGCTACTTTGCCAAAGTTTTTAATCAGCTTGAGTAATTTGGAAGTGGAGTCTGTGGGATACTTTAAATACAAGATCATGTCATCTGCAAAGAGGGAAATTTTTACTTCAGCTTTCCCTATTTAGATCCCCTTTATGTTTGCATCTTGTCTTATTGCTGTAGCTAGCCATTCTTATCCTAAATTGAAGAGAAGTGGAGAGAGTGAACAGCCTTGTCTCGTTCCTGAGTTAAGAGGAAATGGCATTAGTTTTTCACCATTGAGTATAATGCTGGCTGTAGGTTTGTCATATACAGCCTTTATTGTATTGAGGAATATTCCATGGATTCTTAATTTTTCCAGAACCATCATCATAAATGGGTTTTGAATCTTGTCAAATGCTTTTTCTGCATCTATTGAGATAACCATGTGGTTCTTATCCTTGCTCCTGTTGATGTGATGAATAATATTAATTGATTTGTGTATCTTGAACCAGCTTTGCGTCCCTGAAATGAATCCTGTTTGTTCATGGTGTATGATTTTTTGCATGAATTGTTGAAGTCGATTGGCCAAAATTTTGTTGAGAAATTTTGCATCGATGTTCATCAAAGAAACAGGTCTATAGTTCTCTTTCTTTGATGAGTCCCTGCCTGGTTTTGGGATGAGGGTTATGATGGCTTCATAGAATGTGTTCAGTAGTGAACTTTCTCTTTCAATTTCATTGAAGAGTTGGAGGAGTATTGGTGTGAGCTCTGCTTTGAAGGCCTTGTAGAATTCTGCTGTAAAACCATCTGGTCCTGGGCTTTTCTTAGATGGGAGGTCGCTTGTTGCTGTTTCTATTTCAGTGCTTGATATGTGCCAGTTAAGATGGTTTAACTCATCTTGGTTTAGTTTTGGCATGTTGATATTTGCTAGGAAAAGGTCCATTTCTGCCAAGTTCTCAAACTTATTAGCATAAAAGTTTGAGAAGTATTCCCTTATAATGTTCTGAATCTTGGTTGTTTCCGTGGTGATGTTTCCATTCTCATCTCTGAGTTTATTTATTTGGGTGTGTTGTCCTCTTTTTCTGATAAGATTTGCTAAGGCTAATTTTGTTCATTTTTTCGAAGAACCAACTCTTTGTTTTGTTGATTTCTTTCTATGGTTTTTTTGGATTCTAATTCATTTAATTCTGATTTAATTTTAATTATTTCTTTCTGTCTCCTAGATTGGGGTTTATCTTGCTGCTCTTTTTCAAGGAGGCTCAGATGTCTCATTAAATTGTTGGTTTCAGATCTCTCCAATTTGTTAATGTAGGAACTCAGAGCTATAAACTTGCCCCCGAGTACTGCCTTTGCTGTGTCCCAGAGGAGCTGGTAATTTGTGTGCTCATTTTTGTTGAATATCATGAACATTTGACTTTAGTTTCTAATATCTTCCATGACCCACTGGTGATTCAACAATGTTTTGTTCAGCCTCCATGTGTTACAGGACTTTCTTTGTGGGCTTTTTGTTTTGAGTTCTAATTTTATTCCCTTGTGGTCTGAGAGAATGCAAGATATAACTTCAATGTTTCTGAATTTGGGCAAGTTTGCTTTGTGACTTAAAATGAGGTCTATTTTGGAAAATGTTCCATGTGCTGAGAAATAACGTGTATTCTGATGCTGCTGGGTGAAATATTTGGTAGATGTCTGTTAAATTTAGTTGATCTATGCAGTTGTTTAGGTCTGCGGTTTCTCTGTTGAGTTTTTGCCGAGTTGATCTATCTAGTGGGGGAAGTGGTGTGTTAAAGTCTCCAACAATTAATGTCTTTGGATCTATGTGAAATTTGAAGGAAAGTAGTGTTTCTAGGATAAATTTGCGTGCTCCATTGTTTGGTGAATACATATTTAGAATTGTAATATACTCCTGAAGGAGAGTTCCCATTATTAGTATGTAGCAACCTTCTTTATCTCTTCCTACTAATTTCAATTTGATGTCTATTTTATCTGATATTAGGATTGCAACTCTTGCCTGTATGGGGGCCATTTGCTTGGTAGGTTTTATTCCAGCCTTTCACTTTCAGAATATGTTTGTTTTTATGAGCAAGGTGTGACTCTTGAATGCAGCAGATAGAAGGATCTTGCTTTTTAATCCAACTAGACAATCTACATTGCTTAATTGGGGAGTTAATTCCATTAATATTGAGAGAAATGACTGAGAGGTGTTTGGTAGTTCCTGCCATGTTATCCACCTTCTGGGGGTTGTGACAACTGGGTTCTTCCTATGGATCTTAGATTCTCAGTTTGGGTTTTGTTTCTTGACCTTGTTGGTTTTCTATGTGTAGGACATCTTTAAATATCTTTTGCATGACTTGTTTGGTGGAGATATATTGCTTCAGTTTTTCTTTGCTATGGAAGGTTTTTATTTGGCCTTCAGTTATGAAGGAGAGTTTAGCTGGGTACAGTATTCTTGGTTGATAGTTTTTTGTCTTTAGGGCGTGGCATACATCATGCCAGGTTCTTCTTGCTTTGATTGTCCCTGCTGAGAAATCTGAGGTTATTCTAATTGTTTTCCCTTTATAAGTGACTGATCTTTTCTCTTTGACAGCTTTAAGGATCCTTTCCTTTCCTTGGTCTGAATTGTTCCTGTGCGGATTATAATGTGACAGTGGGATGTTCTTTTCTGGTGTGGTCTATTTGGGGTTCTAAAAGCTTCTTGTATCTGAATAGGCCTATCTTTTTGTGTGTTTGGGAAGTTCTCTGCCAGGATCCTGTTAAATAAATTTCCTAGACCATTAACTTCTGTCTCTAGGTGCTCCTCTACACCCATTATCCTCAGATTCTAATAGTGTCTTTTAAGTGCTGAATAGATCTATCATATTTCTTGTGTTTGGCTTGGATAGTTGTGTGTTCTTTCTCTATACTATCTAGACTGTCTTCAATCCCCGAGATTCGATCTTCTGCATGGTCTAACCTACTATCAAGACTTTCTACTTTGTTTTTTATTTCCTTTCCTTCTGATTGGTCAGCTTTGATGGCATCAAATTCTTTGTTGGAGCCTTGTTTTAGAATTTGAATGGACTTTTTTACTTCCTTAAATTCATTTTCATTGTTTATTCTCAAATCCCTTACTTGATTGGTTATGGTTTCCTTGGACTCCTTTTCTTTCTGACCAGCTCCATTCAGCATTCCCTTTGTGGCCTTCCTGGATTCCTTCACCTGTCTGTTTATGGATTCCATGAATGCCTCCATTGATCTTTGTTCTCATCCTGCTCAAGCAACTCCTGTTTTACTCTTTGATTATCTTTCTGATGCTCACAAAATCCTGTATTACTGTTGGACAATTCTCAGCTTGCTCACAAAATTCCTATATTAATCTTTGATTAGCTTCCTCATGCTTGCCAGATTGCTGTAATAATTTTTGGTTAGGCTTGTTATGCTCTTGAAGTTCCTATATTTATCTTTATTTAGACTCGTCTCACTCCCTATCACATTCACAGAGTCCTTTGCCTGCCTTTCAATCTTTTCATTCACAGTGTTTACCAGTAGTGTTTATAGAGCTTTCTGGGAACTCTCCTCTAAGTTACTCATTAACTGCTCTATCACCTGATTATCATGAGTGGGAGTTGAGATACCTGGACTTGTCATTTTTCTCGTGTTTCTCTGGCTTGCTGTGCTCATTTGGTATGAAAGTAACACCAATTTCATGCTAGAACATATTTTGAGGCAAGCACCAACCAGAGTCCTGTAGTTGTACAGATTTATTCACACAGTCAAAATGGCTTCAGATACACTCTATTTCAACAGATACAATCTAATTCAACATCAAACAACTGTGGATTAATGGGCTAAGAATGTTAAAGAGGGATTCAGCAGACCAAAAAATTAATAAGCTTAGGGAGAGTTGGGAAAAATAGGATTAGAGGAATGTGGAGAGGTAAAAGGAAAGAGTAAATTTAACCAGGCCTTATTTTCAGAGAAGTGGATATAGCAGAGTGAAAGGAGATAGATAAAGAAACAAGAAAAAAATGAAAGAACAAAAATTTATATTTAAAAAATAAAACACTTTACAATTATGTAAGTATAAAGAAATAATACTAATAGAAGAAAAGGCTAGAATGAGAGGAAAGGGATAAAAAGGAAAAATAAACAAATAAAGAACAAAAAATTTAAAAATGGAATACTTAAAAGTATATAAGTATAAAGAAATAATACTACTATTGAAGGATTTAAGCCTGAGGTTGCGAATTGAGTAAGCAATTTCTGATTTAAGTATGCACACAATAAAGAATAAGGTCTACTAATCAATGACAGGACAATTCTGCTCATCTAGAGATGAGCAGAACAGCAATTAAGTTGTACAAAAAAAAAAGAAAAGAAGAAAAGAAAAGGGGACTATATATTTTTTAAAAAGAAAAAGAAAAAGAGAAACAAACACACACACATCTAAAGTAAAAATTGTGAAAAAAAATAGAAAACAATTTTTTTTAATTTTATTTGTGAACATACTGTACAGAGGGGTTACAATTACATGGGCAGGATAATGCATACATTTCTTACCAAGCATTGCAGCCTCCTCCTTTTAGAAAACAATTTTTTAAACAATTTAAAAAAAATAGGTAGATAAAAGAGTTCTTTGACTTTTTTGGAGGGGAGGGAAGGATCTTTTATCTCCCCTGTGTCCATAACCAGTCTCTTGGTGGGATCTCTGGTTTGCTTGTGGTGTTTGGTTTTCCTGTGGCTTGATTGGTTTCTTAAGTCAGTTTGTTTGTGCAGGCAGACAACTCTGCCTTACCCAGGACTTTGTGATCCTCCCAGGATTGTTCAGTGGGAGGGAGATCTCCTTTGAGTATCAGAAAAAAGGGAAATTGCTGTTTCCTTAAGCTTGGAGTTGCTGTGAGGAGGCTAGGATGTGGGTAGTGTTGAAGCCTATCAGCAATCAATAGCTTTTCCCTGAGGGGCTAGCTCCTGAGCCACTCCCAGAGCCCAGCCTGGAGCCATTCTCAAGATTTATGTTTACTGAGTTTCAATTATTGTTTTTTACCCCTCCTGCTGCTGAGCCTAGGCTACAGTGGGGAGGGGTAGCCTCTGGCTCTGTTTACCCAGTGAAGAAAGTCACTCCTGTGGGGATGGAGCTCTCTCTGCCTGGGAAGGGCAACTTTCACCTGGGTGTAAGTGAACAGGGTGGGTCAGGTTCCTGTGACCTGTTGAATGACCCCTATTGTTTTCTTCCAAAGCCTGAGTTGGAGCTAACTGCTTGGACCAGGCCTTTGTCAGTATCAAAGATGGAGTTCTTCTCTGGTTGTGTGGGGAGGGGCTACCTTCCCACCGCTGCTCCTTGAGAAGGAATGAGGATGTCTTGGGGTTACTCATATCACTCTCTTGGTTTCCCAGCTGTCCAATGTTCTGCGATCAGCAGGATGAAGATTTCTGCTCCTTGTCAGTACTTGCTGGTTGTGAGTAGTATCCACTCACAAACCACATCTGGCAGCTTTCTCTGTTGATATGGCAGCCACCTGCCGCCACCACTGCCAGAGTGATCACTACCAAGCTGCCTGAATTTTCCTTCTCTGGTCAAACTGTCTGTATGTGATGGCTCACTTGGTGTGATTTTCTCTAGCTTAAGATTGTTCACTGGAACACTAAAACGACTTTCTATGTGAGAGCACTTGTTTAGCCTCCAGCTTCTCCTCCACCATCTTCCTAAGACTCCTGTTTTTTTTTTTCTGATATAACAGAAGACTTGTGAACAAAACATATGTTTTATCTAAATATTACCCATTCAAATGAGATCTGATCCTAGGACTCTTCTTTTCTGAGTCAGCATTATTAAATTACTAGATTACAGTGTCCTAAGAGATCTACAAACTGAGCATTACATTTTCACACAGATGAGGAAGAATTTTCTTTCTCAGCTCTAATAAGTCAATTTTTTTTATTGATTTAGGAGATATTTATTGCATATCATCCTATGGGGAACTGCTTGAAATAAATATTGAGAAAAATAGGGATTCTATTCCTGGGGAAAGTGGTAAAAGACATGTAACTATCATGTAATTGGGTATGTTGTTAATACTGTAGTTATTAGCACAAATAAAAGCATAGGACCTATGGAAGAAACTGTGAAACCATGTAGCCAAGGATTTAGATTTAATCAACTACCATATCACCTTGGCCTAATTATCTACTACATTAACTTAGTGTTGCACTAGAGTCTCTAAAATGATTGAATTCTAATAAAATACATACATCAGGTATGATAATTAGATGTGAATGAGATTTGCAATGGCAGACTTTCATTCATCCACCTGTGCACCTATAATACGTACATGTGAACACACTAAACACTGCTAATTGCTGTTGTTACTTCTCTTTTCAATGCACCTTCTGTTTTCAGGTTTCAAAACTGTACCTAATTTGCTATTTCCTTAGGGAAAGGATTATCCTTCAGACATGGATGACTAATGATGTCAGTGAAATATGATCGGTAGAAATATGATATTAGCAATCAGAAGTACAAGCAAATGCATGGTCCAACTATCTCAGAAAAAAAAAGAGAAAGAAAACATCTGTGCCGTGTAAATCGAATGGAGAAAATACAGTTGTTCTTTCTGTCCAGATATTAGTGTAAAGAAGATTAGAGCAGACTCAAAGCCAACATGCTGAAACATGTAAAGTGAATGAGAATTATAACATTATTTTACAAAAACAGATACTAGTGTTGTTTATTACTTGAACATACTTCACTTATTCACCTATGAGAGTTGATATGCTATCAATAGGAGGGAGAAAGTGAGGGAGAGAGAGAGAATGAGAAGGAGAAAGAGAAAGAAAGAGAGAATTAGAAAGAAGAGAGTCTCCCTTAACATGCATGATCCTTAATTAGCCATGGACATGCTGGTCTCAGTCAGGAAGTCTGAGATGAGTGAGAAAAGAGGACTAGTGCTTATGTTGCACTGTAATGATATATGGCATTTGACAAAGTCCCCTGTACTTGATAGCTGGCCATTCTACTCAGTAATATAAAATTAGTGACTGTAAATCCTAGTAAAATTTGGTGGAATAAAGGGATCTCTATGATGATGAGCCCCAATTGATCTTTTATAATCCTCTAAGGAAAATTTGCTGGTTCTGATGCTGCAATATTTTTTAAAAAGTTATTTCTGTAAGAATGACATTGGGATTTTTAAATTTGTTCTTTTTTAATTTCATATTTTTGTTCCTGAATTACAATTTGAATTCAGGGCCTGGATACTGTCCTTGACTTTTTTTGCTCAAGGGTAGTGTTTTATCACTTAAGCCACGCTCCACTTCTAGCTTTTTGGTAGTTAATTAGAAATATGAGTCTCATGGATATTTCTGCTCTGGCTGGCTTTGAAAAGTAATCCTCAGATCTCAGCCTCCTAAGTAGTTAGGATTATACACAGGAACTACTGACACCGGAAAATTTATTATTTTTATTATCTGTAAAGTTATATAAAGCTTTGAACTGAATTTGTATATTGTGTTAGGTAATATGGACATATCATTTTATTACAATATTAATCTTTGACCATGGAAATCTTTCCATTTATTTGTGTTCTATTCAATTCCTAGATCAATATTTTACATTTTTCAGTAGACAAGTACTTAACCTCCTTGTTTAAATTTATTAAAGCCTTTGTCTACTTTTGGACATTATTGAAAACGGAATTGTTTTCTTATATTTTTCAGTGATCAACTCAGTATTTTTATAGATGCTTGGTGTAATTTTTCACATGTAGTATTATATCAATTTCAAATAATGGCAATTTTGATATGGACATATTTTATTCTAACAGAATTTTGAGAGTAATGCTTCTCAAACTATTACCTATAATATAAAAAGAAGGAACACTATTACATTCATTCAATGAAACCAATAATACTCTGATACAACTGGATAAAGACCCACAAATATAGAAAACTAAAGGACAATATGATCATTTGTGAAATATCATGTTGAAACATTTTTAAAACTAATATACACTGAAGAAAATGAATAACAGGTTCTATCAGGGCTGGATATCAGTAAGAAGAGGAAAGGGAGGAGAGAGGCTGGATGGGAGGGAGCTGGTGATAATTACTTTATACACATGTACAAAAATAGAGCATTGACACCTGCTGCAATTATCTTAAGAAGGGGGAAGCCTGGTTGAGGAAAAGTGTTAAGAGTTAACAGTGTTATGGTGTGAATTGGGTCAAAGGTTATTGCATGCAAGTATGAAAATAAAATAATGAGATTGCCTTATTTAACCAATATATGCTAACCCATTATTTTAAGAAGGAAACTTATGTACCCATTCTCATGATAGATATGCATACAAAACTTCTGAATAAAATATTGCAAACCAAATCTACCAGTACATTAAAAAGAGCATACACTATGATTAAGTGGATTTTATTCCAGACATGTGAGGAAAGTCAAAATACAGGGAAAAAAATATTGCAGCACCTATATAGAATCAGGGAGAAAATCACACGATAATTTTGATAGTTAAAGAGTCTGTGACAAAATTCAACATTTCTTCATGATAAAAAATCCTGCAGTAAATAGGAATAGAAGCATCTATCTAAGTACATATCTAAGCATACACACACACACACACAACTATATACAAAAACCTAGCCAGTATTGCATTGAACAAAGCAAATTAGAATTTCCAATAAAATCAGAAATGAGACAAAATATTCACTCTCTCTGATCTCTCTAAGATCTCTGATCTTAGTAAACTTTTAGCCACAGCAATAAGGTAATAGAAAAAATATAAGAAGTACAAATATGAAAGAAAAAAGTCAAATTACCTCCATTTGAACATGATATGATCCTATAGTTAAAAGACCCCACCATATTATTCTTAGAGCTGACAGAGCTGACAATCAACTTCAACAAACTAGCAAGTTGCAAAACCAGCATACAAAACCAGTGGCTTTTCTACATTTGGAAAATGAACATGCTATGAAAGGAATCAGGAAAACAATTTTGTAAACCCTATATTTAAAAAAATATAGTAAAATCCTCATCATGGGGATGAAGGGCCTCTATAATGAAAATTTTAAAACACTAAAGGAATATACTAGAAGAAAGAAAGAACTCTGTTTATTCATTTGCTGATTGGTGTTGGGAAATTAACAACATTACCAAAAAAATGTAGACACCAAATCCAGTCTCCTTAATAATTCAGTAACATTCTTCATAAATACAAAAGATCAATCCTAAAATTCATATAGAAGAGCAAAAATTGGGTCCTGGGAAGGTGGCTCAGTGGTAGAGAGCTTGCCTTGCATGCATGAGGCCCTGGGTTCGATTCCTCAGCACCACATAAGCAAAAAAGAAAAAAGCCAGAAGTGGCGCTGTGGCTCAAGTGGTAGAGTGATAGCCTTGAGCTGAAGAGCTGAGGGACAGCGCCCAGGCCCAGAGTGCAGGCCCCACGACCAGACCCCCCCCCCCCCGCCCAAAAAAAAGAGCAAAAGTACTCAAAAGAGCCAAAGCAATCATGAACAAAAGGAGCTATAGTGCAGTTATCACAATACCTGATTGTAAGTTTTATTACAGAACCATGGCACTCAGCCCACACAGTACTGGCACAAAACAGTCACATAAAGTAATGTACTAGAAATATGTCCATACAACTATGATTTGCTGACAAAAATCTCTTATAAAAATACGTTCGAGAAAATACAGGCTCTTCAACAAATAGTGGTGGTATAATTACATATCCACAAGCAAAATACTGCAAGTAGACCATATCTCACCCTGTTACAAAGGTTAACAAAACATTTTAATGTAATACATGAAACAACTATAGGAAACATGTGAATATGTATATTATATTAAAGGCAACTGATTTTGCATCATTGTGGGTATAAGCTTGGTCAGTAAAGGTTTGTTAGAAGACAGTAAGAAGCTGGTTGCTGGTGGCTCACACCTGTAATTCCAGCTACTAGGAGGCTGAGATCTGATTGAGGATTGAGGTTCCGAGCCAGCCCAGGCAGGAAAGCCCATAAGACTCTTACCTCCAAGTGGTAGAGCGCTGGCCTTGAGCTGAAGAGCTCAGGGACAGCGCCCAGGTCCAGAGTTCAAGTCCCACAACAGACCAATGTTGCCATTAATACTTGAGCACTGAAATAGGGTGATCAAGTTGGAGTTTATGTGAAAAAAAATTGAGTATCTAAATTTAGGAGTGAAAGGAAAAACCTGTGAAATGAAAACCTAAGGAGAAGCCCAGGAAAAAACACTTATTTCAATGCGATTATTACCTCAGTGGGTCCAAAGTCAGGCACGATGCGGAGGTGAACCTGAGACAGCTTTGGACCACCAGGGCCATTAGAGAACATTGTGGATGTGGAACTGGGCTTTGCATTTAATAAATGTTCAGCCACAGATCTGTCTTTATTTCTCACTCCCACACACCTCCTCCATCCTCTTTCTTTTGCCATCAACTCTAATGTGAAGACCATATAGTGAAAGGAGCTCTGGATGTCTCTGGACTTCACTAGGTTGACAAAATCTGGCTCCGATGGGAAAGGATACTGCCTACCAGAAAAAGGGTGAAATATTTACTGCATGCCTTTAAGCATTTTTCATAATGTTTTCCAACTTTGAAAACTAGAATTTTTTCTCTTACTGAACATGAGTTATGAAATTTTTAGGTACTTCTATTTTTCTCCAGTTGAGTGTGAAAATTATGTCAGGCTTGCCTGATGCTATAGAAAATAGTAAAGGAATATTTGTTTCTTTCTGTATGGAGTGGATTAGTTCCATTCTCTGACTACTGCTCTCATCAACTCCTTGATGTTCATAGGTCTCTCAGTCAAATCCCAAAGAACCATATTAAAGGAACAATGACATCATGGTACCTTCGAAATAGTCTTCTAAACAATTGTCTTCTATGGAAAATAAAATGAACCAGTAATAGCACAACACATTTTCTAGAAAAGATGCCAGAGGGAGTTTTTTGATAGCATTTACATTGAGGTAATTATTTTTTCTGTAAACCTGATCAGCTTTTTGATGCAATTACTGAGTGATATATATTACAGGAATACTCATTCCTTTTACTTCCTTCCCTCCAACATTTCCACGTATTGGTTTGGAGAAAATATTTCAGGTTAATTTGTAGCAGTTGTCTTCCATTAATAAACAGCAAAACCTCACCAAAACTTTCATTTTTTTTTGGTCGGTCATGGGGCCTGAATTCTGGGCCTAGGCGCTGTTCCTCAGCTCTTTAGCTCAAGGCTAGTGCTCTACCTCTTGAGCCACAGTGCCACTTCCAATTTTTTGTTTTTTTTTTTGCTTATGGGGTGTTGAGGAATCGAACCCAGGGCCTCATGCATGCAAAGTAAGCACTCTACCACTGAGCTACCTTCCCAGCCCCAAACATTCATTTTTATAAAGCTTATTACTTTGAATCTTTTTGCTTTCTTGCAAAAACTTTCATTGGTGACTTCCTTCCTTGATTATTTTTGTGGTTAAAATGCCAAAGTAAGTGGGAAGATAACAGAAATGTGTGTAATTCATAAATGACAAAACGAGGCCACAAAAAGTTAAAGTATATTTACTATGGATGATCTAGGAGATCTGTAAAATGTTAAAGGCAACATTATCAAATGACTTCTTAGCTGTGATAATCTATGAATCATCCATTCTGAGTAGGTGAGGTTTGCTTAGCATTGTGGGTGGCAGATTGTACATGGATAGCAATAGCTTAATAATCATTTCTGTTATGAGCCTCCACACTGAAATATAACTCAGACAAACTTGAGGTTCTAGATTGCATGGCTATTCAATTCTCGTGTCCTCTGATTCCTAATGAAAGCATTGTGACACAGTAATGTGAGTTCTGCATTTTTATTCATGGAAAGTTTTAGAAATCTGTTCATGTAAAATTGGTTTAATAATTTGATTGCTTTGTTCACTGACATAGTAATTTTCAACTACTTAAAATTAAACTGAAGAGTAAGAAATGTTTTAAGATATCTTTACGAAAATGATATAAAACCCCTGAGTTTAAATATTAAAGCAGCCTTGACAAGTTGGGAGGAATGAAAGATGACTGTAATGCTTTAACTGATTTTTCAATCAGGGATTTAAAGATGAGTTTCCAATGTTAGCTTTTAAACTGCTTTGAGGACATTCTTTTTAATTTCATTTAAAACCCAGTCTGTGGATTTGGAAGGTAGTTGTTCATTACAGATATGGAAGCCATTTCAGGGGAAGGGGCTTCAATACTGACCTGGTTGTAAACACCCTACATTCAATTCAGTGCATGGTGAAAACATGCCTTCCTCTTCCAAACAACATTGTTATTCCAAATGTATAGATTCTGAGGCTGCATCAGCTTTGAAATTCAAATACCAGATAATTTGGAAAGCACTTTTGAGGGGGAAAACATAATGCATTGCTGGATTTTCCTTGCCTGGGTTGATGACAAAGTTTTTGCATATTTACTTGTTAGAAGAGGCAGTAGTTAGAAAAGTCCCTTGTCTGGAAGATAAATTGGCCATTTTGCCTTCTTTACAATACTTAGCCTCTCTTCCAGGACCCAAAAATCTCAGAGGGCTACCATCTCTTCTGAGACAAGAGAGGACTGTGACATTTATCTTATCTACATGAATCCTCTGATTTGTTGATCTGTAAAATGGCAGAGAATAGCCTCTATCTATTTTCAAAGGACTTGTATTGAGGATTAAATAAAACAGGGGAAAAGATTTCTATATAGGGCTTGAAACAGATACTTGTTATATGCTCCCTAATTCCAACAATTGTCTCAGTATCAGATTTCCTTTGTGGTTACTGGCAAATAGCATGACTAGAAACCTTTGGGATTTCAATTAACACCAGTGTAGGTGCTATACTGTTCAAATCACCTCTTGATTATACTTATTCTATCTTTCTAATTGAAATCTTAATTTAAAAATTATAGTCTTTTTGATGGTACTTGCAAACTATTAGTGATCCTAATATAGTTTGACATTTTGGGTTCATCTGAAACTCTTTCTTTTTTATCTGAAGAATATTTTTCCACATGAGTTCATAATGTATAAAATGTATAGTATCTTATGAATAATGAGGGTACTTTTAAAAATCTTTGAAGTATAAGCATTGGAAAACTTTCAATTTCATCATCTGAAAATCCTCATACCAAATAATTTATTAGTTGTTTAGCTTAATTTAAAAATTTTAAGGTAGTATGAACACCAAGCTGGCAAGTTTTTTTTTTTGTTGGTCGTGGGGCTTAAACTCTGAGCAAGTTTTTTTATATGTGTTTTTTATTGTAAAAATACTGTACAGAGGGGTTATAGTTACATGAGTAAGGTAATAAGTACATTTCCTATGCAGCATTGTTACCTCCTCCTTTGTTTTCCCCTACCATCTCTTCCTCCCCACCTCCTCAACTCCTCCCCTCACCAAGTTGAAAAGTACATTTTCAACATAGTGTCTTGTACATCTCATTGTTACAATGGATCAACCTGTATCCTTATTTCAGCATTTTGTTATTTCCCTCCCCCCACCCCAAATTAGAAAAATGCATATACAAGATTCAGGGCACCAACATCAAATACAATAAAAACAGGGGTTATTATACCATTGGGGAAGAACATACAAGAGAAACAAAAAAAAATCACATCATACATTTTAAATATGTTAACAATAGCAAGAAAGAAAAGACCACTTTGTCCCTATCTTGAGGTTCATTTTACTTAACATCATCTTATATGTTCATGTGTACATAGCTTTTGACCTTTTCTGCTTGTCCTAGACTTATACTAGTTATTGCAAATAAGGGAAACTATGAGAACTGTGTTTCTTTGGGCCTGAACTATAGCTTGTTTTGATGCAATGTTCAATCTCAGACTGGCATTTTTTGGGACAGGTACTGGGACTTGAAGTTGGGCTTTGCAGTCTTGCATGGCTTTTTTACTCAAAACTAGTCTTCTTACACTTGGGCCACAATTTTGCTAGTTAATTGAAAATAAGATACTTTGATATATCTGCCCAGGCTGGCTTTGAACCTTGATCCTCAGCCTCGTGAGTAGCTAGGATTACAGGTGTCAAGCCACAGACATCTATCTCAGATATACATTTAATCATTTTACATAGAACACAGGATATCAAATACACAGTGTGTGACCACTTAGATTTTATGAAACGATTTGTGAGGTGACATGGGTCACTACCCCAACATCAAGCACTGGAGATAGCAAGTATTATCATTTGGTAAGACAGAAAACTTGCCCTGCAGGACAACAGGGCAAGAATTTTGCCTATGCCGGAGGTGTCTCTGTTCAATGATTATCAATACCCTCTGCAGCACTGTGATCATGTTTTGTTTTCCTCTTTATTACACTATGTTTGTAGGATTAGGCCTTTTCAGTACAGAGAGCTTGCAAATGCTGTTCTTCTATGTACCTTTTAATGGTCAGTAATGTAGTGAGTCTCCTGTACATTTGGAAACAAGATGCAAACATTTAAGGAAAAACCTTGTATAAATCAGAAGCAAAGTACTAAAGCACCAGCCTTGAATGAAAAAGCCAAGTGGGAGCTAGAGGCTCTAATTATAAACCCCACTGAGTTCTCTCTCTCTCTCTCTCTCTCTCTCTCTCTCTCTCTCTCTCACACACACACACACACACACACACAGCATGCACACACAATTACTTTTTTTCTTTTTGTGATTTTTGAATTCAAGTACATCCAGATTAATTCACCTATGGAAATAACTACATTATAATTTATATTAATGGCTCTGAAGAGAAATTGAGATACTTGCATTACTGCTTTATTGCTCATAACATACTTTATTCCTTATACAACTTCCTCCCTCCCTCCTTTTCTTCTTTTCTTTTCTTTCTTTCTTTCTTTCTTTCCTTCCCTCCCTCCCTTCCATCCTTCCTTCCTCTCTTCTATCTTCCATTCTTCCCTCCATCCTTCATCCTCACTTCACTTTTGATGTTGTCTCATCTTCATAAAGAGGCCAACACTATTTATTTAATTTTTAATTAATTTTTTTTTGGCAGAACTGGGATTTGCCCTTACTAGGCAAGTTCTCTACCACAGAGCCACACCTCCAATCCTAACTACATTACTTAAGTCCTCTTTTTCCTAGTACCACAATTCCCATTACATGTTCTCCATTTTTGTTTTTCATTTTGATTTCTCATAACTATTTCATACTCATCCTCATCTGATGTTAGAATGTTAATTTCCATCAGGGCATACTTATAATTTGCTCTGTTCACTAGTATTTCCCAATTGCCTTAAGTCGTATCTAGCACAGGTCAAACATAGGTATCGAAGATGCGCAAACAACACAGGCTTATCTGATGCTTGTATTTCTAAGTGAAACTTTAGAGTTTTATTCTTTTGCATAATCAGATTGGGGAAGTAAGGGATCCAATTTCAGAAAATACATGTACCCCAAACCAGCCTTATCATCTGCTGTAGTTATTACAGTTCCTATGTTGGCACCAGTGGTTCATCCTGCTCTTTGAGTGAGTGCTATTGTCCAGTTTTTTTCACTCTTCTGCCTTTGTCATTTTGCTTAAAAGTTTTTCAACAGTTTTTCCTGCTTACCTATATTATGACCTATGCTGTGAGTATCTCACAAGAAGAAAGAAGTTAAACATTTGTGAAGGTGGCTCTGAATACTAACTAGATCTGTCATTCCAGACTATTTTATTCACTGCCCTGCATCATAGTGGTCTCATATATATTCTGTTTCTCAGCTATTTTATGAGTGAATAAGATATTCTGGTTGGGTGTCAGTGGCTCACGCCTGTAATCCTAGTTACTCAGAAGGCTGAGCTCTGAGGATTGTGGTTCAAAGCCAGCCTGGGCAGGAAAGTCCCTGGGACTCCTATCTCCAACAAACCACTCAGAAAACAGGAAGTGGCACTGTACCTCAAGTGGTAGAGCACCAGCCTTGAGCTGAAGAGCTGAGGGACAGTACCCAGGCCCAGAGTTCAAGCCCCCCGACCACAAATAATAACTAAATAAAAAATAAGATATCATGATGCCCATTTCTAGAAAACAATGAACATATTTTTAGTTTGGGCTTCAATGGAATATACATTGGTTTAGTATAAGGACCCTACTTTTTCTGGGTCTTCCATAGGTCATAATGGTATGTGTCCATATTTAGTGAATGGTTCTGTGACTTTTCCATGTACTCTTTGATTTAAATATAGTGAAGACAAAGGTGCTCACGATGCTAACCTAAAGCAACAACATTTCCCACACTAAGAAAATATTAGTAATGAAAGGAACATCTGTATCTGCCATTGCACTTTGTATAGTCTCAGTTGAATACATGAAATGGAGTATTAGAGAAATAATCCCTAAGTTTTAAATTTATACCCTTAGGAGACATATGATGAAATCATATGCTACCTGCTTGTACCCATTAGTCACTTATCAGCTAATGAAAATGGTTTCAGAGGAGAGTGGTAGTGCTGACAATTTGGGCAGGGCACTAGGAAGCTACCCATTCTTCTTTTTTCAAATAAAAAGTGTAACTGCTGGTGTCGGTGGCTCAGTTCTATAATCTTAGATACTTAGGAGGCTGAGAGCTGAGGATCACAGTCTAAAGGCAGCCCAGGAAATTCCAAGAGATTCTTATTTTGAATTAACCACCAAAAAGCTGTGGCTAAAATGGTGGAGTGTCATCCTTACATGAAAAAGCTAAGAGACAGTGCCCAGACCCTGAGACCAAGCCCCAGTATGAGAAAATTAAGATATAACTTTTTTACTTGATAAAGACATTTAAATAATTATATGGTGAGGTTTCTCAGACCTATGTAACAAACTGCATCTTCTATATGTGAAGTTTATAAGGAAGGAAAAAGAAATTGGTTATAAGTCTGTTGGCACACCTCTAACAGGATAATTTACAGCTATAGTACAAGATAGGTGCTTAGTTAAGGAAAAGGTATTGATTTTCTAATGTATGTGGAGAACAAAACCGTGTATATGTACAAGTTGGTGCTGCTCTGGTTTCAGTTAATCTACTAGGGGTCTTGAGATATGTATCCCCATGGATAAGGAAAGATTATTCTTTACATTATTATTAAGTGTTCTAGAGGAAAATGCACTTGGGCTTATTGGCTGTAGGAGCTGTTAGCTACTTGATTTACAGCTGTAAACTTCATGTTAACTGAGTGAGATCCTAGCATTTGCACACCAGCTAGCAAGGTGTACAGGATCCACCAAAAGTGAGAGAAAGTTAAGTTTATTATCTGCTTCAAGAAAGGATATTGGATACCAATAATCAAAGCTACTGCAATAAGAATGCATTTGAGAATATGTTGTTGGAGGATTAAGATTTGTGTTAGAGTTTATAGGGAAATTTAGAGGGAGTAAAGGTCTATTCTGAGTTGAATACTTTAAGAAGAAAGAAATATATATATATATAAATGATTTTATAGGAGTATAATTATGATTTTATATAGGAATTTTAATATTCATGATTTTATATCAGAATTAGTATGAATGGAACAGAAGTAAAGATTTCAGAAGTAAACAACAGCAGTCATTCCTGTTAAGACCATTGTTGTTTTGTTTGAGTATTTGCAGTTTCCTTAATTTTGTTTGTTCCCACAGGACTTAAAAAAGTTTTACCTTATTCTTATTCTATCCCTTGCACTGAAAGACTTCATGTGAAATTGTTTATGTTAAGCAAGAAACTATCACAGCCTAGTTATTAGGGTCAGGACACATCAACTGAAAGGTTTTAAGGGGGCTGATTCTTTGCTGTACAACTTATTGTGACTCACTAACTTTTCTACACACTTCTCAAATTTCTCAGATTTAATCTGATATCCTAGTGAGCCACAACTGTTACGTTATTTAGGTTATCTGCTCTCTATATTTTCTGATATTTGTCTGATGTTGCCATCCACCAAAAGTCCTTTTCATTCTTTGTTATTGTATTTGCTTCCATGGAGGCCAGATGTCTCTTTAGCCATGTACTTCAGAGTGGTGACTTCTTAAATTGAGAGGTGTCCTGGGGCTCACCAGACTTCCAGAGATTGTACATTATCAGTTTCTTCCTCTTTTCTAGTAGATGATGCTGTCAAGGTAGTAATAAACCCTGTAGGAGCACCTGTCTAAAACCAGAGAGTTCATATACATTTGCTGTCCACCTCCCTTACCTCCCTTCCTCTCCTTTTCCCTCCTATTTCCTCCCTTCCCCTTCCTTTCCCCTTCTCTCCCCTTCCCCTCTTCTGAGTTTCTCCTTCCCTTTCTTCTCTTCCCTCCCTTCCTCTCTCTTCCCGTGATCACCACTCCTCCTTTATTCTCTCATCTGAATTAAATGATAGTTCTTACAAACAAGAGCAAAATTGTTTTCTTTGCATTTTGAGACTGAACTCATACTTAACACCCTAGGCTAGCCTGCCTCACTGCTGAGATTAAAGCATGAGTTCTGCTCCATGCCCTGCTCCCAGTTTACTTCCATCTCTCACACATCCCAGCATTAGGAAAAGTCAAGAGAATGCATCATGATTGGCTAGAATGCCAAGAAAGTATGTTGTCACTATGAGAAAAGCCACCTTCCTGGTGGTAGGTTTTCCTTGATGCTTAGTAAATTCTGGCTAACTGAGGAACAGCAAAATAAAAACTAGCCTAACCCATTAGGGCTCTAATCTTTTCACAGTCCTCCTCCCACTTTTTGTAATTAACAAAGACTTTAGCTTCTGGTTTAACTTTTTTATTTTTCATATTTTGCAGCTCTGTACTTTCTATAAACTTCCCTGTTCCTGCTCAAAATATCATGTAATTGCAGAAAATCTATCCTTTGATAATGTGTAACATTTGGGAATTAGGAGGCTTTAAAAGATGTTGACAGGGACCTGTATTAAATCCTTCTGCAGGTGTTTTGCAATCGTACCATCTCCTCATGTCCTACATTGGTTCAATCTGGATTGTTTTCTTTTTATATATACATATTTTATTGTTATTATGAAGGTAACGCACAGAAGGGTTACAGTTACATAAGTCAGAAAAAGACCATATTAATTGTTCGCTCCCACTCTCCCAGTTTTTCCCTCCCATCCCATCCCACAAGTTGTATAATTCATTTTCAACATAGTGCCAAGTGAGTACTACTGCTACATTTGTTTACCCTTTGGATTGTTTTCTATGTAATAGATTCAACTAAAACTAAAAAGAGTGTCTCATGTTATCTGTGTACCTTGCAGTTATGGTCAACATTTGTGCTCACAGATGGATTGATTAATTCCATCCTTATTCTTGGCATTTTGCATATATTTATAAGTAAAAGTAATGAATAGTTAATGAAAGTTAAATAGTTAAATGAAAGTTAAATGAAAGCCTGCTGGAAAGAACAGTTTGATTCTCTTTATTGTTTGCCCATAACAACAACATCTTCTGCCCATTCTGAAAAAAAGTAAACCTCTATATTTATTTGAACTCAAAATGGGTAACTTTTTTTTATAAATCATGTTATAATTCACTGGATTCACTGAATCCTTGACATTAGCAAGGGAGACTACTTCACAATGTGTAATTATTGTTATTTAGTTTAAAAGCATAATTTCATTTTCCTATCCCTTTACCTATTTCTCACCTAATTAAACATAATGAGAAATACATCTTTTCTAATGCTTCAGTGCTCCCCTTTCAAACTTAATAGAATAAGCACCATTCTGTGCCTCTGTAAGGAAATGTGAGGTGATTATGAATTGTTAATGCTTCCTTTAACTTACGCCTCTCACCTTCGTGCTGATAACATCCACAAGAATGACTGAACCCCGAGGAAGTTGCACACAAGCATTTCCTGTCTCATTATCTCATATTCCTATGAGGTTGATTCACAATACACAGGCCACAATCAAAGAGACTGAAATCCCCACCAATCCTTTCTGAAATAGGAACCCGATGGAATAGCTGGTAATAGAAGGAGGTGTAGTTCAAATGATAAAGATGGGTGTTTGTGGGTATGATCACAATCCACAAGTGACAGTCTAAGCTGTGATCAAGTCTACGATGAAATGATTAGGCCTAAAAGAGAGTAACATATCATGACAGAGTAAAGAAAGCAAGAGATATTCACTCGGTTATTAGACAAAAACCGAAGTTTAAGTCTTCTGTTGTTCGCAGATTACCAATGCAATGTGTTACCAGATTACAAGGGAAGGAATAGGTCAGACACAAGACTAATTTTGATCTAAATTCTTCCTGGAGGACCCAGGAAATGAAGAGGGACTAAGAGCTAAAAGAGTTTCTTGTATCTCTTGGTCATGAAGATGTGAATCTTAGCTCAGTGAGTGGAGCAGTACCTATTGGTAGCAGTCAAATGGTAACATCACAACAGGGCAAAGCTAGATTAGATGGCCAGAGATAAAGGGTTAACCACCCACTTAGACCATTTATTGATATTAACTGAATAAAAGCATAACAAATGAATAGATGACTCTGAAGCTGTTGGGTACAATTAAATACTTTTCTATATTTAACCAAGAAACAATCCTTCCACCTTTATAACATGTATTTGCTTAAAGTTTTAGATGTTGATAAGTCCATGTTACATTGCTCTTCTGTTCCTTTTTTAAATGAAATTAGATAGCATAGTAGATCTTCCTCTTTCTTCTGAAATTTTTTCTAACACCATTCAGTTTTTGTCCTTCTAGAAGACTATCAGTTTTGTCATGATATGTTTGTTTGTTTGTCATTTGTGTTGCTAGGGTTGTATTCAAGACTTCACACTCGCTTAAAAATGCTCTACTATTTGAACCAAGACCCTAGTCCTTTCTCTACATGTGAAATTAATACTCTATTTAACTCAATATTCTATTTAACTCAATATATCTATATTATTATCACTTCAGCATATAATCATTCTGTGCCTTTATGTAAAATATTAACAGGATACTTTACATAATTACCTTTTTGTTTGTCTTCAAAATCTGACACGAAGCTTGTACTAAACAATGCATTTTTGATTCAAATACTAAATACTCATCTAAAATAACTTGAGCTATTAAGATTCCCTAAAATTTAGTTGAAAAGGCAGATCCTCAGATCTAAACTATTTGAAACATACTTAGGATTTTGTGCGTATGTGTGTGTGTGTGTGTGTGTGTGTGTGTGTGTGTGTGTGTGTATGTATGCTATTGTAATTGTAGCAGTGATTTACAGAAGAGGCATTACAGTTATATGCATCAGGTAATGAGTAAAATTCATTTTGAACCATGTTCTTCCCTTACTCCCAGTTTTTCACTCCAGTCACCACCCACAAGATGTACAGTTCATTTTCCAGAGTGTCTAGTGAACACCCTGTTATTTTTATTCACTCTTTGTTCTAACTTTTCTGATAAGTAATATAATATATAAGCCCAAGCTAGAAATTCTTGAGATTAAGATACAATGAGATATATTATTTACTTTTCAGGAGCTTGAATTCTCCCAGAGAGGGCAGGACTAGAATAAAAAAGGAACAGAGAACATAGAATGAACATTGTTAGTGCCAAGAAGGTAATGGGTTTGAAAATGTTTATCAGTTCACTGGTGAAATGTCTTGGGGGAACAAAGAATTTGAATGTGAAGGAGGAGGTAGTGAAAACCTGCACTACTGCCACATAGTCAAAGTCAAGGAGAATTATGAGAAAGACAAAGAAGTGGAAAAATATGGAAAAAAATATGTTAAGTGAAGTAAGTCAGGCTCAGAGAGACAAAGGATGCATATTTTCCCTCACGTGTGGAAACTACTAGACACTGTTGGAAATGAACTATACAACTTTGGGGGAAGGGAGCTGGGAGGGAAAAACCTGGGAGAAAATGAAGGAGGGGATGATACTGTTCAAAAAGAAATGCATTCATTACTTGGCTCATGCAACTATAACCCTGCTGTATGTCACCTTTACAATAAAAAATTTAAAAAAACTCATAGTAAATCTGTTGGGTGGTATGTATGTGTATACAAATGAATAACTGAAATGTGGTAGATTCATGGGAGAACTCAAATAGCATAATTTCTTAGAAAGACGAAGTCAAATTTCAACATATGAAATAACAGAAATCCAGCACTTGAAAGGGATGGGGGTGGGGGTCAAGTAGAAAGGGGTAGAAAACTGATGAAAAGAAGTGGGGGAGAATGTAGTCAGGGAGAATTCAATGTCTATCCTACAAAATTAGGAGGAGTGATAGAGGGATGGGTTGGGAAGGATGGGTGAGAGTGTTGAAAGGGGTGTCATTGGTCAAGATGCGTTCAGCTCATAAACTGCCTTGTTAAAAGGCAAACCCTTTGTACAATTCTTTGAAGATAATAAAAATATGATAAATATAACTAAAGATAAAGAACTTGAAATTGGTATGAACAAAGATGTTGATGCCTTTTGTGAGATTACTTCCCCAAAGTGATGAGGTGCTATGATTGCAGGTCTTCCTGAGAAGAGGCCACAACTCTCATTTACTAATAGACTCAAATTATCCTAAAATACTTTTACTTCTGAAAACCACATTTACTGGTTTGTCTTGTTGATGATTTGTAAAACGTATGAAATGTGGGAATTATAGGTGTTGTCTATATTTAGGTTCACAGTTCTGCAGCGCCTGCTATGTTGTTATGTTTTTTCCCCCCCCAAACGTTTGAAACTCTGTTATTATCGAATCTTTTTCATCTTACCTCCTGCATCTCACTAAGTTCATCTCCATTGCAGGGACTAAAGTAATCTTGTTGTCCAAGATTAACTTTTCATTCCTGTGTCAAATTTTGACTCATATATTTTCTCTTCAAACATCCTTCTTTTTGTGCCTTTCAGAAAATTACCTGTTTTTGAAAAGCCTCTTGTTTGTAATGCTTTTTAAACAACCATGCCCCCTTCACCCCCACTCTGTATCTTCTCTTATTCTGGACTATGAATATATATGAGAGGGATTATTCTACAACTATAAAGAGTTTGCAACTTTTTCATTTAGCAGAATGTACTTTTAGACAATATACCCACATTTATCATTGTCCTAGAGAGTTTCTTACTGGTGAATTTAGAAGAAAAATTTTCCTGCTTGCTAGTTTAAGAAGTACACCTACACATAATTCATAGGTTGACTATCCTAAGGTAAAATTCTGGAAAGTAAAATAGGCACAGATTTAAAGGCTGTATTATATGCAACCAAACTATTCTTTTTATGACTTAAAATTATCTATCTGGATGAGGATTTCTAAGTCACAATTCTACCAATATTGAATGCTATCATTACTTAAAATGAAATCAGAAATTACTTTGCCTTATCATAAAACAGTAGTGGTCATACAATTTTTTTTTTTTTGGGTCCGGTTGTGGGGCCTGAACTCTGGGCCTGGGCACTGTCCCTCAGCTCTTCAGCTCAAGGCTAGTGCTCTACCACTTGAGCCACAGCGCCACTTCCGGCTTTTTTCTTTTTGCTTATGTGGTGCTGAGGAATTGAACCCAGGACCTTGAGCATGCAAGGCAAGCGCTCTACCACTGAGCCACCTTCCCAGCCCTGGTCATACAATTTTTATGCCACTGTTATTTTTCTTATATTTTCTTGATAATTTATTTATATTCATTCTACTCAGTAGTACTACGGTATTTCATTTCTTTCTTTATGCCAATACAAGCATTTGTCTTTTAGGTTTTTCACTCCAGGCTGATGTTCTACCATAGCTTTACTTCTGGCTTTTTGGTGATTAATTGAAGATAAGAGTATCACAGACTTTCCTGACTGGTCTAGCTCTGACCCATGATCCTCAGATCTCTACCTCTTGTAGATTGCAGGCCTGAGCCACATGATCCTGGAAATATTTTTGAGTTTTAAACATGCTAACTTTTCTATAAATCTTATCTGGATCATTCTATAAATCTATGAATCTATAAAAGATTCTATAAATCTTCCTTGGTCATTAGAATCTAAATGCAAGGAGAAAGTTGAATTAAATTTATACACATATACAGATATAAAATGTCATATACTGTTTAATATATTACATGATTTTATCATTCTGTTACCTTCTAAAATTGAGTTGTTTTTTTTCTTTGTCGGTACTGGGGCTTGAACTCTGAGCCTGTGTGCTGTCCCTCAGCTCTTCAGCTCAAGGCAAGGCTCTACCACTTGAGCCACAGCGCCACTTCCAGTTTTCTTGTGGTTTATTGGAGATAGGAGTCTCACAGTCTCTCCTGCCCGAGCTGGCTTTGAACCGCAATCCTCAGATCTCAGCCTCCTGAGTAGCTAGGATTACAGGCGTGAGCCACCAATGCCCGGCAAGAGTTTTTCTTTTGTATTGAGTTGCAACGGTCTGAAATATTTAGCTAAATTTCCTTTATTTGATAGATACATTACAAATATTTTCTCCCCATTTATAGTTTGTGTTTTTACTTTTTTTAACAGTTTTATTGAAGTGTAGAATATTTTTATTTTTAATGAAGTACACTTTGTGCTTTTAAGGATTTTCATATTGGTGCTGTATCCAAGAAATTTTGGGCTAACATAATACAAAGATTTCTCTAATTTTTTCCTTGGACATTTTAAGTTTTAGGTTTTATATTTAGTTTTTTGCTATATTTTGAACTAATTTTTGTAAATAGGTAATGGGATGGATGAACAGTGCCTTTTTTACATATGGATAGATATTCAATAGCATTTATAATTTATTGAAAGGACTACCATTATTAAGCTCAGCTGTATTTGAATCTTAGCCAGTCATAGGTTGTCTGTACATAACTGTATATTTTTGGACTACCATTTTTTAATGTCTATTCACTTGTTTATCTTTAAGTCAATACTATTATCTATTTATCATTATATCTTTATTATAAATGTTGGGGAAAAGGTAGCATTAGCCTTCCATCTTATTTATTCTTTTTCAAAATTATGTCAACATGCTTAAAAATAATAATGGCTCCTCCCAGCACTCATGACTCTAATCCTAACTACTCAGGATGCTGAGAAAGGAAGATCCCGACTCAAAACTAGCCCAGTCAGAAAATTCAGTGAGACTCTTTTCTCTAAATAGCTACTTAAAAAGCTAGAAGTGGAGCTATAGCTCACTGGGAGTGTTAGCTTTGAGCACAAAAGCTGAGTTCAAGACCAGGATCTATGTGTGTGCAGGTGCGTGCACGTGCACACATGTGTGTGCGCGTGCACACACACACACACACACACATACACAAAGCAATGCAGATTTCTAGTTTGACTTCATGGCAACCTGTGAAAAACTGTGAACACTAATGAGAGTGACAAGTTACTGTGCAAATTTAGCTTATTCCTGCAAGGTTAGAAAAAGTGCAAATGTATTTTGCCATTTTGTGTTTTATTTAATTATAACAAAATAACTTACTCATTTCAAAAAATGAAGACTCTTTTAATCTAAGAACAGAGCTCAAAAAGAATAGAAGCATCTATGTCTTCATTTTCATTATAATTTCATTGTAATTTCTCTGGGGATCTATCTGGGGGATTTCCAATGAATTTCCTGCAAAGCTTTTCCAAGAAGTGGAAAATAAAGAACAAAATAAATTGTTAAATTGAAACAATACACTTGTAAGATCAGGCTGCTGATGTCATGTGATATAATGCACATGTAATTATTTGAATATTGATGTTTATAGCTTCAGGCACAAATGTGATTTATACTACCGAATTATTTCCTGTTCTGATCAATATGTCAGTCTATGTGAAAATAGACTTAGATATCCTAACAAATTTGAAAATTCATTTTTTAAAAACAACAAAAATATGATTATAGCATATGGATATTAGAGCCCCAAATTTCTTGAAACATCATTATATTCATTTCAAAAGTACATATAAATTTTGAAGAAAGCTTCTCTATTGACCACTGTGAATAAATTAACATCACTACATGTATCCATATTTATATATACATACATATATGTATATGTATATAAAGAAATATTCATTTTAAATATTTTCTTCTTTTATTTACTTTGAGTTTACTCTTCTCTGTAGAAGTTTCAAGGTTTCAGGTCTTATATCAAAGGCTTTGATCCACTTTGAACTAATAGAAGATTATAAACAAGGATCAAGGTTCTGTCTTTCATATGTGCATATCTAGTTTTCCTTTATCATTTGTTGAAGAGATGGAGCATTTTATGAATTATAAAATGTTAGCCACTTTCTTTTATTTTTATTTTTTGTTTTTGTGTAGTTGATATACAGAAGGGTTCCCATTACATGAATCAGGTACAATCAGTATAATTCTTTTTGAACCGTTTTTTCCTCTTCCATTGCTCTCTCCCAATCTTTCCCTCCTGTTCCCACCCATAAGATACTCAGTTCATTTTCTACAGTCTTGTGAGTATCACTATTGTATTTGTTCATTCTTGTTCCACCTTTTATGTAACCTCCTTTACCTTCCCAAATACAGACAAAGTAACAAACAATACAAAAGGAAAAGAAAACAGAAATAGTAACAATGGGAACTAAAGTGTGTCTCTTGTTTCCTTTTTGTGGAGTTCATTTGACAGAATATTATTTTATATGATCATTTGTTCAGAGCTATTGAGCTTTTGCCCACTACTCCTATGCTTAGCCTCCTTTGGCTTCTGAATATTAATGACCAGAGTCCTATATAATTTATAATTTTCTGTTTTATTTGTTCTGGTTACTCAGTGTTTACTTGTAGGTTTATAGGTACATACTAGTTACCACAAATGAGAGAAACTATGTTTCTTTATTTTTGGCTTCCTTTGCTTCATATTCATATAATATTTTCCAAGTTTTTCCCTTATAAGTGGTACACCATCATTCTTTCTGATATATGAGAAGAATTTCAGTGTGTGTGTGTGTGTGTGTGTGTGTGTGTGTGTGTGTGTATCACACTTTCTTGATTGATTCAGCCACCAAGGGCCATCTAGGTTGATTCCATACTTAGTTATGGTAAACAATGCTGCAATCAACATGGTTGTATTGGTAGCTTCAGTTTGTTCTGTTTTGTGGTCAATTGGATAAATGCCCAGGAGTAGAATTTCTGGGTTATAGGGAAGCTCTATGTTTAGTCCTTTAAAGAACCTCCATACTGCTTTCCAGAGTGGTTGAACAAGTTTACATTCCCACCAACAGTGTAATAGGGCTCCCTTTTGGCCATATCCCCACCAGTATTTGTTTTTGTTAGTTTACCTGATAATGGCCATTCTATCTGGAGTGAGGTGGAATGTTAATGCTGTTTTGATTTACATTTCTTTTATGTCCAGAGATGTTGAACATTTCTTCTTGTTTCTATTAGCCATTCTTTTTTCTTCCTTGGATAAATCTCTCTTTAGCCCAATTATTGATTTGGTTGTTGTGCTTTTGAGGGTTTATTTGGGGGGGTTAATTTTTTTTAAGTTCTAAGTATATTTTGGATCTAAGGTCCTTGTGAAGAGGCAGTCTCTTCCCAACATTTATATTTGGCTATAGTTACAGGGGATCAACATAATACACATTCTTCTCAGCAGCCTATAGAATATTCTTCAAAACTGAACATATTCTAGGTCATAAGTCAAATCTCAGTAAAGACAAGAAAATTGAAATAATCTCTCATAACCTGTCAGATAATAATCAAATAAAATTAATCACAAAAGAAATTACAGAAATATGCAAACTCATGGAGACTGAATAATATATTGGTGAATAATGATTGGGTCCTTAGCTAAGAGAGAAAATCTAAAATTTCCTAGGATTCAATGAAAATGAGAACAAAACATACCAGAAAGTTTGGGACAAAGCAAAGGCAGCTCTCTGAGGAAAGTTTATAAATATGAACACCTGCATCAACAAAACCAAATGATGTCAAATGAATATACAAATGATGCACCGTAAGTTCTTAGAAAAATAAGATGCCAAACTTCAAGTTAGTAGTTGGAAAGAAATAATAAAGATTGGAGAAGGAATCAATAAAATAGAGACTAAAAAATCTATACAAAGAAGCTACATAAATAGTTGGATCCTGGAGAAAATGAACTAAAATAACAGCCCCTTTGCCAATCTCATCTGAACAAAAAATTTCTCATGCCAAAACTGAGCCAAGAAGATATAAACCATTTAAACAAATCTAAATCAAGCCACAAGATTGAAACAGCAATAAATAATCTCCCAACAAAGAAAAGCCAAAGACCAGATGGATTCACAGCTGAATTATACAAGACCTTCAAAGAAGAATTAACACCAGTAGTCCTCAGATTTTTCCTTTTTTTAAAATAAGTTTTTATTGTGAAAATACTGTACAGAGGGGTTACAGTTACATGAGCAAAGTAATGAGTACATTTCTTATCAAGCATTGTTGTCTCCTCCTGTGTTTTTCCCTCCCACCTCCTCAACTACACTACCCCCCCCCCAGCCTAAATTGTAAAATTTGTTTTTCAACATAGCGTCTTGTTCATCTCCTCAGACTTTCTCATGCAAGCTTTCTTTCTTAGACCCAAGTTTCTTCTGAGGAAGAATGTTATAAACTTCCAGTATTAAGTTTGTTGATAAATAGTATTTTTAGTTTTTGTTTGCCTGAAAATATCTTTATTATACCTCATTGTTGGAAGTTATCATCAATAGTAGAAATACATGTTGCCAGTTTTACCTTCCACTACATTAGAATTTACACTATTCTTGTAAGGCACCTGTGGTTCATGCCTGTAATTTGAGCTATTGTGGAGACTGAGATTTGAGGATTGCCATTCTAAGGCAGCCTGGGCAGGAAAATCTGTGAGACTCTCAACTCCAGTTTGCTACCAAAAAGCCAGAAATGGGAGTTGTGGTACTAGTGGCTCTAGGGTACTAGGCTTGAGCAAAACAATTCAGGGACAGTACCTAGTCTCTGAGTTCACGCCCCAAGACCAACACCCAAAACAAACAAACGACATGAAACAGCAAAAGATAATGAAAAAGAAAAAAAAGAATTTAAACTGTTCTTTATGGTTTGGATGCATTTGGAAAGATATTAATTTTTACCATTTTATATCATGTGTCTTAAATGGAGTAGCTTTTTGAAACTTGAGTTATGTATTTTGTCACCAATATTTATTGTTTGGCTAATCTGTACTTTATGTTCTTCCACTTGAAGTTTTCAGTTTAGTAGATATGCAACTTTTTTGTTTTATTCAATTTTGGAACTGTTCTATTTGTAATTTAGCTATCATTGCCTCAGATACATTGGCCTTCTTTACTCAGTTCCACCTTTTGTGCTTTTTCCCATGCCCTAAAATAATTATAAGTTTGTATTGCTTGCTATTGTCTTATGTGTTACTGAGACTCCATTTATTTTTTTCTCTCTTTACTGATTTGTGGATTTTTCTATTGATGTCTTTAGTTTCATTGATTTCTCACCTATGATGCTGTGTAGTATTACTTTTCATTACAACAGATAGTAAAAGACAGTGAGAGAAGTTACATGACTTAGTTCCTCTTTGTTTCTGTAGGATCACTGTCTATTGTCTATGTTGTGACATATTTATTTTAAATACTAAAAAATGATTTTTTAACTTTATATTTAGTGCAGCAGTACATTCCATTTCCATGTTTGGTATAAGGGCAATATTCTGTCCATAGTTTTTTATGATAGTTTCCTCAGTTTGATCTTGTGTTGTAACTTCCAATATTCACCTTAGAAACACATATTTTAGGGATTCATGAAGCTAGACTTTTAAGAAAGTGAAAATCTGGACCTGTCTCAAGAATCGGATACCTAGGCAAACTGAAAATGCTGGGTAGAGTGACTTATGTATGTAATCCTAACTACTCAGAGGCCAGAGATCAGGATGATTGAAATTCAAGGACAGCCCTTGATAAAATGAGACCCCCCATCTTACCCCACAAAGTTGTTAAATGTCTTGCCAGTTACAGTGGAAAACCTAAATAGGAGGATTGTGATCCAGGCAAAAATCCAGACCCTGTTTCCAAAACAACCAGAACAGTTGGAGGCATGGCCCCAAGATCAAACTTAATGCCTCTAAAAATGAAACACGCTGTGAAATAAATGCAAATTTTTAGTAGAAATATTTAAAAGGTACAACCAAGGACACATATGAAGCAATGTGGGAGTTGAATGGAAATATATAAATAGTAGAGAAGATATATGCCTGTTTTCTATTAGATGATGCAAAGAGACCAAACACATTTAAAAACAAGTGTTTGTTTTCTAATATGCAGTCTTTTAAACTTGATATATTGATTTCTAAAGACCATGATAAATTCTCTAAACCCTTGAGAAATTCCCTAAACTGAGGTTATAAAGAGACGTAAGAGTTCCACTAAGGGGAAGGGAATACAGGAAAAATATACAAGTCCATAAACTTAGAAAAGTATTCTAGGGGCTGGGAAGATGGCTCAGTGGTAGAATGCTTGCCTTGCATGCCTGAGGCCCTGGGTTTGATTCCTCAGCACCACATAAAGCAAAATGAAAAAAGCCGGAAGTGGCGCTGTGGCTCAAGTGGTAGAACGCTAGCCTTGAGCTGAAGAGCTGAGGGACAGCACCCAGGCCCAGAGTTCAGGCCCCACAACAGGACACAAAAACAAAAACAAAAAAAAAAAAAGAAAAAAAAAGTATTCTAGCACTGAGTAGCAAGAGATGTATGTGTGGAATTTCAAGCATGGGAGGAATGGATACTTCCACCTGAGCAAACAGAGCCATCATTAGGGAATTGTCAGTGGTGCTGATTCCAAAAAAAGTAATAATTCTTGGCTGGGTGGGTTGGTGCAATGTGTATTGTGTAGGGGCCAAATTATGGGAAAATAAAAGGGAAAATCACAGTGACACGAATTAGGTTGCTGTGCTCAGTAATCGAAAAGCAGTTTGAAGTGGAAGGAACTCTTAGTTTTATGGATATGCTTGGAAGAAGTTAGAGACAAGACTGAATGCTGTACACTAACAGATGTGGTATTGGCAACAGTCTGGGTATTGGTTAAGAATGCTGAACTATTTCCAAAATAGACAATATAATACTATACATGTGTAGAGAGGTGAATGTAATATTGATCCTAAAATATTCTGATATTTTGATCAGACCCTTTGTCTCTGTGGTCTCAAAGAATGAGGAAGAAGTAAGTCAATGGAGATTTATCGAATAAGAAGGTAAGTGGAACCCCCACTAGGTGGGATGCAAGGGACAGTACCATATGTGGGGGATTGTTCAGTGATTAAAAAGACATCTCAAGGAGAAGGATATCTAACACTCAAGATTACTCAACAGACAGCCTTCAAACCATGTAAGTCCACAAACTTGATCAGAGGCTGCACCCAGCCCTCATGAGCTCTTCATGAGTAGTTTAGTCCCCCTTACTGGGTGCTCAGACAGCCTACACCTCTGGGTCCAATCAGTCCACCCTTCATGTGCAAGTCTTCCTGGGCCAATAGGCCATGACGTGGTGCCCAGGGTCCTGCTCAATGGTATGAGGAGGTTACTTTCTCTGCTCAAAATCTTGGATTTGTTAAGTTTTAAATTCACAAAAACTTTCACTTTGAGAAGTCCTGTGGAATTATGAACACTCTGTTCTTGTTATCATTTGAAGGACAAGTTGGACTAACTGAAAAGCCAGTCATTTGGCTCAGATAAAATAATTCAGAATAAATGTAAGCAGGACTAAGAACATGCAGAATAAACCTAATAAATAATGGCAAAGGAGGAGTAAGAGAAACAAGAAAACTATATCTCCAAGCCCAAGCACTGGCAATATTTAGAAAAGAAAGTTAAGAGTGGTACTTGTTTAAGTTTAAGGTATACTTCAAAGATAAGAACTGGCTAGACTGAGTAGTTAAGGAGTCAGTGGTAGCACTGGAAAAATGGAGAGCTAAGGGTCAACTATAGATGGACATAGGAAGAAAGACAAACACTGGGTAGAAGAAAGACAAACACTCGTAGAAAGTTATTATTTTTAGGAAGTAAAACACTTAAAGTTGTATTTTTAACCTGTTTTGTAAGAATAAGTAGAGAAAGAGAGGTTGAACATTTAACAAAAACATTCTTAATGACAATGTGAATGTGGTGAGATAATCTCTTTCATACTCAGCTTGTAAGAGTATAAATTGGTATAATCTTTCTGAAAAGCAATTTGATAATGTGTATAAAAAGCCTTAAAATATAGTATTTGACCCTGTAAGACTTCTTATAGAGATCTGTCCTGTGGATATAACCAGAGATGTAGATAAAAATTATGTACAAGGATAATAATCGCAGCTTTATTTATAATAATGAAAAATAGAAACAATCTTTATGCTCAACAAAGAAGCCATAGTTATATAAATTATGGTGTTTTGGCAGAGTATTACATAACTATTGAAATCTTATTTTTGAAGGCTTTCAAATTATCAGGGGAAATGTTCTTGCAATATGCTGTTGAGTGAAAAATGAGAAATAAGAAAGCTGAATATAGAGTAATCCAAAGATTGAAAATAAAAAAAATTAAAAATATGGAAATATATAGGAAAAACTAGGAATTGAAGAGTATCTTAGTATAGCTTAAGAGACTAGATCTCAAGATTCACTTTGAGGTAGAAATTTACCTCTACATAAAAATATGGGAAAGAGAAGCAAAAGTGTTTTTTTTCATTCAGTAGGAGACTAGTTGTCTTCCTCCTTCTCCTTGTCCTCTTTATCTTCTTCTTCTTCTTTCCCCTACCCCCATTCATCCCTTTTCTTGATTCCCATAGTTATGATGGTCTGAGATTCAACTTACAGTGTATTTCTGAGCCTTCTGCTGAGTGAGGAATGGAGCAACATAGAGCAGGGTGGACTATGGGGAAATGGAAGGGAGCTTACTAGATACAGACTCCAATATTGATACATGATATCAATTGTCCTCTTTAAATTATGTGTATGTAGGACTAACATTTCACAAAATTATGTACTGTTTTCTACAAATGAAGTAACCTGTCCAAGTATATAAGAAAAAAAGTGAAGGGTTGGATTGATCAGCAGTTAGTTTCATTGGAGATGTAATACAGACTAGGACTTAAAAGCTTTACAAGTATAGACAATAAATTAAGTTGAATGAGAAATTATAAGATTAATATGCAATAGAAACTTTTGGGGTGATGCAACAAGATAAAAAGGAAAAATATAAGGAGAGAAACAGCAGTACTCAAGGGGCAGATCATATGATGGGAAAATAAGGCCTTTAGAGATTCATAGTTGGTTAGATGAACTGTCCAAAATTCTAGGAACAAAATTAATGATCACATTACCCCTATGATGATGCTAATCAGAATCAGTGGGAAAGTTCAAGGGTTATTTTAACGTGCTTATTAGATAAAGTAGGATGTGCAGACAGCAGAAATGTGAAGTAAAGCAGGAGTGCTGGTAAGGTTGGGATGGTATGGCCTTGAAGGATGAGAGGGTTTTGTACAAAGACCAAATCTAGAGCCTAGAAAGGGCACTCAGAGAATGACCCGGGCCTTTAAGGCACTGAGATACCCAGAAGAATATTTTCTTAGAGAAGAAGCAGGTTCTAGATTTTTTTTGTAGTTAGAACTTTAGGAGATGGGTAACCAAATTTGAGGAACAATTTATTCTCACTTTATAGATAAATAAATGAATATATAAATAATGAGTCATTATCAGGAGAAAGTATTTGGGGGAAAAGATAGAGGATATGGTGAAATGAAGAAGGCCATTCACCTTGTAACAGGTATTCTGAAGAGTATGACATACCATATTTATAAAGAAGAATAGAAATAGAAGAAAGCACATGATGAGAAAATGTACAAAAAGAGGTGGAAAAGAATTATGTAGAGGTTTGTAAGGGAAGGATGAGTGTCCAAGGAATGTAAAGAATGGCAAACAATGACTATTCTGAAATCTCTATAATGGAGCATTTTAAGGCCTATGCAGCATGAGAAAAACCATTATGTTAGAATCCTGGGGTCAGTTGGGGTGATGTGGAGAGGATTTTCTGATGCTTTTGAAAGTTGAAGCTCTCATGGAGATGAGTCAATGACTTAAGATGCCTGTGAAGCACATTGTTTTCTGTCCTGACATGAATTGGTATAACAGAGCAGCATAAGGGGAACCTATTCTTAGATATAAGTTAAAAATTAATTTAAATCTTTTCTCCAGTGTGTAGTCCTCAGCTATGGAGTTGGTAGACTTACGGTTCCTATAATCTAAAGCCACAAATTGTCACTTGTCCCATTTTGTTTTGTGCTTCAACAGATCTTGGAAGGGCCTCTGAAGTAGTATAGCTGTTTCTTTAGCTTGCATATCACTGAGATGCATAGAAAAATCTGATAATATCCAGCAGTTTTGAAGCTAATGGGTCAACTAGATGAATCACTGGGGAAGGGAAACACCCACAGTTCCTTCATGATTTCATTGGAGAAATCTAATTTTCCAAAGGAAGAATTATTGACATATAGTGAAATGTGAAATCAATTGGTGTTATTATTTATTATATCTTGGACATCTTTCCGGGACTCATTGGTAAACATCATCTGCAATAAATTCCCCAAATTCTTAGATAGATTTATGCTTTTGTTAACATTCTTCACTAGAAACTAGAGGCAGATGGGGAGAGTGGTTAATAATCTCATAATTGATAACAATAATTTTGGAAACAAGGAAATAACTCTTAGTTCACCAATGGTTTCAGAGAGCAAAGCACCCCAAATGATTAGAAGTGTATTATGACCCAGGATGTAGATTGTCCATCTAATAAGCATCTTGTCAGAACAGAAATCCTGAATTTCCATGTGGACCCACCATGTTTGAGCAGTTTCTATGTGAAGAAACCAGGATAACTTTTTAATCAATAGTTTAGGTAGTCTCAAAGTTAAGATACCAGTTTGACTTTTTAACCCAGCATTACCAACTATGTTACCTATTCAGTTCTCAAAATGAAGTAGAGTTCCTCAGAACACAAGGAACCATTGGTAAAAGGTAAGATGGTTTGATGTAAAGTGTTTACCGAAGGCTCCTAATGTTGAAGATGTGGTCCCTACTTTGTGGTAATATTTTGGGAGGTGGTTGGAAGTTTATGAAGTAAGGCCTAGTTGGAGGAAGTCAGCTTCCAAGGCTATGTCTGGGGTTGCTAGATCTTGTGCCCAGGCCCATCCTGTTTCTCTCTCTCTCTGCTTCCTAATATCCATGAGGTTAGAACTTAGCTTAGCTATATCTTTTGTCTTCCTTCCCTGATATTCTGCCTCACCACAGACCCATAGCAATGGAGCAACGAAACTATAATTCAAAATATACCTATCCTCTTTTTAAGTTGTTCTCCTGAGCATTTGTCACATTTATGAAAAGTCTCTTTCTCATTGTTGATACATTGAGTTAGCATCACCAGCAGACTAAACTTCATTAATTACTCTCTATGAGGACTTTTGTAAACTCTCGCTTTTTTCTTACATCAGTCTTGGAAAACACCATTACAAATTTAAGGAAACAGAAGAAGAGAGAGTTTCAGTGTCTTGCCTGAGGTCACAATGCTAAGGATAAGTGAGAGGTGATTTACAGAAGGGCAGCCTGGCTCCACTGTCAGTTTCTGAAATCACAGGGATAATGAACCTGGGGTTAATCGGCTCATATGGTTTAGTGAAAAGTGAAAACCAGGAAACTACAAAGGAAGCTTTGTAGACTAGCATAAAACAAAGGGCCAGCACCAAGTGTTGAAACTGGAGAATAGAAGTAGGCAACTTTAGAAGCGCAGCCAAAGGCAATAATTGTGAGCTGAGAAGTCTGGACTTGGAGAAGTCTGGGGCATCTGTCTTTGGCTTTCTTTTATCTGTTAGTTCTGGTTTTATGTGCATATCAGACTGTTGAATTTTAAGAGCCAATACGAGGATGAACCTCTTGGGTTCACCTGGAAAATTTTCATTAAAGCAGGCCATGGATCTCCATTCATTCTTTGGATTCATACAATTAGAATTAAATAAAAGAGGAGGATATTGGATCAAATAAATATAAGTAAAAAGACAGCAGATATTGCTACATTTCATTAGAAAGTAAACATTCAAGAAAAACATATTGATGGATGCTAGTAAACACTCTTTTGTCCTTAACTTAGTCCAAATAATTTCAATTGGTTCAGTGTCCTGTTTCAGCAAAGATTAGAGTTTTGTAATTTTATAAAAGAATGTTTAAAATGAAGAAGCCCCCTCTTTCCCTAAAGTCTTTGTCTTCTATTTGTGTTTGTTGGACAATGAAAGCATTTTTATTTAATTTATAGTTTAGAGGTAATTATATAATTTAAGAAGGGTATCTGGCCATAAGAACATCTTAATGGGTTTTATACCACTATCTTTCTTCAGGGTTGATTTCCCTACCTTACTCTGGTTTCTTCCTAATTTATAGTTTATAATGAATATACCTTTAGATGCTGTGTTCTCAGTCAAAGTTGATGAATCCTCAAAGTTAAAGGGCCCAAATGGCTCACGAATTTATCAGAAGTTAATACGAGCATGTATGCATATTCCCTAATATCCTCACAAATATCACATAATTTCTTCTGGTTTTTTTTTTTGAGTGTCCATTCTCCTCTCTCATCCCCATTGTTTAAAAAAAAATTGTCAGACCTGGGCTTTGATCAGAGCTGGACCCAGCCCATTTGATCTGGGCTAAATAAGGCAAAGAGACAATTGAAGAGAAAACATTCTTTTATTGTTTCAAAATAGTCACTTGAGTCTGGGAAGGTGGCTCAGTGGTAGAGCGCTTGCCTTACATGCATGAGGCCCTGGGTTCGATTCCTCAGCACCACATAAACAGGAAAAAAAAGCCAACAGTGGCGCCATGGCTCAAGTGGTAGAGCACTAGCCTTGAGCTGAAGAGCTGAGGGACAGCGCCCAGGCCCAGAGTTCAGGCCCCACACCTGGACCCCCCCGAAAAAAATAGTCACTTGAAGTCCCTAAGAACAAAATTACTAAAACTGTTTAAAACAAATTCTTTGATAATTTAACTGCTCTCTACTGTTCTGGGTTAATGTTTGTCTGTCAATAAAAGTTGATTAGCAGTGCACCAGAAGAGGAAAACTATAATTTGGATCATGATTGGCTTGTTTCTTCAAAAGGGAAAAGGGTCCACCTGTATCCCTATAGGTGGACCCATTGCAACAATGACAGGTACAAGACATTAGCTGGAAAAATGAACTTTACAACTTTGGGGGGTGGGACAGGGGCGGGGAAGGGAGGGTAGATGGGAATGGATGGGAAGGGGAAACAAAGGAGGAGGCAACAATGCTTGATTAAAAAAATGTACTCATTACCTAGCCCATGTAATTGTAACCCCTCTGTATGATATTTTCGCTATCCTAAATTGACCCTAAGGTATTTGATGGTGTTTAGAAAACAATAATTTTTTTATTTGGATTTCAAAGACTTGGTTCATAGAAATTAATATTTGGCTGTATTGAACTAGAACATCAGGTTGCCTCAATGAAACTCTTGGAAAAGTGATGATGATTGGAGGATTTTATCGGACTTTATTGCTTAAACTTAAAGTTAGGCTTTCTAGTCCTTTAGGACTGAATTATGAAACTCATGGGGCAAATTTGCAAAGATCCTTTTCCCCCTAGATGAGCTCTATTATCTGTAATTTGCTGAAATGTATCCTAAAACATTCTTCTTCTGCTGCATTCCTAAACTAACATAATAATTCTATCTGACATTGAGAGAATACTAATTCAGACCTCATTGCTTCTAGTTATCAACTCTTCCATACCAAGCCATCTACCACTTAGTGGCAATAAACAAAGAAATTATATTCCTGACTGGTTACAAACTCAGAGTGCCTCAGAGGCTTCTTCTATTTCCTGAAATAGAAATGTCTGAAAGACTAAATGTGGCAAGAGCCCGTAGAACTGATAATCTTAAAGCTTCTCTGTTCATGTGTCTGGAGATTGGGCTGGGATTATTTCAAAGCTGGCTTCAGCCACAACCATAGATCAGACAAATCATTTGTTGTATGATACATACATGACTTGAGATTCTTGTCTTTTTTTTTTTTTTTTGGTCGGTTGTGGGGCTTAAACTCTGGGCCTGAGTGCTGTCCCTCAGCCTTTCAGCTCAAGGCAAGCGCTCTACCACTTGAGCTACAGCGCCACTTCCTGACTTGAGATTCTCACAGCAAGCCCAAATTGATAATAGAATTTCTTTGGAGTGGGTTCCAAAGTGAAGTGTTCCATTGAGCAGAAGTTACATGATCTTTAGGATCTGATTAGATAGATAGATAGATAGATAGATAGATAGATAGATAGATAGATAGATAGATAGAAACATAGAAACATAGATAGATATGTATATATAGAGATATCTATATCTGTCTAACTAACTGTGCATATCAAATGTTTGGATCATTTGCCTGTCCATATTAAAGTAGATAAGACATAACTCCTAGGTCCTTCTGGAAAATGTCAAAGAAATAGCAACTGTGTTTAAAACCTGCCACATTTGGTAAGTGGAATCATGAAGTAACGAGACTATCTTTTCAACAGATTTCAAGATATCTCCAAATAGCACCACATACTTTTGATCCAGACATATTCTGTGATTTTTTTCCATCACCAAATAAATAAAACCTTTATGGTACAGCATGAGGTTTGTTGAGGGGGCTCAGAAGAAGATCAGTCTGTACGATGCTTCTCTATGCCTTACATCCAAATGATATTCACAGACTTCATCATCTATCCTGATCATGAAAATGAACAGCATATATTTTAGCTGGCTTGAAATGAGCCAGGAACTTCTCCTACCTCTGAAAGTGCTTTTTTCAAAATGTTGAGGTCACTTGAATAAAGAGGATTATTGAATACAGGTGTTGAAGGTGGCTGCAACAGAACTCTGCAAGAAGGCACTTGCCTCCGTGAGTTCACTATACTCTGAGGTTTACCTTTTTTGACTTACAAACCTAAAACTACACTATGAGTTATCATGCTATCTTAGTGATGCAATAATATGAAATTAGTTTCAAAAGACTAGTACATGATCCAGATATAAGTTTATAAATTTTTTAAATGTGGTGATGGTATTAAATCCAGACTTCTCACATGCTAGGCATGAACTACATCCTGTGGATACAGGCCATTGCTTATTTTTGCAGATGTGCAATCCTGGGCTTGAATTCTGGGCCTGGATACTATCCTTGAGCTTTTGTCCTCAATGATATGTCTCTGTCATTGGAGTCACAGTCCCACCTCTGGCTTTTTAGGTGGTTAATTAGAGATAAAGAATCTCCTATGCTTTCCTAATTGGGCTGTTTTTTAAATGTTTTTTATTATGAAAATACTGTACAGAGGGGCTTCAGTTACATGAGCAAGGTAATGAGTACATTTCCTGTCAAGCACTGTTGCCTCCTCCTTAGTTTTTCACCTATCATCCTTTCCCTCCCACTTCCACAACTACACTCCCTGCTTCCCGCCTAAATTGTAAAGTTTGTTGTTCAACAGTGTCTTGTACATCTCATTGATCCAATGGGTCAACCTGTATCCCTATTTAAACATTTTGTTTTTACCCTTCCCCTCCACGCTCTGGGCTGGTTTTGAGCTGCAGTCCTCAGAAATCTGCCTCCTGTGTAGCTAGAATTATAGTCAAGAGCCATTGGCACCGGCTCTGCCATTGTTTTTTAAGACAGGTTCTTGCTGTATATGTCAGACTGGCCTTGAATAACCTATATAACTCAGTATGACTTTCTATGCCTACTGAGTTCTGGAATTACAGGCACGAATCAACATACCTGTCTCAGTTTATCTTTATAGGGATGACCATGATCATGTAGGAATACTTCCATGGCCCTGTAGAATGTCATGTAGCATGGGAGCATTCTACATGACAAGGTACATAGTAATTTGAAGAGTATTTGGAGCGAGGTGCCAGTGGCTCATGCCTATAATCCTTGATACTTAGGAGGCTGAGATGTGAGGATTGTGGTTCAAAGCCAGCCTAGGCAGGAAAGTCTTTGAGACTCACCTCCATTAAGCACCAAGAAACTTTAGTTGTAGAGCTGTGGCTCAAAAGCTCAGTGGCAACATCCAGGCCCTGAGTTCAAACCCTCAAACCAAACCAATGAAGAGTATTAAAGTATTTGGTATTAGTCAAAACTATGTAAAACAAGGATGATGACTTACTTATCTGTTATACCCAATGCCTACAGATAAATTGGGAGACTCAGAGAAAACATTAGTTAGATATGTGAAGATACATATTAGAAAGTAAGAAATTTTAAGGAGGATGCAATCTGATATGATATTAAATATCCTTATATGTATTAGTTGCTCTTTCATAGCTGAGACTCAAATACTTGGGAACACAATGTAAAGGAGAGGTTTAGTTTGGACAGCAGTTTCATGTACTTGGACAGAACCTCATGGGCTGGGTGAGTTCTTCACTTCATGAAGATAGGAAGCAGAGGAAGAGAAAGGCACTGGGGACTAAATATAACCTCAGAGACACATTCCCAATGACACGTCTTACAGCTAGGCTCCACAACTCAAACATCCTACCAAGTCTAAAATAGCACCACCATCTGGGCACCAAGCATTCAACACATGAACTTGTGGGGAGCATTTCATAGCTAATCCATAACACTAGGATTTAGGAAGAGATGATCTAGGGGCTACTCTGTATGACATGGGCAAAAAAGGACACTGAATTTTTTATCTGTGCCAGATACTAGAGTCTTCTTAATATAATTGGAAAGGAGTTCAATTGGTACTCAGTATTAGCAGCTATTGTTAACAATATTGAAAATAATTTTTGTTGATGGGGAAAAACAACACTTTACATAACTCTTTCCCCCAGCTAAATAGATGGTAAGAGGCAAAGCTATAAGTAAAATGGAAGTTTCCTAGTTCCTTCCCTTGCCTGTTTATCATATGCATCATGCTAAGGATTCTTTGAAGCTTAGACCTCAATTTGTTGTAGATTTCTTTTTGCCATCTCTCAAAAACAGCTTTGGCATCTGTCCAGAGTTTATTACAGCATCTTGATTCCCTTCTGAGAAGGAATCTTTGACATATCAATCATTGCCTTCTAAAACTCCTCCTGCCCAAGTGTTTCTTCTTTTCCTCTGTGTCTCATTTATCCCTCACCCATCTTTTTAATTCCTTGAGCAGCCTCACAGATGAGTTATTTTGTTAAAAAAGACAGGAACTGGGAAGATGCAGTGGATATGTAGACAATAAAATCTAGCTAGAAGTTCATTCTAAAATACATTTTCTTGGGATCATTGTTATCACTGCTATTGTTCACACCATTCCATACTTCCCTTGAGCTGCCATTTCCTGCAGATGCTTTAAAGAGGTCAGAATAACCCTGGTAGCTTCTTGAACATTAAAAAAATGCAGGCTGGAGCCCCAGAAAATATTACTTGCTCATTTTCAGCTGGCTATGTAGCTGACCTTGCCTTGAAGCTGTACACAGTACCTTTGTAGTCACAGTCAAGTACAGGAATGAGAGAGACAGAGAGGGTCCAAGATGCAAAAAGCTGGAATCTTGAAATTCTCATGAAGAGACTGAAACTCAGAGAAAGGAAGTAGTTTGCTCAAGGCAAAAGAACTAATTAGTAGCAGAGAACTGTGTTCTGACTCCTAGTGCAGGCTGTCTTAGCCATGGCAGGACTGTGTTAGCTTCTAGCACAATGCATTGCCCTCCAGCTACAGCCTTGGAATCAGAGCATAATCCCAGACACCCAGAGGACCACTGATGCCCAGAGAACCATCCCAGCTCTCATCTAGCTGAATTCATAAGGGGCAGACAAGTGTAGAGGGGCCTGCAGGCCTAAAGGACATCATCCCAGACAGTGACACAGCCAGAAGCATAAGAGCTGAGTTCTTTTACTCAACTAGCAGTTTGTCACTCCATGTCTTTGTTGTGACAGATGACCTTTGGGCATTAGCAATTTATTCACCCAGGATATAGGGACAGTGGGTAAGTGATTTTGTGATGCACAGTGAGTAGATATGGGCAATGACTCCTTTAGAGCAATAGTTTTAAAAACTTTTTGTTAAACTTTATCATTTTAACTTTATTTTCCAGGTAAAATCTTGCCTGGAACCCCCTATAAGAGAGATAAAATCAGAGATTCTGTGATAGAATTTCATCATAAAAGGAAATGTCCACTTACATTCTAAGCAACAATGTTTAGGTACTAATCGCAGGTGTATCTACCCTCAGTGTAGTTTTGGAAATCGATGGTAGTAGTTTTCACAGTAGTTAACAGGGGTACTGCTATTAGTATCACTTAGTGGACAGGCACCAGGGATGTCCCGTGTGAGGGATAGTTGCAGACACTGGGAACTTGTCTCATATCCCACATGATGCCTAGGAATCTCCTCCACATTCTTTTTAGGTTGACCCATTGTAACAATGAGATGTACTATGTTGAAAACGAACTTTACAACTTGCAGGGAAGGAGGGGAGGGAGGAGCTGGGGAAGGAAGGGGGTGGTAGGGGAAAATCAAAGGAGGAGGTAACAATACTGAATAGGAAATGTACATATTACCTTACTTATGTAACTGTAACCCCTCTGTACAGTATTTTTACAATAAAAACATGTTTAAAAAAGAACCTGAGCATGGAACTTGTCTTTATTTAAGATACAATGTAAATTATTTATGTATACAGTTTAAATAGATGCTATATTTTGGGGGAAAGAATGGATTTTTTTTTCCTTAGAAGCTTCACCAAGAATTATTCTCCAAGAGATAAAAGAATGTTTAAAAATAAAATAAAACAAAAACTAGCAATCTGGATTCAGCCAGTCTGGCTGTAAAATTAGAGTTCTATCATTTACCAGCTACATTGTGACTATGAGTAAGGTTCTTAGCCACTCAGTTTCCCAAGCTGTAAACTAGGGATTGTTTCAGTACCTATTTCAAAATGCTGTGAAAATTAAATGGGTTAACAGTACAAGGGGAACTACAGTGCTTGGAGAAGTAACCAGGGTTCTGGTTTTACCTTGGATAGTCATGAACTGCCAACAAGATGTGTGCTGTAATACAATTATACCTGCATTATTCTGCAGTCGAAGTTGTCAGATCCCTCCTGGTGAGGATATGCATATCTTTGTGCGTATTTATATCTTTAAAATTCAATGATCAGAAAAATGTTGAGAATGTGTCAGTTTTATTTTGTCCAGATTCATTTAATTTTAAACTTCCCAGAGATAAACATGTAGCAGTTTTATTACTTTTAATAGTAGCTATACCCACCAATGCCAACAGGTTATATATCACTTAATTATCAAGTCCTTCCTTTTTGTAGATTAAATTTTTTACCTTGAAAATTTCAGTATTATTCTTCAAGAGTTTATTCATGTGTTCTTAAGATTTAATTTCAGGAGAGCAGGGGGAAAAAAGACATGACAACATGCTTATTAGCAACAGGGGGTGTTGGGTATGATTAGATGAAAAACTATGGCAACAGATGAATGAGTGTCTCCTGGATCTGCTGAGTTTATATCTGATGAAAGCGCCTTGCTCCAGTAAAGGAGAGATGATCAAGAGGTTTCTACAATGCACTCTACTTTTGTCTAAATCCTCTTGGAACTTCTAAGGCCCCAGTTGAGATTATATATTTAGAGATCTATCTGAAACCCCACTGTTTAGTTTCTTATGTGAGGAAAACTGTGAAGGCCTCAATGATAGGAATTTCTCAATTACACAGACTAAAGGGCATTAGCAATACATTTTCTATATTGGGATTTTGTTGTAAAATTAAATAATTTTTTCCAGTTTATGGAAGATTCAGGTCATTCTCCCACTAAGGTAATAGGTTACTAATAAAGACCCAGACATGATGAGCAATTCACCTGTCATGGGTGGTTAAATGTTAGCTATTAGTTCAAGTTACTTGAATATTTGTTTTATTTCTTAAGAGGTTTTGGGATTGTGTGTGTGTGTGTGTGTGTGTGTGTGTGTGTGTGTGTGTGTGTGTGTGTGTGTGTGCTTTTCCCTGGGGCTTGAACTCAGGGTCTGAGTGTGCTGAGCTTTTCTGTTTGAAGGCTACACTTTGCCACTTGAGCCAAAGGTCCATTTCTGGATTTTTTGGTGGTTAATTGCAAGATTTTGAATCTAAGGAAGGCATTATTAAGATATAAGTAACACTGCATGTTTGGAAAGTATAAAATATATTGTTGTGGCTTTCTAGATTTTATTGTATCTTTCTCCATGTTAGATTAGATTGGGGACACACAGAAGGGAAGTGCTACTGCTGATATTGCTTATTCCTGTTTGTGGTTTTTCTCTGAAGTGTCTAGCAGAGGGAAGAACAGGATTAATACTATAGAAAGAAATTACATCCAACATTTACTGAAGTATGGTTTATATTACGAATATGTATAAAGTTTCTATTATGATCTCATCTAATTTACACCACCACTATATTCTGAAATATGGGCTCCTTTTATACCCACTTTACAGATGGAGAACTGAGATTTACATTGTATGCAGTTTTGAACAAGATCACCCTAAGGTCTCAAACTGTTCTCAGCACTATGACTCTAAGATTCAAGTATGATATTACTCTACTAATTAAAAGCCTCAATAGGTCCTTCTATTATAGTACAAAGTCAAGTGATCTCAGTATATTTCAGGTTCCCTCTGGTCTGCCAGGGTTCTGCTCCAATCTCATTACTTTAAAATTTGTATTATAACATACTTGCCACTCGTCTAACAGGCTTCATTTCACATTCTCTTCAGCATTCCATGGCCTGATATTGTACCTGCTTTTCCTGTGTTCTTTGTAGACTTGGTCCCAGCATCGTGCTTTCTGGGACATTTCTTTGCTAACTGTGAACCATTAGTGATGCATTTGCTCTTAATAGAAATAGTTGATGGATGCAATTATAAAATACAGCAGGAAGGCTGAAGCTACCGTTGTGTTCTACTCTCTAGATACTTAAGATATTTTCCTTTCGGAAATGTTAGCCTGGGCTTATTTTTTGAATCATATTCCATTCACCCATGAGAAGAACAATGTTTCCTCACTTAGTAGTGTGTGCATCTTCACAATCAGAGCTTGCTCAATGCACCGATATTCATTTCAGTGTTTTCTGTGCTGAAATGTCCTGAAGGTACGAAGCTCTAGTGCCTGCCTCGTTGTGACATTGCTAGTCCTGGTCCATCGCTCCCTAGAAAACATCCGCTGAAAATCTTTGATCCTTGGATGCACTATGTATCACTTGGCAAGTCTTAACTCTAGAGTTCAGGTACTGCCATGTCACCTTGGACAAATAATTTAAACTCTGTGCATCCGCTATTTATTGATTAAAAAAACAGTATCTTCACAAAAGTTGTTATGTAACTTAAGCATCACAATAATTATAGAATACTTAACAAGTTGTTTTGTAAGTAAGTGACAGTTACAAATACTATCATCATTCCTCATCATTCAACTTTGGAAGAATTACATTCAAGCCTTCTAAGACCAGAGCGTAAGTGTTTAAAGCTAGAAAGCCTGCAGAGAAATTTCGTTTCATATTATTTGTCTTGCCATTTGAAAAGGTCTGTCAATCCTTGCAGACAGAAAGCTGCAAAGAGATAGAATCCCATTTCCTAACAAATGGGGTGATATCATTCTTCCTGATGGAGGCATAGAATTCCATATATACCACATTTTCTTTATACATTTATCTACTGAGGAGCATCTGGGTTGGTTCCATATCTTAGCTATGGTGAATAATGCTGCGATAAACATAGTTGTGCTGGTAGCTTTAGTATGGTCTTGTTTGTGATCATTTAGATAAATGCCCAAAAGTGGGATTGCTGGGTCATAGGGGAGCTCTATGTGGAGTCTTTTGAGGATCCTCCATACTGCTTTCCAAGGTGTTTGAACAAGTTTACACTCCCACCAACAATGCAGTAAGGTTCCCTTTTGGCCACATCCCCTCCAGCATAGGTTGTTATTAGATTTCTTGATTATAGCCATTCAAACTAGGGAAAGGTGGAATCTCAATGTTGTCTTGATTTACATTTCTTTTATGGCTAGAGAAAGTTGACCCATTGTAACAATGAGATGTAGGAGACAAGAAAAAAGGAACTTTACCAGTTGGGTGGGGGAGGAGTTGGGGAAGTGGGAGGGGAAAATAAAGGAGGAGGTAACAATGCTAGATAGGAAATATACTCATTACCTTACTCACGTAACTGTAGCCCCTCTGTACAGTATTTTTACAATAAAAATATAAACACAAAAAGAGTGACCACAAATGGTCGGAATTAAGAATTAGGGAAAAAATACAATGGTGCAATAACTACAGTAGAGTTAAAAGAAATACAGTTCCCTACATGGACCATACTGTGTTTCCCTCACTTTTTGCCACCTTTTCAATGATCCTTTTATCTGTAGTTGAGAAAAGATTATAGGCTTGAAAATGAATTTGGGGGTTTGTGGGAAAGTAGCCTGAAAGATATGAATAAAATTGAGCTTAAGACAAAATGATCAGGCTTGCCACCTTTTCAGTCCTGACTAGCAGAACATACTCTAATAAAACTCTTCAGGTCTGTGCTCTTTTCTTATTTGTCCTTGGATCTTCCTGATCTAAAGGACCATCTTTCCTCACTGGTGAGCTAGAAATATGTTAGGAAATAAATTGTTGAAGCCTGGTATTTTCCTTAAAATGACAGAAAATCTGAAGAAGTGAAAATCATTTCAAAGATTGAGTGTATCTGGCATTAACAACATAGTTGTAATAAAGCTAATATTGATTGTTTGCTTATCTTGATAAGCAGTTTGCATTTCTTATCTCATTCAGTAAACATAATTCAATGAGAAAAGTACAATCTCTATTTGCATTATGCAAATAAACTGAGATTAGGATAGTTTATGATGTGTCCAATATCAATAACTACAAGGAAGCCAAGTATGGACTGGTGCTGGTGGCTCATGCCTATAACTCTAGCTACTTAAGAGGCTGAGATCTGAGGATTGTGATTTGAAGCCTGCCTGGGCAGGAAAGTCTGAGACTCTTATCTGCAATTACTTACCAAAGAAACCAAAAGTAGAGCTGTGGCTCAAGTGGTAGTGTGATCCTTGATTATAAAAGCTCAGAGACAGTATCCAGACTATGGGTTCAAGCCCTAGTACTGACATACAAACATTAAATAGTCAGTGTGAAATATTTAGCTAATGCTGTGGTCTTTAATGTTCATGTTTTTCATCAATTTACTGAAAAAAGACACAAATGGAGACATGTTTATACACACAGGACATGTACATATATGCATATTTATAAATACACATATATGCATATATATACATATATATGTATATGAAAAACTGCTAAATTTATACTTCAACTTATATCCAAAATACTACATATGAAGTCTAAAAAAGTTAAATAATCTCTTTCACAGCAAAAGTCCATGTTGACGTTGTCAGCAAATACAAAAGAAATAAGGTTGAAGACATTTTCTTTTGCCTATTTAGAGAGATCATTCAGTTCAATTGAGTTCAACTTCAGGAGCGACTTTCACATATTGTCAATGAGAGCAAGGCTGGTATGATATTTCCTGATGGCCTCTCAGCTGCCTAAACTTCCAGAAGCAAAGCATCAAAGTTGCTGCCCTTATTTTATTTTCTTTTAAAATTCTCTGCCCAGCTGCAACTCACTGTTTAGAGAATGCCTTCAATCTCTAGAAAATTTCAGCTCACACTTTTTTTTTCTGATTAGGAAACCCTATCTTGCCTCCAGATTAGTTCATTATTAGCTTGATTGTACTTCCACATACCTGAGATGCTGCCTGCCTACCAAGAACAGCTTGCTTTCTTTTTACCTACACTGTTGAACTTTAAAGACTTCGAGTGCTATAACACTATTTTAAATCATGCCACCAAGCACATTATTCTTCCAATTGTTATTTAGTCATAAATCACTTCCTGGCCTTTACTCACTACCAGGTTTGCAGTTAACTATAGAGAGCTTAGAGTCTTAAAAAAGAAAACCTTCCTTGACTTATTATATGTCTTATGACCCAATTATATTGAGGGGGGGAGATCAGTGTAGTGTGTGAATCAAATTAAGTGGGTTGATATGGAAAATCAGAGTGCTACTCAATGGGAATGTAACGAATCTTTCCATTTCCTGGGGAAATCTATGTTCTTGATGTGTGCCAAGATTCCAGCATTATCCAGGAAGAAACAAATCGGAAGTGTTCCTTTTCTGCTTTCCTCATACCATCCCTCCCTCCCTCCCT
>NW_012267262.1:2763283-2767164 GCF_000151885.1 Dipodomys ordii
CCTCCCTTCCTTCCTTCCTTCCTTCCTTCCTTCCTTCCTTCCTTCCTTCCTTCCATCCTTCCTTCCTTCCATCCTTCCTTCCTTCCTTCCTCACTTTCTCCCATCCTTCCTCTCCTTCTTTCCTTCCTGCTTTCCTTTATCTTCCATTGAAACCATCCATACAATTGCTAGCTATTTGATACACACTACTGGTAAACATTAGGTAAAGTTATGAAGCTTTAAAAAGTAAAAAGTGCAAAGAATAATCAGAAGTAATCTCTACCTCCAGCTATTTTTATATAATACTAGAAGACACAAGACATTCCAGTGGTAAAAAGTAACTAAAATCTAAGATAAGCTGCAGTCAACCCCATGGGAGAGACAGGTGAGACTACCTCAAAGTAGTTCTCTTTTCTAGGAAACCAAGTAAGCTTCATGACTATTGTAGCATTTGAACTAAGTCCATAGATTTTGGTGCCCTGCATCTTGTATATACATTTATCTAATTTGGGGAGGGGAAGGGGAATAACGAAATGCTGAAAGAACACAGAATGACCCATTGCAACAATGATACCCACAAAACACTGTGTTGGAATGTTGAAAATGATCTTTGCAACTTTGGTGGGGTTGGGAGGGTGGGGGTGGGGTTAGAATGGGGGTAGAAGTGGAGGAGGGGGGAAGGAAGGGACAGTAGGAAAAAACGAAGGAGGGGGTAACAATGTTCAACAAGAAATGTACTCATTATCTTACTAATGTAACTGTAACCCCTTTGTACAGCATCTTTACAATTAAATAAAATTTTATAAAAGAAGACAGGCACATTAGAAAATGTGGAGGAATATTCCAGATTGAAGGGTGCAGTAAAGGGTTGAGATGTGAAATCTTTTATTTCCTTTAGTTCTTCATTCTCTGGACTATTGAGCTGGTAACCCTGGAATCTTAACTTTGCAGGATCACTTCTGTGTTTTCCCACATCAAACTTACTCATTCTGTGTTGGGTAGCTCTTCAGGGTCTGCTAAGTGACTGATTGTCTATTGTGTTGATTTTTTTTTCACACAAAAATATCACCTATCTATGATACCAGTCATGTACGATTACCTGTCATTGTGCTAACAGGAAATTTCTGAGATGTGATTGTAACTCTGTGTAGCATTAGATTGTCAAGGTAGTTGTTACTGTCCTAGAGATAAAAAGGGATGTTTTCAACATTCTCCATTAGTGGAGAGAGCACTGTCCATGTAGCTAACGTGACATTGCTTTTGACAAATGTTACTGGTAAAGTAAGCCTGGGGAAGGATCTGGATATTGTGAGCTGGACAATTTGGGTATAATGAACTAAGGTTTTGATTTTTTTGGGGGGAGAGGGGGGAAGCAGACAAATAACTTAATCAGTAATTATGAGTTTTTAAATGGAGCACCATGTAATATCCTAAGGGCAATCCAGGATACCAACTTTTCCACTACATTTCTATGTCAAGTGGAACAATAGACCCCTTAAAAGTGCCACAGGTCTCTTTATTCCAATGTGTCTGTGCTTCAAAGGCTCTATTCAGATATTATGAATAGGTGTTCTACTTTTTCATGAGAGGATAAAGAAAGGAAAATTTAACATTTCCTGAATAATATTATATACTGCATGCTATTTTTCCTACAGAATGCTGTTTCCTGGCTCACAATAAAATTCCATCTTAATTTTATAATAATAATAATTCCATCTTAATTTAACAGCAATCTACATGCCTGTTTTACTTTCTCCTCAACTTCTATCCATTCCTTCAACTGCTTTATCCATCCATGTTAAATCGCTTTATCAAACACTCTTTTGTAACTATCTGAATTTCTGCCTAGAGTAGGTCATTTTCATTCCCCCTCATCTGTTGTCTATTCAGATATCTTCCCTGCCAACTTATCCACAAGCCTCATCTACTGACCAAAGTTACTCTGCCTCTCATTATTTTTTGTTCATCCCATTTGACATTATCTGATATGATATATGTTACCTTTTGTTCCTTTCTAGAAAGTATATCAAGGGAACAAAAACAATTAGCTTTCTTTTATTGTTGGATTTGCAACAACTTGGAAAAATCAAGTATATCACCTGCCTTTAATCTACATTTTCAAAAATAAAGGTCATACTGTTTGAAACATATTTTATGTGGTTTTTATGTGTTTCTTACAGTTCATGTGTTGAGAGCTTGATCTCCAATGCAGCAGAGTTGGGAAGTGGGGCCGGATGGGAAGGTGCTCATGAGGCAAAGTCCTCATGAACAGACTGTGTCATTATGGGTTAATTAATTTGCCTCTTCATTTACCACTGTGGGATTGTGCAGCAAAAATGCCTTGGTCAGATTCTTGACCCTTGTTCTCACTCTTCATAGGCTTTAAAACGCTAAGAAATGAATTTCTTTCTTTATAAATTACCCAGTCTTTAGGTTTTAGTTATAACAGCACAAAATGGACTAAAACAGTGGCAAATGGACATTAGATGCAACTTTTTCAGTTTAATAATAATGGAAGCAGCTGGGACAGATCTATCTTTAAACTGTCCCTTCACCAAAGCAAAATAACTTTCAAGAACACACTAGAGTAAATGCTCCCTTGTTTTATAGAAACATTGACATGAGAAGTATCTTTCTTTTAAAAAGGCCCTTTTGTAATTAGGTATTTGCTTTTCTTACTTCCTCTTTCAATAAAACCTTATCTGGGTTGTCATCTTCTGCATAGTAATTGCAAAGACTTTTCTGCATGGTAATCATTAATTAATGTGCAACATGTATTAACTTTAGCTAGCTGGCACAAATAATATTCACAATGATTCTCTCTCAGTTTCTCTGGTTATTTGGCAAAGCTTTGAGTTGCATCTCATCTCTGTTCAGTGAATATCTGAAGTGGAATGCATTTTAGAGAGAAATTCAGGACAGGAAAGCTCTCATTCAATGTCTCATTTATCTCTGCAGTGGGTCCCCATGCTATTCATGCTATTTCTAGCAGCCTTACACACTACATATGCGAAAAACAAAGGAAATAAAGATAAAACCAAAATGCTCTAATACCCTAAATTTTTTTCCCTTGGCCACATTATTTAGCATTTGTCATAAAACAACTTCTTTAAAAATTAGTTCTATTTATTTTATCTATGACTTTTTAATTATGTGGAGACATGACAGAGTTGTCTCAGTGTCATTTTAATTGGAAAGAAGCATTGATACCTGAAGTTGCATTCTACTGTTCCTACCTCTACATTTCCTTCTCCTTCCTGTGAAAGGATTACTCATCCATATTCTTGGTTGCATGGCTTACAATACATTCTGTGAGTTCTGTTGGCGAGACTTGGCATGTGACTTGCTGTGGCAAATGTTCTGTGAGTGAACAAGGTGTAGAGGTTTAGAATTTGATCTCCTTGCTGTTAAAGACAACTATTAGACAAACAGGTTGCTATCTTATTCTGAGATTGAGAATATAAGGAAATAGAGCTCCTATGTGCCTCTGATCATGTAACATGATATTTTTTTAAATGAACACCAGGAGACATAAACAAGAGAGTAAAAAGAAAAAAAAACATGGTGTAAATTCATTGAAAACCCAGAGCATGACTTGACCTTACTAGAAGGAACCAAGTATTCTTGATGCTCTGTCATTGAGGATTGTGAGATTTGTTTGTTGGCTTAATAGAAATCATGTAGTAGAGGTTATGTTTTAAAATGGAAATAGGCACTAAGGAATGCATTGTACTTTTTTAAATTTTAATTTAAATTTTTTGTGAACATACTTTACAGAGGGGTTACAATTACATGGGCAAGAAAGATAATGAGTACATTTCTTATCAAGCATTGCAGCCTCCTCCTTTGTTTACCCTTCACATCCCTTCCCAGCCTCCCCCTGCACCCCCACCCAATCCTCT
>NW_012267262.1:2767834-2833141 GCF_000151885.1 Dipodomys ordii
GAACCTCCATACTGCTTTCCAAAGTGGTTGGACAAGTTTACATTCCCACCAACAATGAAGTAAGGTTCCCTTCTGTCCACATCCCTCCAGCATCTGTTGTTGTTAGAGTTCTTGATTATAGCCATTCTAACTGGGGTGAGGTGGTATCTCAATGTTGTTTTGATTTTTATTTCTTTTATGGATAGGGAGGTTGAGCATTTTTTCATGTGTCTATTGGCCATCTAAGGAATGCATTGTTAGACAATTTTGGCATCTTAGACACATCGAAGACTATTCTTATATAGACATAGATAGACAATGTCAGTCATTCCCTGGGGAATGGCATAATCAAGAGATATATGAGCAAAGTAAACCAGGCTCATAAAGACAAAGAACACATTTTTATTCTCAACATATATATATATATATATATATATATATATATATATTTATATATATTGCCGGTCCAAAAATACAACTTCCCATAACACACACACACACACACACACACAAGCATAAGATTGCATTCAAAATTTACTAGACTAAATTATAAATTATAAACAGGAATAAAGCTGTTTTTGAATAATTAACAGTTTAACCAAATAAATATCAGGAAGTTGAAATTTGGGGAGGGGAAGGGAAAAAACAAAATGCTTAAATAGGGATACAGGTTGACCCATGGTAACAATGAGATGTACAAGACACTATGTTGAAAAAACTTTATAACTTGTTGTGATGAGGGAGGGAGGCATTGGGGAGGTAGGGAGGGAAGGGATGGTAGGGGAAAAATAAAGGAGGAGGTAAGAATGTTCTATGGAAAATGTACTCATTACCTTACTCATGTAACTGTAACCCTCTGTACACTATTTTTATAATAAAACCTTTAAAAAAAACCAACCCACACATAAAAAGCTGAATTGCTAATTGTACCTACAGCAAATATTAATAAATATAATTTATTTATGAAAAATGATTGAAAGTCGAGAGATAGACAAAGGGAAAGGGAACATAGGCCAAACATAGCCAGAACATTCAATATACATATGTGATAAAGAAGGAGAGACATGTGAAATGAGTTTTGGGAGAAGAAACAGAAGATGGGATAGGAGAAAATCATGTAAGGAGTAACACTGATCAAGAAACAATGGACACTTAAAGCGACACATTAAATGGTTAGTTACCCTCTTGCACAACCTTTTGCAGTTCAGAAAGTATATATGCAACGGCTGCCAGCATGACACAGAATACTATTTCGATTAAAATTTGATTTTTTTGTATAACAGTAATACATGTTCAAATAATGTTAGTCACTATATTAGCTACATAAGACTAACATGGTTTTGTATTTCATTATTATGATATAAGGTATACAATTGTAAGTGCTATCTTTCATATAAACAGAAGTGCAATAAATATGTTTACATCAGCAAGCTCACGAACATATAAGTCAGTAAGAGTGTACTGTGATATTCTGATGGCTTTGATGTGTACTAGGCAACAGAAAAATGTTCAATTTCATTGTAATCTTATGAGACCGACACTGTGAATGCTATCATCAACCTAAATGTGATTATGCATCACATGACCATATAAAGAAACATAAAAATCTCAAGATGGGAGAGGCATTCGAAGTCATTGAGTACTGGCCTCTATTCAGTGTGGAAATTATGCACAGCTTCATACCAAATAGCTATCAAGCCACAGCTGGAACAGTCTCTACTTATAAATAAGCTCTTTACCAAGAACACCTACTTGGTTTTGAAAATTAGCTTTCTCAAATGATAACTTAAAATATTGCTGCATTCATGACTGTGGCATTATTTGAGGTGTGTGGTACAACGGATAATTTATAATTCCTCTTCAGTTAAATTCTTCTTACTTAAAGTAATTTTTTAACAAAGGTATTTGTCATCACTGCCAGAAATGGGAACCATTATCTCAGGTCTTTAAAAGGAGATATTCAGCTGGCACTGCTTGCTCACTTCTATAATCCGAGGCTGAGATCTGAGGATCACAGTTCAAAGCCAGCCCAGGCACGAAAGTCCATGAGACTCTTATCTCCAATAACTATTAGAAAACCAGAAATAGCACTGTGCCTCAAAGTTGCAGAGTGCTAGCCTTGACTGAAAAACCTCAGGGACAGCAAACAGGCCCTGAGTTCAAGCTCTACAACCAACCCCTACCCCCCCAAAATGGAGATCATTCTCTAAAAATACATTTCTTATTACTAAACAGATGCATTCATTTGGCTATGTGCTCTTAATTCTTAATGGCATGGCCATTGCTCTGTCTTTATTAACAAGAATTATCAGGAATGGTTGAAGAAATGTAACATTCTCTTTGTTACCAGAAAGATGAAAAGTTATCAAAGAAAGGTAACTAATTTTTTTAAGAGAAAAACAAAGCATGTATTTTTATTATGCTATAGGATTCGTGAGGATTATGTGAGTTTTGGCTGCTCACAGTGTCTGTGCATATTTTGGCCTACCTGAAGATCACACTTAAAAATAGATTGGTTTGAGCACACAGAATATCACTTTTCTCAGCTACAGTCACCAACAACTATGCATGCGACAATATATTGCCATTATGGGTACTGACTTTGATGGGAATACAAGGTGAAATTCGAATCCTCCTCCCATTTTGTCTGATTAATACTTCACATAATCTTAAATTTTCTTTTCTTCAGGTAAATATTTCTATGTTGTTCAACTTTTCTTTGTATCATATGATTCCTATAATTCAATTCTATCTGTATGTCTGTTTGTCTGTTTATCTTCTTTCCTTGGTGAATTTTTTCTTTCATATTGTAGAAAAGTCAACAGAACTTATCTTTGAACAATATACTTGGTCTGCAAACTTCTTTTTTGGGGGAGGGGTCCATTCGTGGGGCCTGAACTCTGGGCCTGGGCGCTGTCCCTCAGCTCTTCAGCTCAAGGCTAGCACTCTACCACTTGAGCCACAGTGCCACTTCCGGCTTTTTTCTTTTTGCTTATGTGGTGCTGAGGAATCGAACCCAGGGCATCAGGCATACAAGGCAAGCGCTCTACCACTGAGCCACCTACCTAGCCCGCAAACTTCTTATTTTAAATCCCCTTATCTTTTTTTTGCCTCTCTCTTAAATTTAATTAAGACATTACAGGAGATTTGGGAGTATAACAAATATCTAATGAATGACTCTCTAGTGTGACTGAAAAAAATATTTTCTTTTTGACATGTAATGAGGACTTTCCCTGGTGCTTTTACTAATAGGGTTGAAATCAGTAAAGTTTTAAGCACTCCTAAACCCGGGGGCTAGTTTGTTTTAACCATTTAGCTTCCAAGATGGTGACCAGACTGCTCTTCTCACAAAGTGCCTCCCTGATCCCATTCAGATAGAAATGCAAATCAGTGGAGTGAGAAATTGTAGCAGCTGGAAATGGTCAAAAAGGGCAGGGGAGAAGGACAATTTCCTTGCCTGGGTAGAACTTGACTGTCACACAGACAAATTTGCTTGTAAGTGAAGCTATTAGGCTGTCCATTCAGCTTGACAGTGTCAGCCACAGGCATGCTAAATTGTCACATATCTCCAACCACAACAAAAAATCCTGCACAGCATTTTCTTCCTGGAACTAAAATAGTTCACTCTGGCTACTGGCAACTAACCAGACTCCTCACTGAATGCTCTGTGTAAACTCTCTATGGGCAATGAGAGACAGGTTCTCCCTAACTATGTATTGCCCACTCTGATATAAATGTTCCTGAGTTAATACTGAAGGAGTGGGGAAGTAATGGTTCAGGTCTCTGTAATGTTCCATCATTCTATTCCCCTCAGAAGATCTCAATTTAATTTTCACTTAGTATTTCCTCTGAACCTAAATGGCTGGGGAAATATCCCTTAAGCTACTTTTTACTCTTTTTCCTGTTACTGTTCCTTTCCATTTCTTTTGTGGATCTCAGTTATATTTATATGGTCTTGGCAAAGCTGTGTCACTTAGACTCAGTTTAGTCCTTCATAAAATGGAAATTTACAAGGTCTTCCTCTGTACATTCAGTGAGAAGCCATGAGAAATTTTCCCAGGATCTATTTGAGAGATGCATGGGAAGTACTTGATTTAAATGATATTTAAATCAGAATCAGATAGCATGGGATATTAAATCATGCTTTTGTCATGGGAATGCCCTCCCCACCACCCCAGGTGAAGCCTATTCTAATTCAAAGAGCCTGTAGAGCAAGCCTACAAAGAAAGCTTCATGGAGGCCTTGTGCACATTATTCATCATTTCTATTCATACAAGACTTAATGACTTTTGAAGACAGCTCCAGAAAAAGCAGTGAAAATGATGGAGGTCCATGAGATCACTCCTCTGAGAAAAGGTTAGAGCAAATGGGTTCTTTAATTTGGGCAGGGGAAGATTGCAGTGTGACTTCATAATGACTTTCCAGCATGATTGATGGTAGGAACGGAAAGAGTAATGGAAGGTTTGAATTAAAGTAGACACATCCTTATCATTCTTCTAAGACTTGTTCGATATTCCCTAAGAGTACAAGAGCAGATGAAACAGATTACTATTGTTAACAATAGATATTGAAGCAGGAGTCCAAGGAGAAAATTTCCCTGCATGTGCACCTGTCAAAGACAGAATTTAGATGGTTGATGATTGGACAGTTCTGAGATTCCTCTGCTCTGGTGAACATTGGACTATTTCATGACATCTGCTTTAGACTGTGACCTCAACTCTTGATCTAGAATAGGTTCTCAATGCCTCAAACTGTTCCCAACTCCTGCTTGCCATGCATCAAGTAAACTCTAAAGAGCTTAGTTAGCTACAGAGTAGGTGATAGCTCATGTAGTAGAGTTGAGGTTTGTGAGGCCCTTGCCTCAATTATCTGGATGAGAGGTAAGATAGTCCCTGTTTATGGATTCTTGCTGTAACAAAATATAAGGGGGTTTAAAGTCATTCTCTACTATTAATTAGATAGGTTACCTTAAACCAATGAATTCATTTCTCTGAGCCTTATATTTTTTATCTTTTGTTTTTATTTTTGATGAATAACAGAAATAAAGTTTGGTTAAATTTAAGTGAAACAGGGGTTAGTGAAATACAGAATTAGTAGATAGACTAAGAACCAAGTTCTGGCAGACACCAGAGTAGTAAGGAAATGGAATGGCTTGTATGAGGAGTTATCACCGCAGTCCTGTGGCTATTAAACACATCTGCCCCAGCAGATTATGGGCTCCACTGTAATTAGTATTCTCCAACAGGCCTTGAGTTTTATGTTATCCCTTGAAAGTTTTAGGTGGGAACATGTGGTTATCTCTTCTTTATGTGCTTACATTCTGAGTGTCATATTGCAATGCAGAAAAACTATTTCCAACAGATACTGCTTATCATAGGAGATGCCCCCAAATAGGACAGGTTTCTGGATGCCGCCAGAATAACATGTTCACTGAATTTCTCTTATCCTTTGCAAAATGGAAGTAATACTGTACCCCTAGTCTGGACACACATGATGTAAACTAGCTTAACAAACATTACACTTTTTAATAAAACGTACAGTTATTGGTAGCAGTTTCCTACATTATATGTAGGGAGGAGGTCACTTGTGTGTGTGTGTGTTTTTAACTAGATTTTTTCTAGCAAAAACAGCAATGATGACAACAAAACAAGGAAACAAAACCAATAAAAAATATTGCTTTCTTTCTGAAGCATGATCTCAGTGACTCAACATCAGAATCTGTGGAGTTAAAAATTCTCAACGCTGAAGCCAGAGATTTAAACCTATTTGAATCTAAATCTCTGGGTAAGAGATGTGTCCTGTCATATTTTCTAAGGCTGTAGTCTGACTTATGAGTCATGACTCTATCTGAATGCAAGACTAGAACCAGTTAAAGGGAAAAGATGTATATTCATACACATGCTGATCTTTATCCAGAGCTCTTGAAAGCTCTGGAGTCAAATTGAAAAGAAAAGAAATGTAGTCTATTTAGAGGACATTGGTATTTTTCTGATTTTTGTTTTCTTATTCTTTTGACATTGTTCCCAATGGAAACTCATTCAAGCTGATCTGTACTATTTTTGCCTCTAATTTTTAACTCATCTGCCGTACAGGTGATGGAAACCACTTCTTCCAAAGTTGGATAAGGAAGGTAGGAAAGCTTTAGATACTCATCTTGTTAAAAAAAATTGTATCTGCTTGACTTTCATGCTAAACATCATTAACAAAATTTTTTTGTCAGTATTCCATGTGTTGTACAGAAGAAGCTGTATCTCAGACTCAGAGTTTCATACAATTTACAATGACGTGCAGAAGACCATGCAAATTTCTATTGTGACCACAGTGTCTCCAAGCTACAATTATATAAGCATTTGATACAACAATGCAGTATTGCAGACTTGGAATTAAAAGTAAAATATACTGCAAAAAAGAGAAATTATTATATGGGATCAAATAATTCCATCTAAAATGGAAATAGATAAGGAACTAGAAAAGATAGGGGACTGAAAAGACCATTTTCCTTACAACATGTCCAAGCTATTCCCTCGAGTCTGAAGTGACTAGTTAGAAAACTATATTAAGAATCTCTTACAATGAGATGTACAAGACACTATGTTAAAACTAAACTTTACAACTTTGGGGTGGGGAGGGAGGAGTTGGGGAGGTGGGGAGGGAGGAGTTGGGGAGGTAGGGTAGGGAGGAGTTGGGGAGGTGGGGAGGGAGGAGTTGGGGAGGTGGGGAGGGAAGAGTTGGGGAGGTAGGGAGGGAAGAGATTGTAGGGGAAAATCAAAGGAGGCAAAGGAGAGGGTAACAATGCTCAATAGGAAATAGACTCATTACCTTACTCATGTAATTCTAACCCCTGTGTACAGTATCTTTATAATAAATATAAATATTAAAAAAGAAAAATACATTGAAATTTATCATTGCAATACGGTGTAAGACCTTTTAAAACAAGGAACATCGCATTCTTATAGGATTTGCATTATAATGAAAACAAAATAAAGTGCACTTATGCAACTTTTAAATAACCAAATATTCATCCTACCTCTGTAATCTTAGTGGTTATTATAAGAATGATGTCTATTACTGCCTTTTCAACATTGCATGTTTGGTCATTCAGAGAGGCACCTATAGTATAGCTATTCTGTATTGGAAGTTTAAGAAAGCCACATTCTTAAATACTTAAATATAGTATAACATTAAGCCTTTGTTCACGTTTAAGAACTTCAGTTTTTAAATTGAATTACCTGGAGATCCAGCAAATGAAATTTAGTTTGACAGTGCTTAGCTAGCCACTTTCACTTAAGCCCAAACCCTTTTGTGGCTTCCCTGCCATGCCCTCCAAAAATGATACAAAAGTTTGCTTAGGTGAAGGCCCACCCAGTAGGTGCACCACTGTACATTGCCATCCGCAGGGTATTAGTGTTACAGTTTCTCCAGGTCCCTGCTCTCATCTAATGGATGTGATGTGATACCTTATTGCAGTTTCCATTTGTTTTACCTTATGACTAGTGATATAGTTCACCCTTACATATATTTTTGTCCATTTGCATGTTTTCTTTGGGTAATTGATTATTAATAATCATTAGTATTATTAATATTGATTATTAATATTTTTGCCAATATACTGGGACTTGAACTCAGGGTCTCACACTCAACTTGCTTGCTCATAGCTGACACTCTACTGCTTGAGCCATGCTTCTAGCCAAACTTTTTAATGATTTTACTGCTTGAGGAGTTTTTTTGCCCAGGATCTCTTTGAACCACAATTCTCTGGATCTTTGTCTCCTGAATAGCAAGGATAATAGATGTGAGCCACTAATGTCATTATTTCTTGATTTTTTTTTCATACAATGTAAATAGGTTACCTAAAATTTCTTACCTATTCTAATACATGAACTAGACTATTGTTTATTGTCTATTGCATAGGTAAACTGTTTTTTTTTATAAAATAATTTAGGGATGATCATTTTCTTTATTTTTTAAATTTTAGATAGGTTTGCCTATAAGGTCATGAGACCTTGAAGCATTTGAAAATAGCATCTTTATACTTTTCAATGCTTTCTGTCTATGATTATGGATTCTATTTCATTGTCTTAGTTCTTTATATACAATTATATTAATTTATACTTTAAAAGTATCAGTTTCCCTTGGGTGTACAAGTCCATTACCACACTTTATGTGCTATTCCAATGTAATTACTTCCATTTTTAATGATTTATTGTCTCTTTTTTCTGCTTCAAGCTAGATTTTTGATTTTCTTTGTATTCCTTAATTAGGTATGTGGGAATTCCTTTCTTTAAATAGATCCAGCTTTGATGTGTTTTTGTTCTTCAATTGAAATGTCTACTTCACACAATTTAGGATTTGAATTTTTTCTGTTTTTTTTAAATTTTTTTATTGTAAAGATACTGTACAGAGGGTTTACAGTTACATGAATAAGGTAATGAGTACATTTCTGGTTGAACATAGTTATCCCCTCCTTTGTTTTTCCCCTACCATCCCTTCCCTCCCCACCTCTTTAACATCTCCCTCCAACAGAGGGGTTACAATTACATGAGCAAGGTAATGAGTACCATTCTTATCAAGCATTGTTGCCTCCTCCTTTGTTTCCCCTTCCCATCCCTTCCCATCTTTCCCATCTGACCCCCTTGGCGCTCCCCCCCCCCACCATTATGTTTTTCAACATAATGTCTTGTAATCTCATTGTTGTAATGAATACATTTCTTATCAAGCATTGTTGTCTCTTCCTTTGTTTTCCCTTACTATCCCTGCCCTCCCATCTCCCCACCTCCCATACCCCCCCACCTTTACAAGCCCAGGTATGGCTTTACAGAAAATTCTGCCTAATTTCATATTAATATTACACTTCAGCTTTGTCTATGTGCATTGTCTGATATAACTTAACCCATATTTTATTTTTAGTCTTTCTTAGTTTGAATTTTAATGAAACAATATCAGATAGAAAAGCTTGGAATCAAATACAGTGAAAACCAGGGGTATACCATGTGGGGGGAGAACATACAAAAGAAAAAAAAATCACATAATACACTTACCTAATTTTGGGAGGGGAAGGGAAAAAACAAAATGCTTAAATAGGGATACAGATTGACCCATTGTAACAATGCGATGTACAAGACACTAAGTTGAAAACAAACTTTACAACTTGTAGTGGGGAGGGAGGAGTTGGGGAAGTGAGAAGGGAAGGGATGGTAGGGGAAAAACAAAGGCAGAGTAACAATGCTCTATAGGAAATGTACTCATTATCTTACTCATGTAACTGTAAGCCCTTTGTACACTATTTTTACAATAATAAACATATTTAAAAAAAGAAAAGCTTGGAAAAATATAATAGATGACTAAAAATGAAATTCATTAAAAGTTTAATATCTTATGTTTGCATATAACTTATTTTATTAAAAATTATAATATTTCAGGTTTACATATTGTTGAAATTCTCCCTATTTTTGAGGAGTCCTGGGATTGGAACCTGAGGTGGGCTTCATACTTGAAAGTTAGTTCAGCCATTCCCCCACATTATTTAGAAAATGACAAATATACTATAAAAATAGGAATATACTACTTCTGTTTTTCAGATAGAGTCTCACATTTTTGGTCAAACTAGCCTGGACTGCAATCCTACTTCTTAGACCTTATGAGTAGCTAGAATGACAGATCATCGCTTTAATCAGCTTATTTGTTGAGTGGAGTCTTGCTAACATTTTGCCTGGTCCCCAAACCACAATCCTCTTGATTTCCACCTTCTGAGTACTTGGGATTACAGATATGAGCCACTATCCCTGGCCAAGTTTAAATTCTCTGTATTTTTCTTGGTTCTGTTCATTCTATAGTTTCTCCCTTGGAAAGGATTTTCTGGAAGCAATTGCCATAAAACAGTTGACATAGAAAGAGGAGTGGAGGTAAGGGGAGGGGTGTAGACAAATGAAGAGAAGGAAGGAGAGAAAATGCTGTAAAAAAAGAATTCCATTTATAGCCTACAAAAGAAGTGTGGGAAGTGGGGGTTGGGAAGGAGAGGTGAGAATGTTTAAAGAGGTGACACTGACACACTGTTTTGTAGAATGGGGACTTCTTTGTACAACTACTTAAAGATAATAATAATAAAAATGTTTTAAAAAAGAAAACACTATGGGCTGGGAAGGTGGCTCAGCGGTAGAGTGCTTGCCTTGCATGCCTGAGGCCCTGGGTTCGATTCCTCAGCACCACATAAGCAAAAAGAAAAGCCGGAAGTGGTGCTGTGGCTCAAGCAGTAGAGCGCTAGCCTTGAGCTGAAGAGCTGAGGGACAGCGCCCAGGCCCAGAGTTCAGGCCCCAGGACCGGAACCAAAAAAAAAAAAAAAAGTTTCTCCTGCTTGGGATGGCTTCAAACCTGAATTCTCAGATCTCAGCCTCCTGGGCAGCTGGGATTCCCTTCCCTAATTCAGATAAATATATATATGTAATATCCAGAGCACAAAAATCAAATACAGTGACAACAAAGAAAAAAAAAAAAAAAACACTAAAGAAAAAACTAAGTAAGGAAATAAATTTTAACAAAAAACATTTGGTAAACATGGTTACATCATTTGACTACATATATTTGTACATATATGTTCTATTACATGTAAGTGAATATTATCATTTCATATAATTTTTTATTTAAGTTATACATAAATATTAATGTGTGCAATCGACAATTTATTTTTCACTCACAATTACATTTCTTTAACATACGTATAAATAGATACATACAGTTTCAATACATAGAACATATAGTGCTATATAGCATTTTATATAAAAAAAGACAACCATGTTTTAATTTCCATTTTGCTAGGGATCAACATCCAAGTTATTTCTATTTTTAACTTTATAAGAAACATTGCAATTAATACCTTTGTAAAGATTTGGGGGAGTTTCTTTACAGTACCTATAAAAGGTGGCATTATTGTACCACAGGATAGAGCTATATTTGGTTTTATTGGGCATTGGCAAATTACCTACAAAGAGCTTTACAAATTCATACCATTTTGTGACAATTACTTTTCCATAAGCTTTTACTAATAATCGGTTTAAAATATGTGTTTATGTGTGTGCATGCACACACGTGTGGAGATGGTAAACGAATTTTCTTCTACCCATTGCTCATTCTCTTTACGTCAGGTACACGTGTTCCACTTATGTCCCCCTAGTGTCATTTACATCATCCCTGTACAATTATTCAGTTTTTTAATTGCATACTAGATACCTGGTTTTTATTTTATATCAACTTTGTAAATACTTTTGTAGTAATATTTTGTCACACTGATAATGACTAATAAAAATCATTAGTGTTTTGCTTAATTTTTTGTGTTTATTTCAGAAATTCCCTTATATGGTACCCATGAATGTATTTTCTTCCCTTTTCTAAGTATTATACTATTTTGCATTTTCTCTGAAGGAAATGAATGTTGACTTTACTTTCACAAATAGCATGAGCTAAGCGTCTATGTTCTGCTGCTCTAAGACAAGCTTATATGGCTTAGACATTGTTATTCCACTGATAAACCTTCCACTTTTTCATGTTCACATATATGTCTATTTACAGATTTTCCATATTAATTCATGGCTTGTTTACCATGTATGCACCAACAATATCTACACAGTATTATTTACTATAAAGTATATCTACATATGCATATGTATGTACATATACGTATATAGGTGGATGTGTGTATTAAACCCAAGGCGCATGCAAGTGTCCTACTACTTGAACTTCATCCCCATCCCTTTTGAAAGTTGTTTATGAGATTGTCTCACTAACTTCCTGTCTATCTTGATCTATGATTCTCCTATACCTGCCTCTCAAGTATTTGGGATTACAGGTCTCCACCACCATGCCATATTTATGTCAGTGTGAAATAAAAGTCTTACCTTCATTTCTTAGCACCCACTTCAGGAAATTAGTATACTAACCTGGATAGTTATAACTATTTGCTAAGAACATAACCCTTTAAACACCTTGTAAAATTGAGATTTTTGTCTGTCATGAGCTTTCTTAACTAGAATGTGGATTTCACTGTTTAGCCCAAAATAACTCCTATAATTATGAATTTGTAAAATGTCATAGATAGTTTTTCAATTCTCTATGAGTGTTAATCATGGTGGCATCTTGTGTTTACCTACCTCAACACTCATGCAAGATATTAACTTGTGTTTAGGAATGTCAGTATTCCTGCTTCTTCTATTTAACAAAAGTTAGCAGAGTTTTGAAATCCTTTGTCAGCACATATGCGTGTTTCTCCCAGGAATAAAACTTGCTGAAGATCTGGAGGGCAGATACTGAGCGCCTCTGATGGTTTATGATTTACTGATCTCCTACATTGGTAACTCTCTTGATTTCTTGTAGATGATAGCAATAATGGAAAGAGGAGTTTATATGATTAAAAGTCATATGAATGGAATCTGGCAAAGGGTAGTAGGATGCCACTCGAGATTATTAAAGTAACTCTTCTTGATTTCGGAACTCTACTGATTGTCTGACAGTGAGCTAAGTTGAGATCCAAGTACATACCACATGTCTAGGTAATGATTTCATTATGACCTTGGTTAGGGCAGTATGATATGAGTGAGACCATAATCATAAGAGCAACAGCAGGGAGACATGAGTGAGAGTATTATGGACATGCATGAGAGTTTTATGACCTCTGTGATGGCATGGTCATGGACGTGGGCATATGAGGGCTTTATGATGTCTGTGACTGATTTGTGACTTGAGTGAGGACAAGAAAAGGATGAGCAAATGTGTTATGCTTTGAGGGCATTTTTACAATAGTGAGGATATTATGAAATTAGTAAGAGTAGTATAAGATGAGCTACAAGGTGAAGTTAAACATGCTTGGTTTTTCTGCAAGCTGGTTCATCAGAACTCACAACTGAATTTTGGAGGAATTTGTGACAATAACATTTTGGTTGCCTTTTATTTAAAGTATCTTGTTCTTCACATTCTTCATTGTCCTTGCTTTCCAGACCATTTGAGTTTTTAGATTCTTTTATAGCAATTAGACCGATCACAGTGTCCAAGCTGGTTGTACACATATGTTGTGCATACCCAAGGAAAGAAAGAACAGAAGCAGCAGTATGCGTTGCTGTCCTTGAGCTAGCTCTTGGAGATCTGGCTGCTACTGTAAATAAAAGTAGCTTTACTGTACTGTAAAGTTTAGAGAATCATTCCTTTTGATGCATCATTGCCATATAGAAAAAAATGTGCCCAGTGCCTCATGAATGGCAAATGAGAGCTTGAAGGAGAAGATATAGGTATAAAAGGGGGCACAGGATTATGTTATCTTCTCATATAGGAAAATTGTAATTCCATTTATCAACCTTGTATGCTTTAAAGCACATAGGTTTCTCTGATGGTGTGGTGGAACAAGACAAAGTCAGTTAAGCTAAACGGATTTCTTTGTGACAGAAGGAATCAGGAACTCTAGGTTTGAGTTAGATTATATCACATTTCTACAGTATATGTCTTGGTAGGCCCTTTTGTCTGAATGCATAAAAGTTTATAATGCCTCTGCTTAGGGTTATTACGAAAGTGAAGTGAGATAGCATGTGGCAAGTCAAGTACAGAGTACCATCTCTGTATGTTTTCTACATTCCTCGTCATATACATCTATAAACTACAGACACTGCTTCTGACCATTTTCAGCTGAACTTCTCATACTCTTTCCAATGTATAGATCTGTGCTATCTACTTTAATGCTCACTATCTCCATGTGATAATTGAGCAGTTGAAACATGGCTGGCACACTGAGCAATTTAATTTTAATTTATGTTAATTTGTCTAATTAAAATTTATACATGAGTGATGGGAAGGTGGCTTAGTGGTAGAGGGCTTGCTTAGCAGGCATGAGGTCATGTGTTTGATTCCTTAGTACCACATAAATAAAAATAAGATAAATTAATAAATTAATAAAATTAATTTAAATTTGAAGCTATATAATACATTTTCTCTTTAATATAACTGTGTTGCTTGGTTAAAGATACATTTCTTTTTTTCTTTTTTTTAATTGTAGACATATGCTAATTGTTGCAAATAAGATAAATAATGGAATACTTGAATACTTGTATTATGTGACTAGATTCTTGACATACTCTAGTGTGAATGTTGGGTTCTTGTGATATTCCTAGAATCTGAAGAAATGTTTTATATTGGCTGGACCTGAAAATGAAATTCATTTAGATAGGTTGAATTAAATAAAATATAATATTAAAATTAATTTAACTCCTTAGTGCTTACTACATTTTCCATCTTTAAAAATTGACCCAAAGCTCCTATTTCAGTTAGATTTTACTTCTACAGATAGCACAGGAAGAGGATAGCTTGACATCAGAATTGACATTTTCTATCCAGGGCACAGCGCAACACATTTCTAGTTCCAAGAAAGGTCTAGCGGGAACATCTCTACACATGTCTTGTTCTAGAAAAGATCTGGAGTGACAAACTAGGATATATTAACTACAAGGGTATATGTTGTCTTCTGTTCTGCCTAGTTCCCTTCTGTGGACTCTCAGGTAAAAAATAAGGTTTACATTCTTCTCAGCTTCAGTAGGGTGGTATAAATCTAGTCATTTAAAAGCTTTTCTTAGCTTGACCTTGTAAATAAGGTCTCAGTGTCAGTCAACTGGACCCTAAAGATATTGTCAACATCTTATCTGACACTCAGTGTATATATTTGCCTAATCTAGTCATTCATCTGGACTCTATACTTGTCTGTGGCTCCTGGCTTTTTGTTTGTTTGTTTACATCAGTAATTGATCCTCTGATACTCTTTCCCACCGGTCTCCAAGAGCAGTGTTTCTCAATTCCAACCTTGATCCGCACATTCCTCTAACTTCATTGAAACACCTCTTACATCCACTCTCTTTCCTTGGATCCAGGAACTGCTGAGCTAAATTTGCAACAGGGGATTTCTGTCTTGCTAATGGCACACTGAATTCATGAATAACTCATGAGATTTTTTTTTTTCACTGTGAGGATACTGGTTCCATGTAAGTTCTGTGGGAGCAGAAGCCTCATTTCCTTTCCAGGGCTTAGAGCAGCAGATTGGCACATACGTGCCCCACAAATATTTGGACAGCATAATTGGCAGTTAGGGTGCTTTTCCTTGAGTGTTTTAAACATTTATTGTGATGATGTGTTCATGATAATAACTCATATTTGTCAAAAAGCCCTGTAATTTATAAGTGAATTCACACACCTTCCCTCATTTCATCTTCACATTAGTGTCTTTTGGGGATTATTGTTTTACGTTCTTGGATGTAGAGGCATAGACTGAGTGGTTACCAAACACTTTAGGCACAAGCTGGAAGTTAGGGTTTGTTTACTTCCCTCTACTTAATATATTTTTTTCTACCATCTGACTCCAATGTTTATTCTTAACTGAATGAACTCACAGGGTGCCTTTGTAATTCCTATCTTAATTAACTTGATGCTTACTCTTATTTACCTAAAATAGGCTCGGGAAAACTTGATCGTCAGAATTTCTGATACTCTTTGTCCCATTCTCTTGGTTATGTGAATTTGGTTGTTTTGCTATTTTTCCTCTGGCTTTCATGAAAGATGTGCACTATTCTAACTTATATTTCAGTAAGTTTTTGTTTATTTTAAACAGGTCCACTTACTAGTTCAAAGCAGATTCCAGAGTCGGGCTCAGCTTCTCATTCTTCCTTATCTTGCCCAGAACATCTCCAGTTGCCAAGGGTTCTACTTTGGAACCTCTCTTTTCTTGAACTCCAGGCTAACATGCCAGTATCACTTGCTTTGATTGCTTCAGTATGCTAGAATTCAGAGTTAAATATATTTATAGCCGAATGTTATATGTAAAGCCCATTACCACACTTCATAGGTAATACATACCTCAAAACCTTTTTCTTCTAATTTTTTCTTGTTGCTTAGAATTGGAATGAGGATAAATACATGGTTTAAATCATCCCCTTGAACTTATGTTTATTTCCCCATTGCCTAGGGTATCAGATGAATAATACACTCTTTCCACCACTTCTGATGATACCACAAATCATAAATCTATGTTTTTATTTCTTCATGAGACCACAGAATACTCCCAAGATAGTGCCTCAGAAAACTACCATCCATCTTTGGCACATTCTGACATATAAGACTGAATCTCGGTCAATCTAGCCACAAACGTGTAAATTTATCAACAATACATGAGTGGTAGAACACAGGAACTCATGTTCTTTTCACTGTAGAAATAGAGTTGTATGCTAGCTAAAATCTCTTAGATTACTTCCCACTCTCTACATGATAGTTGTTCAAACTCTAACAGGACTTATGACATAAGTCTTTTTTGGTAAATAGGTCTCATCATATCTTATAAACATGTCTCTCATTTTGATTTTCCCTAAGCCATATACTATACAGCTACATGAAATGCTTCATTTCCCCCTTTAGCACTTTATATATGGTATTTCTATACCTATAATTTTCTTTTACCTCTGTCTGATAATTTGCTACATGACTTTCAAGGCTCAATTTGTAAAACTTCTCTAATTTCCTCTAATATAATTCTCCTTCTGTCCCAAAGGACTGCTTTTTTTTTTAATTGTGAAAGTACCATACAGAGGGGTTACAATTACATGGGCAAGATAATGAGTACATTTCTTATCAAGCATTGTTGCCTCCTCCTTTGTTTCCCCTTCCCATCCTGCCCTGCCCCCCCCAAAGTTGTAAAGTTTGTTTTCCACATAACTACTTATACATCTCATTGTTGTAATGGGTCCACCTGTATCCCTATTTAAACGATTTGTTTTTTCCCTTTCCCTTCACAAATTGTACCAACATCAAATACAGTAAAAGCAGGGGTTATACCGTGGGGGAGGGACATACAAAGCAACAAAGAAATTATCTTATAAATATGTTAAAAAACAATCGCATGAAAGCGAAAACATTTGAATACTTATCTTGGGGTTCATTTCACCTAACATCAACTTATCTGACTCAAAGGACTTTTGAACCATCTTCTCTGCTCTAATGTTTATAATATTATAGCTATTTATTTTCTATGTATTTTCCTCTAGGCTATGAAATCCTACTTTGAGAATCATGGGCTTTTTCTATGTGTATGTGATGTATATTGTATGTATATTTGTTGTGTATTCTATGGATATTCTTGCTCATAAGAACCTCTCTCAATGATTGATTAGTGGTGGAAGTTAGAATTCTGAGTTTTTTCCTGGGTGCATGCACCAAAATAAGAACAAAAAAAAAAAAACAACTGTTCAGTTCAGAGCCACCTAGTATGTTTAAATATCCCAAAGTCTGAAAAAAATATTGTGGAATGTTTTGTTCATGCAGACCCCAAGTTGTTCAGTAAGGTTTCCTTTCCAAAAAATATTAGAGTAGGATCTGGAGTAAAACAGAGTGAACCAGGTTTTGATGCATTTTTTAGTGTAATCTGAGACTTCAGTTTCCTCATCTGGATAATAGGACACTTTATACAATTGATGGGAATTAAAAGAAGTATTAAGTACATAGCACTTAAGTAGTGATGATTTTATTTCAGAATAGTTACCAAACCACTAACTTTTCCACTCCTAGATTAGGTATTAGGACAACTCTAATATTTCAGACTATGATCTTACCCTTTACTTCCTTGAGTAGAGGAGAGATATGTTGGATAAATGTCATGGTTTTGGGACTATGGTCACAGAGGCAATGTGACAATATATCTTCTTGTCTTTCCTCTTAGAAAGGACCTAGGGATTCTTTCATTTGCCAGTCTGTCATGTCCAAGGAAGAAAGAGAAGTGCAATGGGAAAAATATATTTTATCACTTATTATACCTATAATATATTTAGGCAATCTAGTTCATACTATAGATGAGTCCCAGACTGCTAAGAATTCCAAAAACATTACCGGCTATATTGTTAATCTTTGTTTTTCATCTATGAGGAGAGGTAGGTGAGAAACATGGACTGTGATAAATCATAAGCTAAAAGCCTCATTGAAACATCTGAGGAATGAGATCTCATTAACATCCTAACACTGCTGTTGAATGGCAAGACCTCTCCAACCCTCCAAGAGTAGTCCATGTTTTTATAATGTTGGTAAATGCTTGACTGGGAGCATCTTATTTGTAATTATAAATCATAATTATTAATGGATGCCTTTTCAAAATTGTGTTTATAAATGTGTAAAGAGCTAGAGAATGGGGGTGGTGTTTGATAAACAGCATAAATAACCATGCTAGAGTAGAGTACAGAATTCAAAAGCAATTTAGATGTGCTCCATGGAATTCATAAAGCTTTTGCTTTAACAAAACCCAAGTAAATTCCCTTTTTTGCTCTTTCCTTGAATTGTGTGGGAAAATAGAGGAAAGCTCAGTTGAGTCTTGTTTTTTGTTATTGATCTTTCCCTTCTCACACATTTTGTCTGACTGGGCTAAGACATAAGCATATTTGTTAAAAGCTGAACCTGTACCCAATTTGAAGGGACACATTGCAGTGTATTTGTTTCTGTTGATATTTCCCAAAATGTCACGTGGCTGTAGTATGAGTTCCAACAGCATGAAAAAAAATCATTTGAGGCTGTGAACCAGCCCCACCCCCTGTCTGTTCTTTTCCACACTGAAGTTTTTTTTTTTTGTGAAAATACCATACAGAGGAATTACAATTACATGGGCAAGATAACGAGTTCATTTCTTATTAAGCATTGCTGCCACCTCTTTATTTCCCTTTCCCATCCCTTCCCATACTCCCACCTGATCCTCCCCACCCCCCACCAAAGTTGTAAAGTTCGTTTTTCAACATAACAACTTGTACATCTTACTGTTGCAATGGCTCCATCTGTATCCCTAAATGATTTGGTTTTTTTCACTTCCCCTCCACAAATTATACCAACATCAAATACAGTGGAAGCAGGGGTTATACTGTGGGGGAGGGACATACAAAGCAACATAGAAATCATCTTATAAATATGTTAGAAACAATTGCATGAAAGAAAAAAGACCATTTGAATACTTATCTTAGGGTTCATTCCCCTAACATCAACTTATCTGACCTTCTCTGCTTGACTCGGACATATACTAGTTATTGCAAATAAGGGAAACCATGGTTTCTATGTTTCTTTGGGCCTGGCTTACTTCACTTAATATAATTTAGTTTTTGAACCCTCTCAAGTGTTTCTTATTCACTCCACCATTTCCCTCTATAATCACTGTCCCCTTGAATCCTCTGCTTGTGATTTTCCAATGTAATGTGTGACCTTTCCTCTTCCCAGTGTTTCATTTGTACCATCTGTCCTAGATCTACTGTCTAGGCTATTTTTTCTCTTTTAGGAATAACTAAAATTTCATGCTTGCTATTTCCATGATTTGCTTTGGAATAGTTAAGAAAAGTGTTAAGAGAATGGAGACAATATAGCATGGTTTCTGTTACCTTCTTCCATTCCTAGCATGTGAACTTCAGTAAATTTTATAACTATCCTTGGCATCTATCTCTTCATCTATGAGAATAATAGTAGTAGCTGTATTATCAGGTTCCTAAGACAGTTACATGATCTAACACATGTAAAATATTTAGAAGAGTGGTCAGCCCAGTGACTCTTTGATATGATGCTGTTCATTGATACATCCAGGATTAAGAGGTTATGTTCAACATGTTCCATCAGATGTATTCATTGTAATAGTCTTTCACTTTCTGTAAAACTTTCTAGTTTCTTATAGCTTTCATATTTGTACATTTTATATTAAGAGAGTTATTACATAGCTTGCTTTATGGATCACAGCAGGGCCTAGGCAATGACTCAAACAAGCTTCTTACTGGGAAGCATGATAATGGACAAGATAGACAAGGCTCTTCCCTGAGGGGTTTACCTTATAGAGGATAAAGCTTGACAACAAGCAAAAACATACTAATTATTGTCAGATGCTGATGGGTGAGGCACAGAAAAGAACACAGGAAAAAGAAAAAAAATGGAAATACTTCAAAAATCTGGAGATAGTGACATTTGAGGTGAGAGCTCTATAATAAAAGAACTGGTTGTGACTATTAGGAACATTCCAGGAAAGGCAGGGACTTAGTGTAAACCCTCTAATGGTGGATTTAAACAGATCAGCATATCTGGGGTGTTGCAAAACAAGGCGAGAGGATGGGGTGAGCACAAGGACAATCTGTTTCTTATAGAGGGTATAATATAGCTCAAAACTTCCTCTAAAACCCTGACACAATGCAAATGTATATATTGGAGAATGTGAACCTAAAAATATCATATTGTATGGTAACAAGGTAGTAACATAATCAGATGGAAGAAATAATTGGGATAAACCTGTCAGATAAGTCAAGGTGATCGGTTCCAGGATTCAAAGCCATCTGGACTTTGCCAACCACTTGATGCTTGCTATCTGATAATGATTCGCCTTAACTTCAATTACATACTGAGTATATAGTTCCCATGTCTTTGCTGGAAAGTGGAGATGTTGGTGCACATTTCGATGAAATAGTCTCAGAGCAATGACCTAAAAGAATATTAAGCACATGGGATTCCTTCAAATTCCTGAAGGGGGCTTGCTTGCTTCTTGTTAATGCTGATCTGAACTTTCCTGCTCTTTTCATCACTCATACAAAAAGCACTTTATTCCACCTCTGTTTGAGAAGAAAGATTGGGAAAAGAATTAGAGAAAGTCATCACTCATAAATTGCTTTATTGAATTTATATCACTAAGGAATATGTCATGCAAGGAATTTACTTTGTTTCACTATTAAAGAAGATGGTATTACAGCTTTAAACTTATTGCATTTGACATATAACTATACTATAAGATTGTCTGATATTTTCACTTATATGTGCTTATCTCTCTCAAGGAATATGAGTTCTCCAAGGCAGAAAGAGTTTTCAGTCAATTTTATGCTACTGATAACAATGGGAAATATGGAAACATTTGTTGTCATCTACCACAGATAGTATTGTGCTTCATTTAGTAGTCACAAAATGTCTACAAGGGAAGACATATTATTTCTAGTTTAAAAGAGGAGGGAGTTGAGAAACTATTTGAAAGCCATGCAGCAGTAAAAGTTGAATTCAAACCCAAGTGGTCTGAAATAAAAGTTGTGTGACTAGAAAAGACAGTTTCACTAGAAATAAAACAACAAACTCATTGTATTCTGCCTCACTAAATGTACTGCTTCAAACTCTGTGTACATTCTCTGCCATGCAGTTATTGCTCACTAGATGATTTATGCACTTGATTATTAAGGAAAAACATATTTGGTCATTTTAGAGTAAGAGAATGACGTTTGTGGCACCTGTATATCCAATCAAAGCAGACATTCAAGCTGATAGGGCAGAAAATTTATTCTTAAGAAGTAAGCCCATTGTTAGCTACAGTCAGGGACCCTGGGCAGTGGACTGAAGCTGTACAGAAAAGGTGCTTGTCAACTCTAGTCATACTATCCCTGCTGTTCAATTAAGGTTTGTTATTCTCCACCCTCCAGCACAATTTACTCAGTAAATTATAGTCAACACCATAGGAGAAATTAATGCCTGTGAAATAATATTTGTGTAATGTAAATGAAAGCTAAATCCAAAGTATTTCTTCTTGTAAGGTTATTGATTTTTTTATCCAGAAATAATATTAGGGTAAAAAAATAATATTGGGGTATTCTTTAATCAAAGAATTCATATGTGCTGTGTGGTATTCATTTGTGCTGTTGGTGACTTTGTATCTAAACACAAATGTTTTTCCAGATTATCATGATTCTAATTTTACTACTCCAGTAAAATAAAAAAACCTTTTTGTACTTTGTAAGACATTTTTATACTTTATGGATTGAAATGGAAAAATGAACTGGTTGACTAAAAGTGATGGTGTGATCTTTCTCAAAGACATATACACTAGGTATCCAAATACATCCCTGGTATCCCTGAGTCAGAGATTATCACATTGTAAAATAATCCAACATATAATGAAATGAATTTGGTTTGTGATGAATGTCACCCGCTATTCACCATGGATTCTGAAATCTGGGGTCACTAATCCATTTATATAGTATATTCCAATGACCTAATGATTATTTCCTATATTTTTCTAGTAAGAAACTAGGACTTCAGTAGTTGGCATATGGTGGCATGGCCAGGAAGGAGTGAAGCCAAATTTGAGCTTTGTTTGGGCTGAATCCATAGTACATATCTTACATCAGAGCTGACCTGATTAGTCTGTGAGAGTGAGGAAGAATATTGATGCCTGTGGAGACTCCAGGATACACAGAGCTGGGCTAATGGATACTGGTATTAATTTCTATTCTTAGGAGTTACAGGGAATAAAGATACTAAAAGTTTACTAAATCTGTCATTTTAAATGAATTAAAATGATCCACATCACATAGTACAGAAAAACAGTACAAGATTTTCAATAAGCTGGTGGCTCCTATCCATATTTCAAGCTATACAGAAGGCTGAGACTAGGAGAATATTGGTTCTAGTCCATTCAGGCAAGAGTTCAAAAATCCCCATATCAGCAGAAAATTCTGGGTGTGGTAGCATATGCCTGACAGTCTAGCTACAGTAGGCAGCAGAAATAAATGTATCACAATTCATTCTATCCCTGGTAAAGTGTGAGACCCTATCTCAGAAATAACAGAGCAAAAAGTGTGCTAAAGGCATGACTTAAGTGGTAGAGAGCCTGTCTCATAAGCATAAAGCCCTGAGGTCAAGCTTTAGTACTACCAAAATAATAGAAGAAAATTAAATCCATGGCCTTCTTGAATCTAGGCTGACTGATTCTATCATTATGTAATTTTAAAATTAATATATTAGAGAAAAAAACTCAGCATGGCTTAAGAGTTATCAAGTTCATCATGCTTGTTGTAAGAATTCAGAATATGTGTACAGCTCAAGGTTTAACATTGTGTAGGGCTGTTTCTTGCCACAGGGAAAACTGTCTGGATATGTATGCTACTTTACAGCAACAAATCCAGCACAAGGAGTTGAGAACATTCCCTTCCAAAGGAGTTGGAAACCTGTTATTTTTAGTGTTCTGCTCTGTCTCATTTTGTTGAGGATTGGCTTTCAAATTATTTATCCCTTGGTCTCATTGCAAAACCAAGAATTTGGTGTCATTGGTGATCTTCATGGAATGTAATGTCTCTGGTTGATAGAATCCTTTCCAGAAGGCATGTTTCTACTACTAGAAGATTAGATAGGACACGGGGCGGGGGGGGGGGGGGGATACTACAATGATGAAACACAGAAAGCTTTTAAAAGATAAAGCATAGGTAAAGGTGTCTGTGCATTAATGCTTATCAGAACACTATTCCCAATAGCCAAGCTATGGGATTAGTCTAGGTCCTAACAGCCAATGAACAAGTCAAGAAAATGTGGTGTAAATACACAGAAAGGCAAGAATGAAGGTATGTTGTTTGCAGGACAAGGGATGGCACTGGAAATCATCATGTTGAGTGAGATAAACAAAGCTCAGAAAGACAGATGCCATATTTTTGCCCTAGATCTAAAATAATGATAATCTGTCATGATTATAAAAAGGGAACTTTTGCAGGGAAGCAGCAGAAGAGGGGGAAAGAGGAGGAAAAGTGTATATGATGGGGTACATAATCTATATGTGTGAAAACTAACCTTATGAACCCCACCAAAATCCCAAATCTGTTAAAGGTGGGGGGCAGAAGAAGACTAAGGAAAAAAAACAGAAGGGGAGAATTTGATCTAAGTGCATTATATACAAGCATGGAAACATTACAATTAATTTACAATTAATTAATAGTGATATAATACAACTAATATTACGATTAATATTATAATTAATTCACCCTAATATAATAACAACAAGAATAAAAATATACCTTCACCTTTCTTCATCATCTTACACTGATACAACTTAACAACAATATTCCTCTAACTCTGCTTTTTATGATATTTAGGCATTTCACATTTTTACATACTGACCATCCTTAAAGTGGCCCTCAGTATAAGTTTTTTTTTTTAAAAACTATGGATTTGTTATGGCTACTAAATCTTGACTTCCTTCTGAAAGTCTATCTTTGAAAATCTTACCCAAAATACTGAAAGACACAGGACAAAAGCTCAGCCAAAAGAATTCAAGTCCTACTGCAATAAGTAATGAATTATCTTAGTGCTACATTTTTTGTTCTTTGGTCTTAGTGTGGTTGAACGTAGTGTCTGATGCTTACTAAGCAAGTACTCTACCACTTGAGCCATAACTCCAGCCCCTTTTTGCCTTGGTCGTTTTCTAGATAAGTTCTCTTTGTGTGCCCTGATGTACTAGGCTCTGATCCCACTACTTTGCACTTCACCACTTTGCTAGGGGTGAGAAGTACATACCACTCTAACCCTGCCATTGGTTGAAATGGAGTCTCTCAAATTTTTATGTCTCAGCTGTCTTTGAATGGAACCTGAACCTGTGTCCCCTGATTTCTACATCCCAGATAGTTAGGGTTACAGGCTTGAGACACTATACCTGTTGTAAGGGACCTTTTTATTTCTTGCCAGTAACTTCCTTTTCTTTCCACCTTAAATTCTCCAGTAAGTAGTATATTAGGCTGCAAAGAACATACAGCTCAAAGAAGAACTTGTCTGGGCTTCTTCACCTTCAGCAATTTGCTCTGAGGGCCTCAGTCACATCATGCTTGAAAGAGAATTTGAACCCTGAGGTGCTCAATTCACATTAGGGATGTGAGGATCAAACCAAATCCTGAATGTAAAAGTACATTGATTATGCTGCACTAAATCTCTACTTCTTAGAGCTGCACCAACCCTAAAAGATGCAGTCACTATTATGGTTAAGCTTTCATAACACAGTATTTCACATCAAAAAGACCCTCTCAGGGAGTACATAATCTGACTTTGATCATTGTCTGGAGATCACAAGGAACAAATTGACACACAAAATTTGGTTCACTCCAGTTTGAGAGGGAAACAACTAAAGCTCTACTGAGCTACAGAGTAGCTTCCTGGTATCTTCCCAGCAGTCCTGTAGTTTCTCAGTAACATTGGACCTGAGCATCCCTCAGAAAAGTATTTGTTTCTGTGTCTGCTTCCCTCAGTACAAGGTTCACAAAGCCAGAGTCTGTGTGCTTACTTTTCAATTTTAAAGAAGATGGGGGGGGGGGAAGAGGCAACATTTTACAGTAGAGAAACAGTGTTTGCCAATAGAAGGATCTAGACTTGAATCCAGTTCTATCATGTATTATCTTGAAAATCTGACATACCCTCTTAGTTTTCTAATCTAGAAAATGAGATCAATACATTCTACTTCCCAGTATTGCCATGAGGATTAAACCGGTGCAGCCAGGTTCCTTTAATAGCCATAGAACACAATAGGTCCACATTTATAATTTCAGCATTTAGCAAAGTCCCTGAGCACATCATAGGTGATGAATTCCTGTATGCACAGCACAAGACATTATACACATACACTGTTTTTAAGCATGTCTAACCAGTTGGCATTGTTCTTTTATAAACTGCTAGTGAAATGATGCATGGAACATTATGTATTTGTCCAACTAGCTAGAAACCTTAGACAAATCAATTTTTGCATTAGGTCTCAATTTTCCCCATGTGAAAATGTGATGATTGAACTCGAGTTCAATGAAAACATATTTTAGATGCTGTACATAGTATGATTGGTTTAAGTGTTGTCTCAAAAAATAAAATCAAGCCTGGTTCTGGTGGCTCACCTCCATAAACCTAGCTACTCAGGAGACTGAAATCTGAGAATCATGGTTCCAAGCCAGCTGGGGCAAGCAAGTCCTGTGAGAATCTTATCTCCAATAAACTACTCAGGAAAATCTGGAAGTGGCACCATGGCTTAAGTGGTAGAGCACTAGCCTTGAGCACAAAGAGGCTCAGGAACAGCACCAGTCCTAGCAAAATAAATAAATAAAATATAAACTCAAACAAGCTTATAGCAAGATTTAGCTATTTTGCCATCAACTGGATGATGTATGGAAGTTCACTGGAATCTCAACAAACATCATGACATTTCTTGTAGCTCCGTTATAGCTGATTTTCTTGGGCAGGACATGTTCTCTCTCAATGTTCATTTACATTACCTGCCATTTGGAATATATGGCCTTCACTTCAGAGGATATAAAATTTTATTTCTCAGCTGGGCACAGGTGGTTCACACCTTTAATCCCAATCTTGAGTACAAAAGACAGAGATCTGGGTCAAGGCTAGCCTGGACAGACAAATAAATCCATGAGACTCTTACCTTCAAATATCCAACCAAAGGTGGAGGTGTCAATCAAGAGTAAATCATCACTTTGAACAAAAAAGCTAAGGAGAAAACACAAGCCTTAAGTTTGAGCTCCAATACTTACACAGAAAAGAAAGAAAAAAGTTACTGTATTCCTCTATGATTCAATGAATTCTCAGTATGTCTGGAGTTTAGATATTCTTAGTCATCACCAATATTACAATGATTAGCCCATATAATTGAAAGGAGTTCTTGTTTCTTCAGAACATGCAAAAGGTCATCGAACAAATGGCTACAGGCAATAGCATAATCCTCAAATCCATTTAAGAGTGATTCCTCTCTCCTCTAATCTAGCCTCTCACAAATCTGTTCTCTTTACTTACCTATTGTGTTTCCAATATATATGTTTATAAACATTCATCAAGAAGTGATGCAGTACCTTCAATCCCACATGCAGTTACTTGTTCCTCACTCTAAACTTTCCAATCTGAGAAACTCATACTGACCCAGGGAAGCCAGCCCTGGTTTAGGATCCACTCAGAGCTATGCCAGCCCTACAAAAATGTTTTCAAGCCAGGTATATCTGGGATAATGTAGGGGTACACCCACACAGATGGCATAAATGCTTTTTGGAAATCTTTAACTCTGGTACTCTATGAAATCATCTCTGAATTTCTTCTCCAAAAAGGAGATAATGTTATTTATTCTCCCATAAGCAGAAAGTACAAACTTTGTGAACTTGATAGTCTTATATTTTTTTCTCGACATGACTTTTTCATTATGATGATTACTGTCTACCAGTCCACAACATAAAAGGATTTTCTCTGGATGCACTTCAAGGGTGACAGAAATAAGGTAAAGCTCGTGAAAGAACTGACTTAAATTTTTCATTTTTCAGAGAGGACAGAAGCTACTGTTTATTTGGAGGCAAATTATCTTATTTATCATGTCTGCATAAATACTTCTATGATGAATAATGCAAAATGGTTGAAAGTCTTCATGTAAAAAACATGGACCTGACTTAAAGGGATATGTTTAGCATTTCTCTGGCTAAATTAAACACCAACTCAATATCCTCTTTTAAGTAAGAAAATAAAGCATAATCCAGAATTGTTTTGTTGTTGTCTTGCTCAAGGATTCTTTTTTTTTTCTGGTCCTGGGGCTTAAAAATATAAGAGCTCAAATTCAAGTTTTTGGGGTTTGCATATTTCTGAGTTTGCCCCAATAATTTCTCATCCAGTACCTAAGGACTTGGTAATTATTTTACAATATGATCTCTGCTAGTATTAATGCTGTCAGCTTGATGATAAACTTTTTAGAATCACTAATTTTAACCATGAGTGATTGAGTTCCTGAAGTTGGAATATAGCCCCAAGTATCCTGAGATTAGGGATTAATGTATGTGGACCCAAATTGTCCTACTATAAAGAGTGGGAGGGTGTATTATTCAGAATGTGGAAGTGGAGGGAGCCAAACAAGGTGGATAGTAGTTTCCTTCTTCCGAGCTGGACAGTGAGGAATGTGTTTGTACTGTGAAGCTACCAGCAAATGGTGATTGAATTTTACCCTTGAGCCCTTTCCTGGAAGTCACACTCCTTAAACACACCAGAATTTCAAAATTCCCTCTTGGGCAGATCTTTACCTGGCAATTGTCTATGTGGAAGAAAGATACCTGGTGTTACTTACTTTATATTTCAAAAAATTCTCTATAGGAAACCATGGGACCTATGTTTCTTTGGGCCTGGCTTATTCACTTAATATAATTTTTTCCAAGCCTTTCCATTTCCTAACAAATGGGGCAATGTCATTCTTTCTGATGGAGGCATAGAATTCCATTGTGTATGTATACCACATTTTCTTGATCCACTCTCTACTGAGGGGCATCTGGGTTGGTTCCATATCTTAGCTATGGTAAATAATGCTGCAATAAACATAGTTGTGCTGGTACTTTAGTGTGGTCTTGTTTGTAAACATTTGGGTAAATGCCCAAAAGTGGGATTGCTGGGGCATAGGGGAGCTAACTAGTATATGTCTGAGGCAAACAGAAAAGGTCAGAGAAGTTGATGTTAGGCGAAATGAACACCAAGATAAGGACTCAAATGTTTTTTCTTTCTTGTGATTGTTTCTAACATATTTATAAGATGATTTCTTTTTGCTTTATATGTCATGTCCCTTCCCCACGGTATAACTGCTGTTTTCACTGTATTTGATGTTGGTATAATTTATGGAGGGGAAGGGAAAAAGCAAAATGTTTAAATAGGAATACAGGTGGACCCATTGCAACAATGAGATGTACAAGACGTTATGTGGAAAAACGAACTTTACAACTTTGGTGTGGGAGGGGGAGGGGGCCACTGGGTGAGGGGAGAGATGGGAAGGGATGGGAAGGGGAAACAAATGAGGAGGCAACAATGCTTGATAAGAAATGCACTCATTACCTTGCCCATGTAATTGTGACCCCTCTGTACAGTATTTTCACAATAAAAAAATTCTCTATGGTTTCTTTTATAGTTAATTCATGTAATTCATGAAGTCATAATAAGACCATTTTAATCCCCTCTTTCTCTTTTTCTCTCTCTCTTTCTCTTTTTCTTTCTTTCTCTTTCTTCCTCTCTCCCTCTCTCCCTCCCCCTCTCTCTCCCCCCTTCTCTCTGTTTCTGGTGAGGGGGGGGCACTCATGGCATGTACTAGTCTTAGGGCTTGAAATCCAGGTGTACCACTTGAACCATTGCTTCACCTCTAGCATTTTTTGGGATTAACTGGAGATAAGAGTCTCATGAACTTTCTTGCCTGGGCTAGCTTTTGAACTGTGATCCTCTGATCTTAGCTTCTGAATAGCTAGAATTACAGTCATGAGCTACCACCATTTGGCCTTTTTAATGGTATTGGGATTAAAATTTAGCTCCTGAATTTGAGGCTGACATTCTGCCACTTTAGCCATACCGTGGTCCTTTTGGCTTTAGTTATTTTGCAAATTAGGTGTTTCTATTCTTCCAGGCAGGCCTGGACCATGATGTACCTAGTTTGACTTCTTGATAGCTGGATAATAGGTATAATACTATCGGGCCTACCTTTTGAATAATTGAAATGGGATTTCACAAATGTTTTATGTCAGTTTGTTTCAAATGGAAGGGGTGACATTGATCAAGATGAATTTTACCCATAAATTGACATTTTAATCTGAAATCCCTTTGTACAACAGTTTAAAGGTATAATAATATATAACTATAACTATAACTATAACTATAACTATAACTATAACTATAACTATAACTATATATATATATATATATATATATATATATGAAAACATATCCTTTCAATCTCAGCCTCCCAATTGCTAGGATTTTAGAAATATGAGACATAGTGCCTGGCTCTATTTGGCTTCTTGACAAAAATGGATATAGGTTGAGAACTTTGGCCTGATAGTAAGAGGAGAATAGATGTGACAGATGCCCTTTAGATTTTGAAGCATTCCAGACAAAGCTACACATTGCCAAATCAGCATGCATTCTAGAGCTAGTACCTCCATCTCACAATTCACTGGTGTAGTAGTATTCTCATTACTTCTTTGAACAAACTCACCATTATAATGTTGCCCTTCTAACAGTTCTTAGGTAGCTTTGCCTCTGCAATTCTGTTTTACAAATCCTAAGTAGAACCCATTTTATCTCTTGCTCTAGGGTTAGCTACAACCCAAGCAAGTTTACTTCAGGATTCTGCAAATGAAAGTGATTAAAGCCGATTATAAATTTATGTCAATACTGTTGGAAAGAATTTATATTTTTGATAGCTTTAGGACAATTTTAGCCTAAGCCACCAGGACCACATGAAGATATTTTTGTTTACAGCAAGATAAATATGGTGATGAACATATGGAGATATTGAAGCAGTTTTAATTCTGCTAACACAGATCACGTCATGTCTAGAGTCTTTAGCTCTTCCTTCCTTCCTTCTTTCCTTCCTTTTTTCCTTCCTTCCTTCCTTCCTTCCTTCCTTCCTTCCTTCCTTCCTTCCTTCCTTCCTCTCTTCCTCTCGTCCTTCCTCCCTCCCTCCTTTCTCTCCCTCCACCTCCTCTATCTTGCTTTCTTTTTCTTTTGTTCTTTGTTCTTTCTTTCTTCCTTTCTTTTCTCATTCTTTCTTTTTCATTTTTGAGCCAATGTGTTTTCATTTACAGATATATGCAGTATTCATGTGTCACCTTTGCAACTGGTTTGAACATTTTCTTAACAGTTAAGTACTCAAATAAATCATTCTTCACTATTGAGGTGAGACACCTCAGTGTGCTCTATCCAATATTACTCAATTGAGTATGAGATATTTTTTCTCCTCCAACATGAAGAAGACTGCACTCTTTGCCTCATGTCTGAACACCAGGAACTGTTACTTCTCAGCTATTCTGGTGTTCTTCCATCAGCTTTGTAATTGGATCAGCCTAGTTTTCTTTAGCACTGAATACTTGAATGGTAGTCTCTGCAGGTCATTAAAGTTCTCTGTTGGTGCACCTTTCTTTTGTATAGCATTCTGCCCAGCATACAATAGCCGCTTTAGTCTTCCCATCCTGCCAGCTTTCTCCTCCTGTTGCATAGTATCTCTCAGGATCCTCTTTCATGCGCCGCAAACAGGTACTCTTTTCATCAGGCAACCAGGACAATCGCAAATTCCTGTTTCATGTTTTTTAGGACTCACTCTCATTTGTTCCCTAATTGCCAGTATCTTGAAAACTATTTTTTTCAAGTGTGTTAGTTTTATTTGTCTTTAGCTTTTTTTCAGATGGGATGATAAATCCGACCTCTATTATTTTGTTTTGTTTGACATTAGAATTTTGTTCACTATTTACTTGAGTATGCTTGTATTCTAAGTCTGTAAGCCATAATCTCTTTAAAGTTCTAATAACTCCAGTGTCTGTGTAAGAGTAAGCTTGGTTTCTATTGCCATTTTTTTCTTAGTTTGAGTCACTTGATCCTGTTTGTTTATATACCTAGGAATAGCATTGGCTTAACTCACTCAGTTCTTCCACCTGCAAACCTGATAACAATGAGTTAATTCACTTTAGGATTAAAGTGAGTTAGTCACGGGTGCCTATTAAAGACAAGTTTCTTCTTTTCCCCCAAATGCTCAGAAGGCTGAATGTAAAGTGATGGTTGGTATACATATATAGCAATCATAGACCTTGGTTTAAATCCTCACTTTAGAACTGCCCCAAAATTTTGCCATGGCTTTATCATTCAATGCATAAACACCCATTTTCTGCAAAAGGAGGAAATTCAAATTATCTCGGAACCATTCTGAAGATCAAATAGAGTAGGGAGTATAAAGCACTTGTCAAAGGACCTGACACATGGTAAATTATTAAGAAGCAGAACTTCAGAAATACTTTCTTTTCAGGAAGAAAAAGTTACAGCAGGAGACAGAATCTTCTAAAACAAAATGAGTGTCAGAGTTAAATGGGGTTGTAGAGCTATCAATACTGTAAAAATATAGAGAAAAGAAAGAGAGCTTTGTGGTGGAATTAAAATTTGTGTTTGGATTTCAAGTCAAAACCAATCTTTTGCAGGTTGGGAAGCATGAAATGGAGTTAGATAGGAAAGATATGGCGATTCCACCAAACCAAAAGGTTTGAGGCTGAAGAATTTTAACAAATAAAAATAAAATGGTGAAAGGCGGGTCATTTTTTTAAATGGTTTGGATGTCTAGTAGGAGATAGTTATAATAAGGATCATGGTAATGACTAGAGAATCAGGAAAAAAAAGAAAAACCTTATCATCATAGAATTTTCAGGCTTAGAGTGTATAGAAAACTTACTTCGATGATTTGTGAAACTTCAGTGTTCATACTGGTTCAACTTCTATATGGCTACACTGCAAGAATGTACAGAGGTTCATGTAAGGAAATTTGCCTTGTATGAATAAGAGAATATTCTTAGAAATCTAAGACTCTACACAGTAGTGGGTTTTTAAAAAGTATTCATTGTTCAATCTTCAATTTTTATGCAAATAAAAGGATGAAAATGTTGCCTTAAAATGTGACTTAATGCAAATAGAATTTGTTTTCAAGTGGTAGAAAAGCTAGAGTATTTTAATTAAATCTCTCTTAAGTGATTTGTTTGGGTGATGATTTACCTGTTGTTGCTAGGTAGCAGATGGAAATAACAGAAAGACTAGCCAGAGTGGCTCTTGCACTCATTCAGGTCTGTGAGAATAAGCAACAGAAGCACACAATGTTGGAAGCAGATGTAGAAAAATGAATAGCAAGAATATTTGGAAATTGTGCCAGAAGAAGAATCTCCAATACATAGATTCTTTATGGGAAAAAATGTACTAATTTTAGAGAAAACATAATCAAAAAGAAAAGCATCAGAGATAAAAGTGCCCAGCCAAGAATAAACTGATTAGCTTGTGAAACATCAATAACGAAAGAGATTTACAAAGAGCCAGCAACCATATCACCAATGCACTTGAACCCATTATTGACAGCAGGTTGCTTTTAGTTTAATGCATCAAAACTAGTTATTAATCAGCACTTAGAAAATAACAGTAACAATATTACCATACATTTTGAGTAGAAATTAATTGGCTATTTGCAGCTTGCTCATACCTTACTGAAGCCTTGTTTGTGAAGCAGAGACAACACTTGTTTAAAAATTGCACTGTGGATAATGAAGAACTAAGGTACACTTAAACCTACTGGTCATTCAGTTGACCAATAGTAAATGAAGGCATCAGCCTAAGCTGAGATATCACTTCCTGTAGGAATTTCAGGCTAGAAAGAAGTCTCAAATGCACAGTAGCACAGTTCTTTCATTTTTCATGTGAGAAAGGGAAAACTGAGGACTCAGATTGTCTGTCTTGGTATGGACACACAGTTTTTCACTGGCCATGTCAGGACTGTAATTTAGAGAACAATATTAGTTACCAGACTAATGGATGTCTGCTTGGCCATCGCTTTACATTGATCTCACTCAACCCTTAAAGAAACATTATGAGCCAGGTAATATTATCCTCATGTAAGTACCAAGGAGACCAAAGCCCAAGAAAAAATAAATAACTTGCTCAGAGTGATGTAGTTAGATATACCTGAGTTTAAACAGCATTTAAACGCAGGCATATCTAACTACAAAGTGTTTTCTGCTTTGTACATTTTCACGTGGACTCTGAGGCTCAGCAGACAATTTTTTGTATTTCTATAGACAGCTGAATAACCTGTGATTGGTGCTGAAGATAATTTCTTATTTTCTTATTGCTTTTGTTTTATTTGTAGATCTGAGGCAATCTCAGTTACTATAAAAATAAAAATCAATTCACATACATCCAATACACAATGCCACAAAATAAATATTCCCATTCCCAAAGATGGGACTGGGAGGCATAGAAAGGACACATGAGTTCAAAGAAAGACCAAATCTAGCAGGGCAAATGCGATCAGGGTCTAACTGCTAATACAGATGATGTTATGATGTGCGCTCCAATTGGGTTGCTCAGCCCTGTTTCTAGGGCCTTGCTATTGGAAACCCATGTGACTTTCCTCTTGGACCAGCTCCAGTCATTTCCTATGACTTTGCTCAGCAGATGTTCCACATTCTGGTCATCCACAACACTCTGGGGTTGTCATTGCAGCATCGTGCATACACCTGTCAGATATTGAATGAAGACTTCTGTGTCTGCCATTAGTTCAAGCAGTAGCTAGGTCCCCTTGGACCAAACTACTGTGTCCTCTGAATGCCTGGGTGAATATGCACAATAAAACAAATCCTGAGTATACAACTTTCTAGGCAGGAATATACCTTCTGTGTGCAGGAATGCACATAGCAGGTGTCAGTGTCTCTGCCATCTCAAAGGAAAATCTTTCAAGTGAAGTGTACACATTTATACTCTTCAAGCTATGGTGAGTCTAACTAATAACTGTGATGTCCTCAGTGTGTCTTTCCTTTTGTCTTTATGCAAAACCGTTGGCTAATGGTAGCTTTGTAATCTCTTCAGAAAACTTGTCTTAGCACCAGCTTGATACTGACTTTTCTGACCAATTTCCTTTTTTTTAAGTTTTTTTTTTTGTTTCTTTTCTATTGTTGTATTCCCCTGTGGATTTTCACAATATACTTGACTGGAAGCAGTCTCTAAAACACAAGGGACAGAATGAGTGCTTGGTAATTAGCCTGTCACTTTGAAACTCAGCTTCACCAAAAATCTCAGGATCTGGACAAAATGTACGCAGATTATTTGCCAGTATCTCACAGGAATGAATTCTCAGTCTTTCCTCTTTGCCTTAGTCCTCATTCTAATGTGAACCTCATGAACCTAGCTTTCATTGTAGATATTCCTCTTGATATTGTGTCCTTTGAGTTCCTAATCACTAATGATCTTTGCTTATAGCATTTTAAACTTTCAGCAGCCTTTGACTTCAAACTCTTCCACTTTTCCTAGGAACCAGTTCCAGAAGCTTAAATACCATAGGACCAGATTTATTTGAATCAGTGACCCTACCTATCTGGTATTAACTTGCTGTAATAGTTACTCTCGTGTATCTGTGGCTGGCCCAAATACCTGAGAAAACAACTCATTTATTGACCAATTTCAGGTGGTTCAGTCCATGGCTGCTTGTTCCCATGGACTTGGGCAAAAGTATCATGGATGTCAGAACCATGTGGTAAGGGAAAATAGATGATAGAAAGGAGAGAGGAGAGGGGAGGTCCAGAGGTGTTCAAATGAACCACCCTTTTCACATGCTTCTTCTGTCTAGGCCTAGCTTACCAAATTTTCCACCATCTCCCAAATAGCATCATCAGATGATAAGCATTCAACATTCAAACATAAACTTCTGAGGAATGTTTGAGGGGAAGGAAAATAACAAAATGCTGAAATAAGGATACAGGTTGACCCATTGTAACAACAAGATGTACAAGACACTATGTTGAAAACAAACTTTACAACTTTGGGGGGGGAGGGAGGAGTTAGGGAGGTGGGGAAGAAAGGGGTAGTAAGAGAAAAACAAAGGTAGCAGTAACAATGCTAGATAGTAAATGTACTCATTACCTTGCTCATATAATTGTAACCCCTCTGTGCAGTATCTTTACAATAAAATATATGTTAATATATATATATATATATATAAAACCATAAAAGGATGAAGGATTCAAAAGAATAAAAGATATGAAGAATAAATTCACAGATACTATTCCTGAACATTTTACAATTATGCCAAGTCCATCTGAATGTGTTTGAAGTCCAGAAATAATCTCTTATCCCCAAATGGTTTCCTGGTTATAATTTTAATTTTTGAATTGAATTACAATTCAGTTACAAGTTGAATTTGTTTTTGTAGTTTTAAGAATACATAGCTAAGATATGGAAGCAACCCAGATGCCCCTCAGTAGATGAATGGATCAAGAAAATGTGGTAAATATACACAATGGAATTCTATGCCTCCATCAGAAAGAATGACATTGCCCCATTTGTTAGGAAATGGAAAGACTTGGAAAAAATTATATTAAGTGAAGTAAGCCAGGCCCAAAGAAACATAGGTCCCATGGTTTCCCTTATTTGCAATACCTAGTCTATCTTCTACTTATTTAACATTATTATTTACCCAAAGCTATTATTTAGAAGAAACTTTATGTTTTACTAAAAGTCTTTTGTGCGTAGCCATCTTATGAAGTTTGATTTTATTTTCTTCAACATACAGATGGAAAAAACAAATGATAAGTTAATGTGTAGGTAAGCTAGACTTTTAAGTTCTGTTCATTTCTAAACACAGAACAAATGGATTCTCCAAATACCCCCTGAAAACTCAATACACCTTGTAACCTGAGAACTAGTTGGAAGTAAATGGTGATTTCTAGATCTTAAATACATATGGATCTTGGGACAATTGTAACATTGTCAAATTTTCAGGAATAGTGTGTTGGAGGAATGGATCAGTTGGTAGAATTCTAGCTAATGAGCAAAAGTGTCAGACACAGAGTTTAAGTATTGTTCTTAGACCAAAAAAAGCCCCTCCACCCAAAAAAGAGAGAACCACATTCATGAATTTATATTACATATTTTCTAACACCTTGGATAGTGCTGATCCTGGAGCTTGAATTTAGGGTCTGGGTGCTGTCCCTGAGCATATTTTGCTAAATGCTAGTGCTCTACCACTTGAGCCACAGCTCAAGTAGATTTGTTGATGATTAATTGGAGAGAAGAGTCTCATGGACTTTCCTGCTCAGGCTGGTTTTGAACCTTGACCCTCAGATCTCAGGCTTCTCAATATTTAGGACTAAAGGTATAAGCAACTGGCTTCCAACTTTGAATCCACATTTCAGTCATAGCTCATCTTTTTATATTGCAGTTGCTCCTGAAAGATTCTTTGTCTAAAAGTTAGAGACTTTACTTTTCATCTCTATTTCACAATGGGAAATATGTTTGCTACTTATAAATTTTTATTGAAAGAAAAAACACAAAGTAATTTTTTGTGACACCTCACTGCAAACTTTTAGAGGTGTCATCTGACTGGAAATTAAGCCACTAGTTTATTGTGAACTTCAACTAGTTAATATTAAAATTATCACTTTGTAACAGCTTTGAGTTCTGAGGGTGACCTCCATGATTCAGCTATTATAGGGCTCTCCTTTGGGGGGAGAGAATGAAAGAGAGACACAGATAGTCAGGCAGTCAGTCAGCCAGATAGAGAAATAGATTAATAAGGAAGGGAAGAGGAGGAGGAAGAGAAAAAGGAAGATGAGAAAGTAGTGAAAAGAAAAGAAAAAGAAGAAATAATCTTGAGAACCATTACTGATTATATAAATTTTCAAATAGAAAGGAGATTTAACATAGGAGACCAGGATTTTACAAGAACCACACTATTTGTCTGCAAATGGCTCTTAGTATATAATGCATTCGGCATTCTTTATAGAATTCTACGAAATTTTAAGACATATCTTATGAAAACCCTTGGGTCTTCATCTGTTTCTCATTGTTATTTTAAAAGAAAAATATCTTATGGTACAGGCAAGACTGTCCAATAAGGGCAATTATACCTGTCTTTGTCATTTCGCCCCATTAAAACTTTCTAAGATTAAAAGTAAAAGCATTAAATAGAAACAACAGGTCTCTTAAGCAGTAAACAAATACTGAATTAACCCCATTCATTAGTTTAATAAATTGGCATTTTATGTTGTCATTTTCCAGGGCCAGGACACCTTGTTATTGTGAATCTCCATTGCAACTCTTGTTCATTATTCCTTTCATGTACCCACTGGTCCATTTATTTTTCTATTCACTCAAACCTGTGAGTTTCCCTTGGCACATTGTTATTGCTTATCACTAAATTACTAAGGATACAAATCTTAATAAGATGCTGTCCCTATTCTTTGGAAACTTGCATTTGAGGGCTGGACACAAAAGAAAATATCTTGGCTGGAGCAAGAAATATATGCAGAAGTACTAAATTAATGGCAGTGGGTATCTGGAGTAGTTACATTAGATGAAGTTGAAGAAAGTATGTACATCTCTTTTCCTTAATTGTGAATTATGGGATTTCAGCAATCGTGGAAATATTCACCATAATGCAAAACTAATTGATATTTACCTCAAATTTATTTATCAAGCTGAATAAATGCATTATCTTTGTACAAGTAATCTTTCATGATTTACCAATATGATGATATAATAGAGTAGGGATAAAGGTAGACTTGGGCTCAGTGAGTCTTGGACCAGATTTTACCATGGTTCAGCATGTGACTTCGTCAATAATGTTATCATATAGCGGATACTTGGAAAATAAGATAATAGAAATTAATGCTATTGGTTCCACTCTCTAGAATCCCCTATCATGTTTTTAGTTCTTTGTTACATTTTATGTCTATGATAGATTGCATTGAAATTTAAACAAAATTCTAAAATTAAATATAGGGAGATAAAGCACTTTCTGTTTATTTCTTTTGGGATGGCAGACTTCGTATGAAGTGCAGCCAGGCTGCACTATGATTTATCAGAATTCCTCGGATAAGAGTCGAATTTGGGAGTGAACTAGCAGGAACCTTATTCCTACAATATCTGTCTTGTTTGTTTGCCAGTAGCAAGTGCTGACTGGGAGAAACAAATCCCTGAGGACAAAGGCAGCCATGTCCCAATTTAGGGAGAATCCATCATGTATAATTTGTAAATTCTCCAATGTATTGCTGAAAAAACCTCTAAGTGTTTTCTGTGTTTGGATTTGTACGGTTGTGATTACATAGAAAAACATAGCCAACTTTATGAACACGGTAAAAGTCTGAGGGCCTCCTGTGTGCAGTGGTCACATGGAAAATGCATTATCTGCTTTGTAGATCTTTCAAATAGAACAGAGATAGGCCCTTACTACCAGGTACCAGTATATGATGAGTCCTAGTTATTCACAGTGAGTTCCCAGAATCTGCTATGGGAAGAGCCTCATGGGTGCAAAGGAGAAATTGACTCCTTTTCTCATTTCCAATGGAAGCTAGAACCGTCCTGGAGTCTCTGGGGAAGGGGCAGATGTATAACTGTCAGACTGTCTTCACTGGCTATAAATCCCCAGTGCTGCACAGATTATTTATGCCCTGCTGGATTATGAGAACTCTTATTAGTCTTATCACTTAATTTGGAGAATTGAGAAAGTATTTGCATTACACTTACCATACTTCCTCTGTCTAGAAATTTCCTAAGAATTTACAACAGAGAGACAATTTTTAAGACAATAGAGAATTTATCCTCCAAAGTGGGATATATTTTTTCAGGTATTTGTTTTTATGTATTTATTTTTATTATTTGCTTTATTGTTAATATAAAGGTGTACACTGGGATTATAATTATATGAATCAGGTAATGAGTACATGACCTTTAGTACGGTGTCTTCCCTTCCCTTACTTTCTCCCAGAGCAGGATTGTTTTAAGAGTGAAGAATTACATGTATAAACTAGGATTTTTTCTGAAGCAAGATAAGTTTTGACTTAATAACCAAGCTTTACTTGAGATGCCTTTGCTTTTATATCTCCTACTTTTTGGTCAAACACTAACTATGGCTAGATGTTACTTATAATCCTGTAGGCAACCTAAATGTGAGATATCATATTTGTGGAGATCACCACTACTTCTCTGAGAGATGTCAATGTCAGAAGTAAAATTCGTTGCTATTCCATTAGAAAGAGTTATCTTTCAGCCTCACATATAGATAAGTCATTTCTGAAAAATCAGTCCTCTGGTTGGGTTGTGCCTCTTGCTGCCTGTATTTTTTAAAAAAAGAGCTGACTGATTCTGTCACCTGGAGTCAGCCATCTCCTGGCTGAACCACAGTCCTCCATCATACCTCACTTCAATTTCTGAACATTTTAATGACCCAGCCCATGTTTTAAAGAACTCATACCTATTAAAACTTGAAAAAGTGGAAATCTGTATAATTGTTGGGGATTTATAATAAATGCACACACAGGATAACTGTAATACCTAGAGATACCATGGAATCACCAGTTCCTAAGGACAGATGGCATTTAAGAGCTTAAAAGATGCTAGCTGTGAAAAGACTCTATGGACTGAACACGGAGATGAGCTTTAGTGATAAAAGGCAAAGCTAGAGTTGACAGGATCGTATCTAGGCCTTTCCTCTTTCCTTGGCTGGCATGTCATGAGACAGCAGTGTAGAACTGCAAACTATATCCACCACTCAATGTTCAATTTAGGCCTTGTCAGGATAATAGAACCAATAGTAGCAGATTGTCCCTGAGTTAATCCCCACATCAGGTTTCTATTCAATGTGATTCCCAGAGTGCATTTTACTCATCATGTTTTATGTTAGAAAATTTTGTATTTATAGATTCTATAATTCATATATTCCCAGGAGAACCAGAAGATTCCTAGCCTGGAATCATTATATTCCAATTCCTCAGTACATGCCAGGGGTGGGGGTAAATTCTATATGAATGGGCTGACCCCGGCATAGCAGTCAACAAGTATTCTTTCTGTGATGGAATCAGCAGCCAAGTTTAGCTCACAGAGAAGACTCTGGGCCTGGAATATCTATGCACTAAACCTAAATTGTACAGGAAGGAATTTCACAAGAAAGTGCAAAGCCCAGGGGACTTATTTTCATTAGGAATGAATACAGGATGAAGGTCTTTGATTAACTTACTAGTAGTCAGTCAACCAGCAGTTTCAAATGAATTAGAAAAGTAGCTCCTCAACTGTGTTCCCTAGAGCATGAGATGTTTAAGATATTCCAAGAAAAAGAATTCATCTATGACATAAAGTTAGGAGAAGCTTTGTAAGGGACTCATTGTCAGGAAAGACCTTTGTGGATGAGCAGCCTTCAGTCATGCCCTTTTACCTGTACCTTTGCCAAAGGGGCAGCCTGCTTTGATTTGCTGGCGCTTTGGTAATTTGTTTAGCAATCAGTGTTAAAATATGAGTACTCATTTGTTAAGTTAATTACTTCCAAGTTCTTCTCCTCTCTTTCCATACAGGTATAGCTAAACGACCAAGTCTCTTATATTACAACATTTTATTTTATATAAGCATACATATGAAGGGATTTATTATGACATTTCCATGTATGATTCAATGTACTTCTATTCCCTACTAGATCCCCCTCCCTCTGTTTCCAGGACCTCGTTTTGGGGTTGAGTACTTTTCTTTTTAGTGTTCTCCTCACTTCCACAAGTAAAAGACAATATAGGATACTTGTCTTTGTAGGAATGGCTGATTTCACTTAATATGATAATTCATTTTCTATTAAATGGCTTAATTTCACTTCCATTGTATATGTATTAAAATTCTATTGTGTATGCCTCTTCTTTAACCATCATCTGTTGATAGTCACCTAGGCTGAGTCTGTAATTTGGCTATCATATTATGTGTTGCCATAAGCACATGTACACAGGTGTCTTCACTATTAGCTGAATTTGAGTATTTAGATTATATATCTAGAGGTGATGTGGCTGTTTAATCTTGATATTTTAAGTAACCTTGGTACTGGTTTCCATAATGGATGTGTTACTTTACATTCCTACCAACAGAAAGGGTTTCTTTGTTTCTGAATCTTCATTCTCATTTGTTATTATTTGTTTTTTTGTTTGTTTGTTTTTGGTCCATCATGGGGCTTGAACTCTGGACCTGAGCACTGTCCCTGAGCTCTTCAGCTCAAGGCAAGTGCTCTGCCACTTGAGCCACAGCACCACTTCTGGTTTTCTGGTGGTTAATTGGAGATAACATTCTCACAGACTTTCCTGCCCGGGCTGGCTTTGAACCACAATCCTCAGATCTCAGCCTCCTGAGTAGCTAGGAACACAGGTGTGAGCCACTGGCACCCAGCTGTTATTTGTTTTCTTAACAATAGCTATTCTGATCAGAATGAGATGGAGTCAATGTAGTTCTGATATGATTTTCCCTCATTCTATGGATGTGTTGGCTATTTGTGTGTCTTCATCTGAAATGTATCAATTAAGTTCATTTTTACAGACGTTCTGTTTTGATGATTTCCTAATTTGTTTTTATTTGAGTTTTTCACCCACCCTGCATACATTGATTTCATATAAGACAATATTTTTTAAATCAGCTAAGTAGTACTTAATTCACAGTTTCCTGAACGAAGCTGTTCATAAATATCTCCAAAGAATACAAAGTAGTGCCTGGAATTAATTTAGGAGACAGTCATATATACTGATTAACAAATTGGTACCACATGCCCTCTATGTAGTTTTCGGTTAGTCAGATGTAAACATAGCATTTGCAGTTAGGAGCAACATTCATCCAATATGTGAGAAAGCATCTATGAACAGTGCTTTCAATTGGTTTAAATTCTGTTAAAAAAATGGGATTTTTTTTTTCCTATAGCTTTCATTTTAGGTGACTTTTCCATTATAATTCATATGTTGAGATGAGCATGCTTATAGAAGGGTTAGTGACAAAAGGCATTAATGTCCTGGTGGGCTTGTGTTTTTCTCTGAGGCAGATATTGATGAATGTACAGAGGGAATCATTGAGTGCCACAACCATTCTCGCTGCGTTAACCTGCCAGGGTGGTACCACTGTGAGTGCAGAAGCGGTTTCCATGACGATGGGACTTATTCACTGTCCGGGGAGTCCTGTATTGGTAAGCAGCTTTCAGTCCTCCAGTCCCGCATGGACATTGGCAGGAAGGGCAGCCTTCTTCAGTACTCTGCTTAGTTGTCAGTGATAAAATATAACCAACCAGGGGATAAATTCATTCATTTTTTTTTTAAATTTCCACCTTCTACGATGTGGAGATTAAAGCAGGGATTCTGCAGTGTTTGGTGTTAGAACTTTTGAATTGAAACTGGGGCAGTCACAGGACAAAGCCTAACTTCTGTATGTTATAGATGTCTACATCTTTTTAGGGACACCCAAGATGATTTGTGGAAATAGTTGACAGTGTGAGAGGCAGCTGTGGAGAAGAGGAAAGAGTTCCAAATTCAGAATTTGGAAGTTCAGTTTCAGCCCCATTTTTTGTATTTCAAAAGTCATTGTACTTCCTGGTCCTGTGTGTGCATATGTCAGACTAAGAATAATAGATACATATATGGTTATGTTTCAGTGGTATGGTATGTATTTAAAAACTGCAACCTTTGACTAAATGCATATAGGCAACACAGTTGCAAAGTTACCTCCAATCACCATTCTGCTTGTGTCTTGTTAAATGCTGTACACAGGGAAGGTTAACAGATAGAATTATTCACCTTCCAAACCTGCCAAGTTTGATGAAATCCAAACAACTGATCAAAAATGTCATTGTTCCCAATGTCTTCTTTCATGTCATGTGGGCTCAGCTGAATTCATAATGTTTGAGAAACCTGGAGGGCAAATATTTTGATTAGAAGTTCAAACGTTCAGGCTACTGAATTAGTGGAAATATGATTTGGAAAACCTGTGATATCTGCTCATTGCCTACTACTCTTTTCATAATAGCTTCTACCAGGACCTGGTTAGTGCTGTTCTAACTTCTCCACATTGTTGCCATAATGCATAGATGAATTGGGGAATAATGGGCATGGGGCTTCAATTGTACACCATAGTCTTTAAATTACTGTTATGTGTAGTATAACAGTTAAAAGCATAGACCTCTGGGCTGGACTTCCACAGTCAAATGACAGTTTTGTAGTTCTAAATAAATTTTTATTTGGAAAATACTTACCTCATGCCTGTATCTAATTAATAGAAGCATTCTGATAATTGATTGCATGTTAGATATTATCTTAAATGTTCCTTCTTATTTCTCATTCTGCTCCATACTCTATCCATATTTCTCTGTGTACATGTGGGAGGTAGGTAGGTGTGGGTAAGGGTGTGTGTGTGTGTGTGTGTGTGTGATTTGCAGTTTCATGGGAAGTTTACATTTATCCTAGGTCTTCACTTTTTTTCCTTACATACTATCAGATATTTTTCCATGTGTGCAGCTCATAAAAAATATGTGGATAAGAAAACATTAATTGGCCAGGCACTGGTGACTTCCTCCTGTAATTGTAATTACTCAGGAGGCTGAGATCTGATGATTGAGGTTTAAAGCTAGCCCTAGGCTAGCTTTAATTAGTAAAAGTCCAGAAGGGGAAATGTGGCTTAAGTGGTAGAACTCCAGCCTAGAGTCAAAAAGCTAAGGGAGAGTACAAGACTCAGTTCAAGCCCTAGTACCAGCACTAAAACAAAACAAAAATGAACCATTAAATAGCTTTTATTGAGAAATGGTGATAGAGACAATATTAACATTGATGGCTAAAATAAAGCCTTACGTTTAAAAAATTACATTTGATGTCATTAGGACAGAGGATGCTTAGATCGGTAGTGCATCAGAGATCACCTATTAAAGCAGTTTTATAACTGCTGGAACTTGCCCTGGTGCTGTACTTTCTTAGGCCTTGGCATATGCTGTGCCCTCTGACCTTAATGGCATTTCATGTCTCACTGATGAGCTTGTATTCCCTGCCCTAGATTCAATATGTTTCACCAGGCCCTGTGAAGGGTTTTGCGATCTCTCATCTATTCTGCTGACTTGGACCTTTTCCCTGGTATAGGCTGTAGTAACTTCACTGTCTCCCAGTGTAGTTTCTTTGCTCTCCAACTGGACTGTGTGCTGGAGATGTGCTTTATTCTTCTGTCTCTCCAGTGAGGTCTCTTAGCAGATGTTCTCTTAGTAGATGTTCTCTAAATAAGAAAATGCAGCCTGGGAAGGTGGCTCAGTGGTAAAGTGCTTGTCTTGCTCACATGAGGCCCTGGGTTGGATTCCTTAGCACCACATAAGCAGAAAAAGTTGGAAGTGGTACTGTGGCTCAAGTGGTAGAGCAGTAGCCTTGAGCTGAAGAGCTGAGGGATGGCGCCCAGGCCCAGAGTTCAGGCCCCACGACTGGCCAAAAAAAAAAGAAAAAAAGAAAAGAAAATGCAGTCACATCATGTGACCAATAATCCAATAATAAGAAAAGACCAAAGCCTACTATGTTGAGGGAAAAGGAGAGTGAGAAAGAGAGAGGGAGAGAGAGAGAGAAAGAGAGACAGAGAGAGAGAGACAGAGACAGAGACAGAGACAGACAGAGACAGAGAGACAGAGACAGGGAATGCAAGCAGTTGTTTCATCTTTGAGCTGATTCCTGTCCTTCACAAAAACTCTCAGCATTTTCTAATGGGAGTAGAAATGTTTGGATGTATGGCATTTTTAATTTGGTTAATTGTTCATAGGAATTTTCTTCCACTTTCATTTTCTGAATGGGCTTCATATGGACAGAAATCTGAGTATCACTTAGTGTTTTGTCAGTATTGAACAGTACTCTCTGGGTTTGAAGCATCTCCAGGGCCAACATGTATGTACATTCAATCATGCAGCTTTCTTGTTATGAGTCATGTCTAAAGTAATATGTCAATTACCTTTTCATTTAATTCAAAACAAAGTTCTCCCTCCACATGGCCTTCAGACTTAGGTAATACTGCCCCTGCTTCCCCCTCAGCTTCACCTCCTGTATGTTATTCTTGCTGATCTTTTCATACTCTGAAACTCTCATACTCAGCTTGTGGTTTCCATATTTAATTCTTTAAGTCTCACATCAAATGTTTTTTTTTCAAAAATTACTTTGTCTTTCTTCAGTCACTTCAGTACTATATTCTTTTGAATATACATTTTACCATTTTTCTCAAAACTCCTGTGCATGAGTGTGCATTTAAACAACTCTTGCTTCACGTTCACAAATTCTTTGGGAACAGAGACCTTGCCTGTCCTTCACTACTGTACCTACATCTCCTAGAATAATGAAGAAAAGTAGTCAGCATTCTATGCATCTTTGTCAAATGACTGAAGGAATAGACATTCAAAAGCATACCAGGTCAGCTGTAGTTTCTATTTGGATTGACAGAAGTAGTTCTGTAAATTGTGCAGTATGGCATATGGTGTTAGCCATATGAGTCTTTTACTTCAGAAAAAAGAACTGTCACAGCAGGACTGCATTAGCTCTTCTCTGAAGGTAATGGGGGGCAGGCATGTTAAGATCCCTATTCCTGAGGGACTTATGACTTGAAATATCCTGAATTATAATAACACAGCTTAGTGGCATTGGAAGTAGGAAATACATCAGAATAAACAAACAATTAAGGTTGTATTAAGAATCATGTGATGGGGGCTGGGAAGTTGGCTCAGTGGTAGAGCACTTGCCTTGCATGCCTGAGGCCCTGGGTTCGATTCCTCAGCATCACATAAGCAAAAAGAAAAAAGCCAGAAGTGGCCTTGTGGCTCAAGTGGTAGAGCCCTAGCTTTGAGCTGAAGAGCTGAGGGACAGCGCCCAGGCCCAGAGTTCAGGCCCCACGATCAGACCCTCCCCCCAAAAAAAAGAATCATGTGATTGAAAAATGTAACTCAAGTTTGGGAATTGCAAATGTTAGAATCTAAAATGTGGCAGTTCAGGCTTCCAGAGCAGTCTCCATCTCTCACTTTGTGGCATTTTAATTGTTTTTTTTTTTTTGTTACATGCAGACAACAGCACCTGCTCTATTGATCTCATCAGCTGCTGCAAGCAACATGTGTTGACATCACAAAGAAACATACTTTGATAACATTTATTATTTTATGAACATCAGTGTTTAATGTTTGCCACCTTTCCCCAAAGTAAATTATATAATTGAATAATAAGGATCCCTAGTTAACATAGAGGCAGACAGATGACCTGACTTGGGAGACTTATGAGTTAGCAACTCTATGTCTATATCTCTGTCTATCTCTTCCCCACTGTCTTATTTGCTTCTAAGTCTTTACAGTACAAGGAAAAGGGATACACAAAAATTTGCAAATTAATTGTCACAGAAGGTGACAGCAATTCTCAGGCTCTCAGAAATTAGAAACTTAGAAATTGTGAACACGTTTGTTGTTTGTCCATCATGGGACTTAAACTCAGGGCCTGGGTGTTATGCCTGAGCCTCTTTGTGCTCAAAGCTGTCACTGTACCACTTTGAGCTACAGCACCATTTCTGGCTTTTGAGTGGTTAATTGGAAATAAGAGTCTCACAGGGGACTTTTCTCTCTCGGCTGGCTTTGAACTGTGATCCTTAAATCTCAGCCTCCTGAGTAGCTAGGATTACAGACTTGAGCAACCAGTGCCTGGCTCTCAGTTTTAATGCAGAAATTGTGAGCAAGTTTTTTTGTTTTGTTTTTTTTTAAGCTAAGCCTGGAGATCAGAATTATGTAGAACCTAGGAGAAGGAATCCATAACTATCACTTGGAAGACAGATAGTATTTTGCAGGGTTTTTAAAAAATATTTTTATTGTGAAAATACTGTACAGAGGGGTTACAATTACATGGGCAAGATAATGAGTACATTTCGTATCAAGCATTGTAGCCTCCTCCTTTGTTTACCCTTCCCATCCCTTCCCAGCCTCCCCCCACTCTCTCACCCAATCCTCCCCCCCACCAAAGTTGTAAAGTTCGTTTTCGACATGACAACTTGTACTTCTCATTGTTGCAACGGGTCCACCTGTATCCTTATTTAAACGACTTGTTTTTCTCTTCCCCTCCACAAACTATACCGACATCAAATACAGTGAAAGCAGGGGTTATACTGTGGGGGAGGGGCATAGAAAGCAAAAAAGAAATAATCTTATAAATGTATTAGAAACAAATGCATGAAAGAAAAAAACATTTAAATACATATCTTAGGGTTCATTTCCCTAACATCACCTTATCTGACCTTTTCTGCTTGACTCATACATATAATAGATATTGCAAAGAAGGGAAACCATGGGACCTATGTTTCTTTGGGCTTGGCTTACTTCACTTAATATAATTTTTTCCAAGTCTTTCCATTTCCTTACAAATGGGGCAATGTCATTCTTTCTGATGGAGGCATAGAATTCCATTGTGTATATATACCACATTTTCTTGATCCATTCATCTACTGAGGGGCATCTGGGTTGGTTCCAGATCTTAGCTATGGTAAATAATGCTGCAATAAACATAGTTGTGCTGGTAGCTTTAGTGTGGTCTTGTTTGTAAACATTTGGGTAAATGCCCAAAAGTGGGATTTCTGGGTCATAGGGGAGCTCTATGTGAAGTCTTTTGAGGAACCTCCATACTGCTTTCCAAAGTGGTTGAACAAGTTTACATTCCCACCAACAATGAAGTAAGGTTCCCTTCTGTCCACATCCCCTCCAGCATCTGTTGTTATTAGAGTTCTTGATTTTTGCCATTCTAACTGGGGTGAGGTGGTATCTTAATATTGTTTTGATTTGCATTTCTTTTATGGCTAGGGAGATTGAGCATTTCTTCATGTGTCTATTAGCCATCTTTCTTTCTTCTTCAGAGAGGTTTCTCTTTAAGTCTTTCGCCCACTTATTTGTTGGGCAGTTGTTTCTTTGAGGATTTGTTGTTGGGGGATTTAATTTTTTGAGTTCCAGGTATATTTTAGATATGAGACCCTTGTCCGTTGTATGGCTAGTGAAGATCTTCTCCCAATCTGTGGGCTTTCTATTGATCTTGCTAGCTATGTCCTTTGCCATGCAGAAGCTCTGCAACTTCGTGCAATCCCATTTGTCCAACCTTTCTTTGATTTGTTGTGTTTCCGGCTCTCTATTAAGAAAATTTCTGCCTGAGCCAAGGAGACCTAGAGTTTCTCCTATTCTGTCCTGTCATATTTTCAGAGTGTCTGCTCTGACTTGGAGGTCTTTGATCCATTTGGAGTTGATTCTGGTGCAGGGTGATATATAAGGATCTAGCTTTAGTTTTCTACAAGTAGTTAACCAATTTTGCCAGCACCATTTACTGAAGAGGCTGTCTTTCTTCCATTCTATTTTTTTTTAGATCCCTTATCGAAGATTAGATGGCTGTAGGTCTGTAGGTTCATTTCTGGGTTTTCAATTCTATTCCATTGGTCCTGAGGTCTGGTCTTGTGCCAGTACCAAGCTGTTTTGATTACTATGGCTTTATAGTAGAGTTTGAAATTTGGTATTGATATTCCTCCAGCAGTGTTCTTTCCGTTGAGGAGCATTTTTGCTATTTGGGGTCTTTTATTGTTCCATATGAATTTTTGGATTGCCTCTTCTATTTCCTTGAAGAATGAGGTTTGAATTTTGATAGGTATTGCGTTGAATTTGTAGATAGTTTTGGGAAGTATTATTTTGCAGGGTTTTTTTTAAAAATAAGAGTCTTGTCAGGAGTTTGTCTCTATAAGCCTAGTCTTGAATAAGAGATTCTTTTATCTTCTGCTCTCTCATCTCAAACATGCTGGAGTTATACTTAAAGTTAGGGTTAGGGTTAAGCTTAGACATTACTTAATAGCACCTGCATGTGCACTGATGTTATTGCCTTCTCTAAGTATCTGGTGGTTTGAATCCAGAGTAGAGCAAGGAAGGAGTAGGTAGAGGGTAGAGAGTAAACAAGTTATTTTCATTTATCTATTAATCATCTATAGTATAAAAGTAATTAGTTTAGCATGTATAGCTATAGCTAATATGTATGCATTTGAGTTATTAAACCAGAGAGTAAGAGTAACCAAGGGTTTATATTTTATATTATGGCAGCCAAATAGTGACTTTTACAGATTATTCTAATATGAAAGAAGTTTGCGTAAAAAAGATTGCACAAAGAAAGGTACAAACTATATGATTTTCCTCTGTTCAGAAGTTGTAGGGCAGAGAAAGCATCTTCACAGAAAAGGGAACTTCGATGTAAAAATATTTAAGAAGCAGAGGTGTAGACACTGATTTTGGAGAACTAGATGCTTTTTTCTTTTTCCAAATAGTAAAACCTATACAAGCATAAAGGAGTTTTTGTTTTTCTGTTCCCATCGTCCTTGATATTATTTGATATTTATTGTCCAAGAAATTTAGACTTCCTTTTTAGCCAAGTTATAAATTCTTTATAATTAAAGGGCCTTTTCAAAGGTAGTTGCCTCCTGGCTATGGAGTGATTTAAATAGCTCTATGGATCAAACTAGAATCACTATGGAGTGCATGGGAACATGATTTTATAAATCAAAGGAATTCAGTCTCATGGCACAAACTGGCCAAATTTCATAATCAAGTTTGGAAGGATCAAGAGCCTACCTAGGTAATGTATGTATATGGGAAGGGATTGGTGCTATCAGAACATAGAATAAAGAATATTTTTCAATATATAGCAAAACTGACATTCTAGGTCCCCCAGAAAAGGCCTTGTAGTGGAGATAAAGTTTCAATAGTAAATTAGAAGAGAAATATGTCCAACCACACCTTTGAGAAGCCTTCTTGTTCTCTAACCCCTGTACGTCCACACCGAATCTATCAGCCTACATCTGTTCAGCATGAATGGTAGATAGGAAGGATATATTATGGGAATCTCATGAGCAGGTAAGTAATACTTCACAGTGACATTGGAACACAATGCATTGCAAGCAAAGGATGATAGATTAAGTCTGTATGTTGTTTTTTTACTTGAACTTTGGAACTAAAATTGGCCATTTCTGTAATCATTCTAATAAGACATCAAACTACCCATAGCATCTATCATCTAAGCTGCAAAATATTAGTTAACTTTGTGTCCTATTGCAAAATTAACAAAGATAAACCACTTGGGAAAAGGATTTACTTTAACTCACAGTTTTAGAGGTTTCAATGAGTGGTCAGCTAGCTCCACTGCTTCTAGGCTGTGGCAAGGTAGAAGGACCTGGTGAGAAATATATGTTAAAGCAAAGCTCCAACATGGCAGCCAGGAAGTAAGAAAGAGAATACAGGATGAACAACCAAATATACAATGGCATGCACTCAGGGACCAACTTGCCAACTATGTCTTACCTCCTAAAGTATTAAATATTCTCCTGGTATCCCATCAGTTATGAATCTTTTGTGAATTATTTCATTCATGGAATCAGAGCCCTTACAATCCATTTACTTTCCAAATGTTCTACCTCTGAACAATATAGCATTGAAAAGCATGTTTCTAATCTATTTAATGAACAAAGACACAAAGCCTTTATTATGCATTATTAATATCCTGAATTTCTTTGGCTTTAGAATCTTTTTGTTAAGTAGCATCTTGTAGATTTGGAACTATGAGAAATACACCAATTGAAAATTCAGGAATGAAAACATCCTACTTTAAGAATTTCTAGAAAGTCTTACTTGTTCACTGTCATGGAATAATGAGCTACTTCCAAAGAGATTTCTTTTCTATTCTTGCAACAAATATTTATTGAACACACTACTTGTTCATTACTATCAGGATCTTTAAATATTATTTTGACTTTCTCATAAAAATCACTTCAGTCTGTATATTCATCTATTACTGTTCTTTAATGAAAGTAATGTTATCATAAAAACTTTAAATCACTCCACATAATTATTCCATACTTAATAATGTTCTGATGGCTAATTGGGCTGTAGGTGGTTTGTGCCTAAGGGCCCTAGTCATAATGTTTTTGATAAACATATTCATACTTTTGATAGATATTTTAGTTTTTATAATATTAGATTCATATCTCCTTTTTTTGTGTCAGTCATGGGGCTTGAACTCTGGGCCTAGATGCTATCCTTCAGCTTTTCAGCTCAAGTCAAGGGCTTTACCACTTGAGCCACAGTACCACTTCCGGTTTTCTGGTGGTTTATTGGAGATAAGAGTCTCATGGACTTTCCTGCCCAATCTGGATTTGAACCTCGATCCTCAGATCTCAGTCTCCTGAGTAACTAGGATCACAGGTGTGAGCTGCCAGAACCTGGCTCATCTCTAATTTTAAAAATGAAACTTTGAAAGTGGCTCTCCTTTCTAAGATGATCTTCTGAGATTTGGTAATGTGTTCTCAGATTACAGCAAGTCAATGTCTCTAGAAGCAATGTGCAATTTTCGACTCAGAAGCGGCAAAATGGAATGTGTGATGCAGGATTTCAGCAGCTATGGCGAATTCTGTATTGTGCAAATTGTCCCAGTGGGAGTGAGGAACAGGAATAATAAAGTGGCAGAACAGTGAAGGAGGCTTTATTGGCCAATGCTGGAGAATAAGAGTTGAATATTGCTCAACTGGCATATACCTCCCCTCCCCCTATAAATACAAGTTGTTTGTGAGTTTTCTTAAAGCCTTCTCATTGCAAATGTGGCATTTAAAAATAGAATAGACAAAGTATTAATAGACACTCTCATTTTCTTTCTGTATAGGACCTCAAAGGTGATATCATGTAAACACTTCAATTAAGTTTTAAGTGATGTTTTCATTTTCTTCCTAAATAGCTGGTGGTAGCTACTGAGTGACAGCAGTAGGACCTTAAGAATTAAAGATTCTTAAAACGCTATAAGAAATTGCTTCTTAAAATCATCTACTTTCTGTGAACAGTTTTCCAGGCACATGATAGCCGTGGCTTTAGAAATGAGCTCCTCACACCTTTCACACGAGAAATGCCATTCCACTCTGCACTTACTGAACTGACAACTGGTAAAGGGACATGATGATTGATGGCTGAGTTTTGTTTGTCTTGTTTTGGTATCAGGGTTCAAACTTAGGGATTTGTGTTTGGTAAGAAGGCATTCTACAATTTGTGCCATACCTCTAGCCTTTATGGTTATGATTAATTTTAAAGTAAGTTCTCACAGTTTTCCTTGGTGGGTGGGACTGGACCATGATGTTTCTATTTATACCTTCTGACCAGATTTAGGATGACTCATGTGTGCTACCAAGCCCAGCGTTTTCTATGGAAGATGGGGAGGGCGGGGTCTCACAACTTTTTTTTTTTTTGCCTAAGCTGGCTCAGAACTATGGTCCTCCCAATCTTCTCAAGTAGCTAGGAAAAGAAAAGTGAACCACCATACTCAGCTGTGCTAGAAATGTTAAAGAGCCTCCTTTGGTCCATTCTAACTTTGACCCAAGTCTGAAAACCACTTCCTTGTGGTTTTCATGAAAAGCCTTCAGAGGGTTCATGAACCCTCTGGAACTGTTCATGTGTGCATGTGTGCTTATTTTTTTGTTTGTTTTTTGAGGAAGTGGAACCATAGATTCTGACCCTCAACAGTGAAACAACCATTCTCAATACAACAAGACGTAACCCCAATATTTCCAGTCATCATCCTGATTAAACTCCTCTGACTTTCCTGATAAAATTCAGAATATGGGAGATAATAATAATTCAGGATCTGGGGAAATTCAACCACCTTCATTTCTGAGCACCTCCCTCATATTGAATTCCAGGCTCTTGTCAGATTTCTGCCTCTTGAGGCTCAGCAGGAGCAACTGTTTCATTATACAAATTTCTGACTTGGCTGTGTTAGAGGCAAAGATCATGTCTAAGCAGCAAGTCAGAGATCAGTACCTACCACTTCTTTGATGTGAATACTGAATTGTTTGTTTTACTTTGAGGTTACTCAGGTTATCCACAGGTTAGCTGTGGGTTTATGAATAGATAAATTAAAAACGGCAGTATTCAGATAAAACAAAGCACTGGGGGTATAAAAATCACAATCCCTGATTCAGTCAACTTTTATTGAGAGGACCTGCTCTGTGTGAGTCCTGGTGCTAAATCTTAAGCATAGAGGGAAAAGCAACACACATTTCTTTAGTCTGGATTCAACATAGTAATCAAGCAATTACTATGTGATAATTTTGTCTTAAGTAGCATTTCAGGTTTAGTATGAATTTCTATTATATAGATAAGCTAAAGAACAAAGATATATGAATTTTCATATTGTCACACAATAGCAACTTATCAGCTGAAATCTGAAACTGTTGGGAGTAAAGATGAGTAAGATATAGATTCAAATACACATTTCTACTATTTGCCAGATATATAATCTTGGACAAGGCAGACAATTGCATTTTTTCTACTAGAATTCTTAAAATAATAATAATTACATTATCAAGAATTAGTCTAGTTTCTCTTTAAAGTTCAGGCAGGCAAACTTATTAGGGTATCTAATAAGTGGCTCATGCCTGTAATCCTAGCTACTCAGGAGGCTGAGATATGAGTATCAATGTTCAAAACCTGCCCAGGCAGGAAAGTCCATGAGATTCTTACCTCTAATAAACTACTCAGAAAAAGCCAGAAGTGGCAAATGTGACCAAAAAGAGGCTCAAGGACAGAACTCAGGCCCCAATTTCAAGCCCCAGGACCAGAAAAAAAAATAAAAGATAGGAGGATTTAAAGTTTAAGGCCAGACTAGACAAATAGTGAAATGGTATCTCAATCAGTCAGCTAACCAATAAAAATAATTTCAACCTGGGCGAAGAAGTATCATAAGATGCTATTGTAGTGTTCTATGAAATAGAAATGGAAAGGAGTAATAAAGTTTATTGGGAGAAATATTGAGGAAATTTTCTGCTGCAATTATACAGAAATGCTTACTGCATTTTAAAGTGTCAGTCTTTATAGAATCTGTGCATTAGATGGAACAGTAGTTCTTTTAAAAATAACTTTTAGCCGGGCACTGGTGGCTGTAATCCTAACTACTCAGGAGGCTGAGATCTGAAGATCGCAGTTCAAAGCCAGCCCGGGCAGGAGAGACCGTGAGACTCCTATCTCCAATAAACCACCGGAAAACCGGAAGTGGCGCTGTAGCTCAAGTGGTAGAGCGCTCGCCTTGAGCTGAAGAGCTGAGGGACAGTGCCCAAGCCCAGAGTTCAAGCCCCACTACTGACCAAAAAAAAAAACAAAAAAACTTTTTTTTAATCTTCTATAGATTTGGAAGCCAGCCAACCTTTGTGTAATAAGATGGATAAGCTTTATGTACACTGAGATACATAATTTGTGTCCTGAGTCAGAAAATTACTAAGCCTATAGCCCTGGTCCTGTTAGCTGAGCCTATGTTGCCTGTTCTTATACTCTTTAGAGTAGGATACAAGTATTGCTAAAAATATTTCTGTATCCAGGAGTAAATAAGTAGGAGAGGAATCTCACTCTACTCAATAACTTGAAGAGAAATTACTTCTATCAGAACAATCTTGAATTATAGACTATAGGCATCAATTGTTTTTAAAATAGGAAATAAATGAGACTTCAAATATATCTTATACAAATAAGGCATTCCCCCTACACAGGTCTGAGGTTGACAGATGTAAGTATGTACTCTTTCCAAACCTGGAAATAGCCATGTTAAAGAACCAATAATGATTCATGAAAACTTCAGTTTTGTTTCTTGTCAAATGAATATGACAGTGATTCTGACCATATAAAATTTCCAGAATGACAAGTTAGGTAATAGGTATGGTAGAATTTTGAAAGCTCTGAAAGACTACATTGCATGGGAGCTTTTTAAATTATTAGTTTCATTTATGATAAAAAGATGAGCAGAAAAGTTCAAAAGCTATGTACATATGACGATATAAGATGATGCTAAGTGAAAGGAACTCCAAGAGGTCTTTCTTTGTTGTTGTTGTTTTTAATGTTTTATGTGATTTTTTTGTTTCTTTTGTACCTTCTTCCCCCAATGGTAGATCCCCTGTTGTCACTGTACTCAATTTTGGTACCCTGCATCTTGTGTGTGTGTGTGTATATATATATATATATATATATATATAATTTGGGGAGGGGAAGGGAAATAACAAAATGCTGAAACAAGGACACAGGATAACCCATTTCAAAACTGATACTCAAAAGACACTATATTGGAAATGAATTTTACAACTTCTGGGGGGAGGAGGAGTGAAGGAAGTAAACGTAGGAGTAGGAGAACAACAAAGGAGAGGGCAACAATGTTCTACAAGAAATGTACTCATTACCTTACTTATGTAACTGTAACTCCTCTGTACAGCATCTTTACAATTAAAGTTAGAGGGGGAGAGGTGTTCAGCCTAAAATCCTAGATATTCAGGAGGCTGAGATCTGAGAATCATGGTTCGAAGCCAACCTAGGCAGAAAAGTCCGAGATTCTTATCTCCAATTAATCAAAAACCAAGAGTGGTACTGTGGCTCAAGTGGTAGAGTATAATCCTTGAGCACAAAGAAGCTCAGGGATAACATCCAGGCCCTGAGTTTAAGCACCTCAACTGACAAAAAAAAGAGAAGCATCCATTTCATATGAAGTATTAATCCTAATTCAGTAAAACAAATAGGGCAAGGAAAATATCGAGATATTTACTGGCTATTGTTTTTATCAACCTGTTTTCTTTCAAGAGCAAGAAGCTGGTTGGTTTTACTTTCTGTTGTCCAGTATCCACAGAGATAGCCAGTATATCATATTTTCTCAGTAAATATTTACCAATAAATGCATTCATAAAAGGACCATTGGAACAATCATTTTTATTACTGATTCATTGGCTCCTGTCCACAACTTACCCTTATGATTGGGCTGACTCTATATGAATGCCAAGAATCACTTTTGTTTGTATTAAAACCCCATTAAGCATACAGTGGTCTTCAAGCTGCACAGAGCTGGGTACTGGTCCAATTGGGAAGAATGGGTTTTGTTAGTATTGTATTGTAGTAGCATGGTAAAGAGCTCAAGGTTATCAGATTTTTACTTAATACAGAATAGTAACAAGATGTTTTAAAGAGACAATAAGGGAGTAAAAAGAAGGACTACCGAGGGCTTGAAAAGAGTCAGGCAAGTAGAATTTACAAAAAAAAAAGAAGAAAAAAAATCAGAAAAGTGTTGGTCCAATTGAAGGGCATCTGGGTTTGTTAACTTATACTATGGATGCTATATTCCTACTCCTCACAGACACTGAAGCCCCATCTTCAGGGGATTGGCTGGAGCAAATTCTGACAGTCATGAGCCCAGGCAGCAAAAGGCCTTTAGAAGTTATCATCCTAGCAATGTGGCCTTGATCTGTAAGAAACAAAATGCCAATGTGTGTGCTAGTCATTTAATGGGAGTTGGTTGGGTGGGATGGATAAAATCTTTTGAGTCTGCTCAGTAACATTTGCTCAAGAATGGAATTTTTGTCCATTGTCAGTGGCTGGGAAATCAGCTTAGTTTTAGTTACCTGGTTTAATCTCATTTAAGGCAACAAGCACAGACAGAGCAATTCAAAATAAAGGTAAATTGCATCCTAAGAGAAAGATGGCATCAAACCCCATCATTGTGCTTCCATTTCCTTTTTTTTCTCTACAAAACCCTTCTAGGTCTTCACAAAAGATATTTCTTTCAAAATAGTCAGCAGCACTAATTTAAGCCAATTGATTAGAGTTTGTTCTACAGCAGAAGAAATATGAATAGAGGAGAAAAGGTTCAAGGAGATGAATTCTCCTAAGAAAATACACCAGAACATGCTCAAAATTTCTTTAATTGTAAGTCTTTTCAGCAGATACTCCCTTTCATGACATTGTGATCCAAATTCTTATGCTTCCTGAGTATCCTAAATGTCCCACTAAAAGACAGTTTCTTGGAAGAGTCTTGTTTGCTCATTACCCCTTGAATTTAGGGACCAAAGAAGTAGAAAAATGAGCAATGTAATAAGCTTGAAACATCTTTGAATTTTTGGCTACTATAGTCAGAACTTTATTTAGGTTGAGACTTGGTCTAGAATTAGGTGACTAACTATGTTTTCTGCATAAATTGCATGACACTTCTTGTAGTAAATGAAATTACTTTGTAACCTCTTTGTGTCTAAGACCTCTTATTCCTGCAGAAGAGAGGATATGTAATTTCTCATCTGACAACTTGCTTGGGACAATGATTTGTCAAAATAGGGAGTTAGTGTTGGCTTTCACCCTGGCTGGATTTCCCATCTGTATTTGTCACCAAAGATTACTTTGCCAAGGCTTCAAGGTGGACAGGAAAAGCATACTTCCTCTCTTTGGCACTTGCTTGTAAATACTCATTAAGGAAGACCAAAAGTGCTTCAATAAATATTGAATGTCCAAGTAAACTGCTTAATTGGAAGAAATCTATTTGTTTTCTTGAGGATGACTCTTTCCTCCATTTCTATGCTGTTGTCACTACTCATTTTCTAATCTTTGAACTATGAGCTCAGCTCTACAGAAGGAGAAAATAATATAAAGTTGGAAATGGACAAAATCTTAGGAAACATATTATGTAACTCCCATATTACAAGAGACAGAAAACAGACTAACAAAGGAGCTCCTTTTCAGTCTAATAGCTCAACCAAATTCAAGTTTAATAACTATTTATGCATATTTTGTAATTCTGAGTGACACTGCAAAACATGCTGTGATATGCAAAGATAAATATAAGCCCAGAATCTTACAAATCTGAATGAAGAAGGATAGAAAAGAATGTACAAAGCTAAACATACACAAGGCAACATAAAAGAGACAAGCAACATAAAGTTAAAATACAGAAAGGAGTAATTGTCTTTCAGTGATCAAACAATAGGACTATAAGATTAGAATGCATATGGTTAGGTGTTGAGCATTTACTGGATGGTAACTATAATATTACTCCCACCATACAGATATATCAAAATCATATTAATCTAAGCTTCTTGGCATCAATACTGTAGCTTCTGTGTACAATAAAATCCTCTTTAGATAGCAGCTCTGTCAATATTTATAGATTTTCTATTTATTCTCTTCATTGGTCATACTTATATTGATTTTAAACAGAATTTAATCAGTAGCTAAGGAAGTATGACCGACAGCAGAAAGTAAACCGAGTTGGTTAATTTCAGAGGGTTCTAGGTGCCCCTTTTATCCTTGTTTTTTATACCTAGAAAGGTATCTGCAGGAAGAATGTACTCTCTAAATTAGAGGCACTGAGTGACCAAGGTAAGTTCATTGAGTGTTACAAAAAGAAGATCTTTCAACATTATTCTCTTAATCTTATAATTGGATTTAGAAATGACAGCTCTGAGAGTACCGATAGGGTGCTGATATTTCTGGATTTCGCTGACTGATATGCTGACTAATACATATGAATTTATACAAGACTTCAGGATTAAAATGGAAGTATTGGAGGATGAAGGAGCGCTAGCTACATAAGACTGGTGGTTGGCTGGTGGTGTTGAGCTGAGTATATTCTCAAGACATGGGGCAGTGGAATGCATAAGATGGAATCCTTTATGAGCAAAATTACACCAACCATAGGAGCAGGAACAACAATTAGACAGAGAAGCATCATTGAGAAACTATTCCATGATTCCATTTTATTATTTATTAATCCAAATTACCAAATGGGGTATATCTGTATGAACATTTTTCAACTAATGAGCCCAGGTCTCAGGATTTTAGATACATTTCCCAAATTCATACAATTAATATCTTTCAAAGTAAAATTGTGACTTAATTTACTACTTGTCCCCATATGCTTGGGATTTTCACTATTTGTTCCAAGGTTCATACCTCAGGAACATTTTAATACAATAAGGACTTGGGCAATGTGTCATTTAATAGCACCAACTATTGTGGATACCAAAGCTCTTTTGAGGTTTTTTTTTTTTAACTAGTATGGTGTTTGCTTTTTACTGAGGAGAAATGGCAACAAAAACAGAGGTAGAATCTCAGGAGAAACTAATGGTATTTTTTTAAAATAGGAGAAGACTTTAATGTCCACACCAATAGGAACATAGCTTCCATTCTCATTGTGTATGCATTTCTTACCAGTAGTCTATCACAGTAGAGGCTTTAAAGGTGAGAAATTACTTACTTGATGGTTGAATTAAATGAATAGGTGAGCGGATGAACAGGACAACAAGGGTAGAGTAGAGAGCTGCTATTTGGAGATAATCATTAACAATGGTTATTTCAATACATATTAAGCAATAATGATTATTTACAACACAGCATTTATGAAAAACATTAGGCTTATATAAACTTTGGGCTAATGAAAGACGTTAGTCATGCAAGATTTAGGTTCTGAGGGTAGGATCACAGGGAAATTTGCACTCATTGAGCAGACCAAGAAGATAAATACATAGAGACTACTTTTAATTATAGATGCCCAGAAACGAGACCTGGATCTGCACTCTAGATGCAAAGGTAATGCATCCAAATCCTGTGTTCTTTCTTTCCCTCATTAATTAGAGTTTGCTCAAGAAAAGGAAATAAATAAGTCTTTACAAAAACATAATTTTTTCTATGCCTTTCCATTTCCTTATGAATGGGGCAATATTCTTTCTAAGGGAAGCATAGAACTCCTTTTTGTATATGTAACGCATCTTCTTGATCCATTCATCTGCTGAGGAGCATCTGGGTTGGTTCCATATCTTAGCTATGGTAAACAATGCTGCAGTAAACATAGTTGTGAAGTGAAGCAAGCCAGCCCAAAGAAATATAGGTTGCATGGTTTCCCTTATTTGTAATAACTAGAATATGGCTATGCTGTTCTTTGCAGGGGGTCACAAAAGCCCAATTGCTAAGTGCATAGGACCATTAATAATGAAGCATAGCAAAATGAACACCAAGAATTGGAAATAAGAGGTTCTTATGTCCTGTATGCAGTTATTTCTATTATTTTTCTTTCTCTCTTAGTTTTCTGTAACCTTTGTCTTGTGTATAAGCTTATTTGATCCATGGAAGGAAAAGGGAATCACAGAAACAGCAGGACAGAGATGAACTAATGCAACAAGATACTCACTAGACACTATGTTGGAATGAACTTTACAACTTGGGGGAGAGTGGGGAGGGGTAAGTGGGAGAAAATTAAGGAGGGGTAACATTGCTTAAAAATAAATGTACATTATAAACAACAACAACAAAGGAAAACATGTTGTGTACATGTCTTGGAGTTCATTTTTGTTTCATTTGTATGCTCTTCCTCCTATGGTATATCCTCTGTGGTCACTGTATTTGATTTTGGTGCCCTGGTATTATATATACATTTATTTGAATTAGGGAAGGGAAGGGGAGCAACAGAATGGTGAGAGAAAGGCAAGTGATGCAGCAGTGATATTCACAAGACATTGTGTTGGAAATGATCTGTAAAATGTGTCAGGGGGGCGGTAAAGGAGAGGGAAGGCAGGAGAAAAATGAGGGGAGGGGTAACAAGTTTGACAAGAAATATACTCATTACCTTATTTATGTAACTGTAACCCCTCTGTACATCACCTTGACAATGAAAATAATTTTTAAAAGGAAATGTACTCATTACCTTACTTATATAACTGTAACCCCTTATTCATGACCTTTATAATAAATTTTAAAAACAATGAGGAAAAGAAAAGGAAAGGAAAATATTTATTGCCAAGTACTAAACTTATACACCAAAGACTGCAAGGAATGCCATAGGAAAGAGTTTTTCCCTGACTCAAAATATTTGATAGCTGAAACAGAGACTGCGGAGTTAATATTGGAGGGACACTGTACATCCTTCTTAACAGCATTTCAAATAAATAAACCAGTAACTTACTTATCTCTTCTTTCAATCTTTGCCTTTTTTTAGCTGAGTACTTCACATTTTGTTAAAGTGAGATGACCTGAGTCCCATGCTGGTGAATATTTTCCAATATATCTTGTGTGTCAACCTCATTCTTAATAGACTGTGATCAAAAAGTGACATCTTATCTAGCTGTGGTATGACCAACAGACCACAGAAAGTGGCAATGGTGCCCTATTGTGGTCTTGGAACTGTTGAGCTCAGTGTTTCACCAGCCTTTTATTTTGCAAGTTAGATGTGACAGACTTCTCTACTTGCTTTGCTATTTGCTGATGCATCATTTTCCCCATAATTTTCTCTCTGGCACTGTAAAAGAAGGGTTTCTGCTTTAGCTACTTGTGAGCAATCTGTGTTTTATCCTGTCTGTCATTAATAAGCGCCCAAGCTCGGTTCTCGTTTTCTGAGTTAGTAATATCTAATAATGATTTCCAAGTCAGAACACACACAGCTGGATATTCAAACCCCAGGTTACATTTTGTTTTCTGACACATTGCCTGATTTGAGTTTGAAGCTAACGACAAGCTGTGGTGTGGAAGTTATTCAGAAAAATGAGGAATGTGAGATAATGAAAAACTTTATTTCTTTGACCTAACTGCTACCAAACCCCTGGGGGCCAAAAAGCGTTTTCCGTGATCTTTGAAATCAAGATGTAGAACTTTCCACCTTGAAGGCAGGTATCATTACAGTGTTTGTGCTATTAAAACTTCTACAGAGCCACTTTTATTGAAGGATAGGAAAATTGTTTGGGGCTATGTTGGGATTGGTTTGATTGCCTATGATATAAACATCTCTATGATATACACATGCTCAAGTAACCTAAGAACCTCAGCTCAAAGAAGGAACCCCATTACTATGTACATCTAGATTTTTTTAAGGCAAAAATTGCAAACCATAATAACATCTTTCAGAAACTGAGCAAATTTCAGTGCAGGAAATTTAGTTTTAAGGCAAGCTTAGTCATGGAATCGTATGAAAAAAGGCTCATCCAAGCATAGAACATTCAGATCACAAAGAAATCACAGAAAGCCATTGTTTACAATGAGAAAGAACAAGTAGACTGTAATGATTATCGAGTTGAGTCAGAATTCTTTGCTTGATTCTCATTTCATTGAGTTTTTGTCATTGCGAAGCATGTCTGATGCTTTGGGTAAGTCTCATGGGTGAATATTATTGTGTTTGTTCAGCAGAGAACAACAGTTGCAATATGTAAATAGGGTGCCTTTTCCTTCTGGGTATCTTGGGATATGTATAATAGATTAAGTTGGCTTTGTGCAGAGCAAACAGGTCTGTATTACCAAGAATATGAATAATGTCAGTTTCCATAATTGCTAACATCTGGCTTTCTATAAATCTGTTAAATTGCATGGAAGCAGAATTAGATTTCTCTGTCATAAGTAAAGCAATTACATGGAACTCTGTAGGCAATATGGCCCTATGTTCTACTGTGAAATCCTCGACAGCAAATCTGCTTTGGGGCCTTGTTTTTATGATATTCAGTTAGGTGTGTTCACCTTTAAGTTTAGATTTTAATTTATGAGAGAAAACATGGCTAATACATTTTCAACTTTGTAAATATAAGATAACAAAATATTTAAAAAACATATTATTTTGTGCATTGATTGACTTTAGAGATTATTTTAGATACACCTCAGTGATCTTTTCATAACCACTGGTGGTGGATTGGCTGAAATTACATTTCTATACAATTTCTGAAGTGATTTGTTAATGGGTCTTCCTCTGTTTTGGAGGATAAGAATTTAAAAGAAAAATAAAATGCCTTTTGGGTAGAGCAGAAAGGGCATTGCTTTCTTATTTCAGGGTAGTGACTATTTTTCTGTATTTGTTTTATTTTAAAATAGATGCACGGGCATTTATAGTTAAGAAATCAATAACAAAATGTTTATCCTGAAGGGCAAATTTGTGGTTATGCTTTATACTTCTTGAACACATGAGAACAGATTTTGGCAAATTAAGCTTTATAAAAATGGCTGTAGTGAATGTCCTTGATTTAGGCAAGTTAAATTAAATAAATATATTTTCCATCATTAATATTTTCTGTTTCCTTGGCACTAGGAAGAAAAAGAGAAGTAAAATTTAGTCCATCCCTAAACTTCAACATCTATGGAGATAAGAACATGAAATGTGCTACCCCTTAGAGCTTTATTTTCTTTCCACAGGATATGTAGGTAACATCCAGAGAGAGCGCCAGTAGTGAGCATCTTGCAGAATGAGGGTTGATGATGCTTAATCAGGATTTTGAAAAATAAGAATGATTTTTGCAGACTAACAGTAGTGTTAATCTGTACCTCACTGAATTCAATTTCAATTAATAAAAAATGTTAAAGAAGAAGAAAATAGGTCAATAATAAGAAATGACATGTTCAACCACATGGAAAGAATTTTAATATGTTTCTATTTTATTGACATATATTATATATAATTACAAGATAAATAAGGATATTTTGAAATATAGACAGATTGTGGAATGGCTCAATGAGGTTTCCTTCAATACTGCTACCTATAGTCAACATACTTTACACTAGATCTCTTGAACTTGAGCCTTTTTCTAACTGACATTTTGTCTTCAGTGCTTTTGAGTATAAATGGGAATGGACAAAATATAACAACTGAAGTGTTACATAGGGGCTTATATAATATGCTGATGGCCTGAACTGTCTTTTCTTTAAACAATTTATTTTATTGTAAAGATGCTGTACCGAGGGGTTACATATGAGTAAGGTACATTTCTTGTTGAACATTGTTACCACTCCATTGTTGTTCTCTCACTATCTTTTGCTTCCCCCCACTCTTCCCCATCGCACACACATGCGAAGTTGTAAGCATTAGAGATATGCAGAGAGGTGGTGAACATAGGAGTGGCATGGGCAGATTTGCTTTTCAAACCACTGTCCTGAGAAAGATGTTGAGAACATGGTTTGCATCTGGCTGAATAGTGCCTAGATATCTGGATTCTATATTACACCTGTTAAATCAATCCCTAGTCATGGTAGAATGGAATATTCTTAAGTAAGGGCCTCCACGTTTCCATTGTACTCTCTGTCGAAAAACACCACATTTAGAACAAGTGGTTTGAAAGCAAGAGATCCAATAAGAAGCTAATGCAATAAATCACCAGTGAGGAGTATGAGGATCTAAACCAACAGTTTGAAAACAACTTAATTTTATTCTTTTATTTTACATGTAGTGGGAAATCTACTTGATATCTACTTCATCCTTCCTTTTTAAAGACAATCTTTAAACTATCAATGGTACATGGTCTATCACAATCTCCTACTTCCCTGATTAACCTCTGCTAAGTTTACAAATATTCTTTAGAGGAAACATAACTCCGGTCACTTTTACCAAAGAATAAAGGAACTCTGCACACTAGGTGTTAGAGGTGTTCTTAGAGGTGTGGAAAATAACATATAAGACAGCCCTCTGCTGAAGCTGAAAAAGAGGGACATGGAAGTAAGCAGATAAATATTGGTTGTCTTCTGTTTGGAGGGCTTGACTAAATAGAAGGTAGAAAATTAGATTAATAACTTGTCCTAATTCTAAACTTCATATTACAATATGCATAAAATTTAATCATTTTGTTAAGGATAATGGAACCCAATATAAAATCATAAATGGCTTTTCCCATAAAGTATACAACTTAATTTCAAAGATATCATATCAACTTTACTGCCATTGCTGTATACTCTTGTTAATAGATATGTGTGTGTATATTTATATAAATATGTGTATATATTTTTGTATATATTTATATACATGTATAAATTGTAAAACTACACACACATACACACAATTTCAATTCTTCAAAGGTATTTTTCCTTGGTTGTAGCATATGATCATAAGACAGAAATAATGATTTCACGTTTTACAAAAGGTGAAATGAGTTACAGAGAGACTGGTCTTACAGTAGCACATTTTTAGAGTCGGGATTGCATTCTGAGAGTTCTGTCAGAATCACTAATAATTCTACTCACCGCACTATGACAAGTTAAGATTTAAAGTAATTTGTCATATAGTGGAATGTTTTGTGGTTTTATCTACTTTCAACTATTTATTCTCTAGACACTGAAATTCATTTTCACAGGTGAAAAATAAATCTTCCAATGAACCTCTTCAGTACTCTCAGTTTAAATTCTGAGTTTTATTTTGCAATTACCCAAAATTTGTTAGCATTTTGAAGCAAATGAGACTTGGAAATAATGGGAAATCTTAGTCATAAACTGCTTTGTTAAATGGTATTTCCTTTGTACAACTACTTGCACATAAATTTTTTTTCTTTTTTCTTTTATTTGTGAACATACTGTACAGAGGGATTACATGGGCAGGATAATGAGTACATTTCTTACCAAGCATTGCAGCCTCCTCCTTTTGTTTACCCTTCACATCCCTTCCCAGCCTCCCCCCTCCCCCC
>NW_012267262.1:2834286-2895133 GCF_000151885.1 Dipodomys ordii
TGATTTGTTGTGTTTCCGGGTCTCTATTCAAAAAATTTCGGCCTGAGCCAAGGAGACCTAGGGTTTCTCCTATTCCATCCTGTAATGTTTTCAGAATGTCTGCTTTGACTTCAAGGTCTTTGATCCATTTGGAGTTGATTCTGGTGCAGGGTGATATATAAGGATCTAGCTTTAGTTTTCTGCATGTAGTTAACCAATTTTGCCAGCACCATTTACTGAAGAGGCTGTCTTTCTTCCATTTGCAGATAAAAATTTTTAAAAATAAAGATTTTGGATCTGGGAAGGTGGCTCAGTGGTAGAGCGCTTGCCTTGCATGCATGAGGCCCTGGGTTCGATTCCTCAGCACCACATAAGCAAAAAAGAAAAAAGCTGGTAGTGGCACTGTGGCTCATGTGGTAGAGCGCTAGCCTTGAGCTGAAGAGCTGAGGGACACCTCCCAGGCCCAGAGTTCAGGCCCCACAACCAGACCCCCCCCAAAAAATAAAAAATACAGATTTCAATTTAGTTTCTACACAGAAACAAAATAATGGGGAAATCAATGACCAGTCTTTCATACTATACATGCACTATATTGGCATAAAACTTTTATCCACAGCAGAAAATACACTTTACGGCTAAGAATTCTAACAATATTCCCAGAAGCTAATTACTCCATAAATACATTTTCTGTTTTTCTTCTACTGGTAACAACCTAAATCAAGTCATTTAGTTAATGAACAGTGATACCTCCTAGAAAGTCTTTGGAAATCAAACTGAATTATGATGGCTAGATTCCAAGCTAACGACAACTACGCCTCACTCATCATCATATAACCGTCAATTCATTCAACCATATGGTGATACTTTCTGGAAGACTCATCTCTGTATTCTTCTTCTCTACATTGATTCTCCCTAACTACAACTAGGATTGAATGAAGTCAGGGGAAAACATTTTAAGTCGAACCTTCTGTTCAATTATATGCTTAATGTGTGCCAGTCATTTTCCATATACACAAAGGCCACATCATTTAGCTTCTTTACTTTTCCTTTATCTTTATAAGCCATATCATCCACTTTAAGGTCCTTAAAACTTTCTCATGTCCTCATTCTTCCCTATTACAATATGAACAATGCAATAATGATTCAGTTTGTTTATTGATATAGTCATTGTAATTATTTAAGGCCATGTTCAACCCCTAACTTCTCATTTAAGCATTTTCCACATGATACCAATTCACAGAAATTATCACTCTATCATGTGGTAACATCTGGTAGAAGTTTAGTATTTGGGTACATACTGTTTTGGAATAATACTAAGTGCTCATATTCATATTGTTCTTGCTCTCAAGGTTTTTATTCAGAAATAATTACATCTTATCACATTTGTGCATCTAAGGAATAGACTGATGGTTTGGAAGAACAGAAAAATAAATTATAATGATGAATCATGATGATAGGTAGATAGATAGGTACAGAGACAGGTAGATGATAGATCTGTAGATACATGAATAGATACATAAATACATAGATACATAAATACATTAGCCTCAAGAAGTAGGAGAATACCAATGAGTAGATGTTACCTTGTAATACATTTTCCTCTCGCTTTAAGGAAGATATTTCTTTAAAATATTATTGAAAGTCAGAATTGGCTGCCTTATGAGGTAATGGATTACCTGATGGAGAAGATCTCAAACAGGGCTGGACAGGTGTGTGTTTGTGATATTATGGCTACTTTAAGCTTTAACTCTTGGAATAGTTGAATGGGCTTGCATTTTCCTTCCATATTTGACTCTCAATGTAAGTAGCACAAAATTTGTAAGTCAGCAGACAAACTATATTTTGGTTGGGACAAGACTACCAATAGCTGTTTGGGTGTTAAGGACTTTATCACACAAAGTACCTACCAACATTGATTCCCATTTCAAAGACTTGAATTCTCGATCCTGGGAGCAGCCTAACTGGATTAAGGATGTCCTGATTTCCCCATAGCTTTTACTCAGAAGCTGGTCTATGTACACATTTTCTAAAAGACCTAGGTCTCAAAGCGGGTAGGACTATTGCATAGACAAGACCTTGAGACAATCCTAAACCAAGCTAGTTCATAGCGGCTACTGGTTCTTTTAGCAATTGCAGCCAGATGGTTGTAGGTTCGTTCAGTCTCAACGAGTCAATGACTAGCTGACAGTGGGCATGCTATTTCACTCTGCAACACAACTTCATTATATACAAAACAGGGATGAGAACAGATCCTCCTACATAGGGCTGCCTTGCAGCGTAAATGAGTTAATACATATGAACAGCTTGGCAAAGTACCTGGCACAAGCTAAATACACAATAATGCTAGTTAATGTTCTTGTAAATTATTGCTATTTCCTAAGCTCCCTTGGCTAGATTCTAAACTTCTGTGCTTTATTTATTGCAGACATTGATGAATGTGCCTTAAGAACTCACACCTGTTGGAATGATTCTGCCTGCATTAACTTGGCAGGGGGCTTTGATTGTCTCTGTCCCTCTGGGCCCTCCTGCTCTGGTGACTGCCCCCATGAAGGAGGACTGAAACGCAACGGACAGGTGTGGACCCTGAGAGAAGACAGGTGTTCTGTGTGTTCCTGCAAGGTGAGGCTGCAGGAATTGTAACCATTCTGGTCCTCTCTCATATCTCTGCTTCCCTTACTTTTATCCCTCTGGCTGGTGACTCCTATAGTTCCTGAAGAGGCTTCTCCTCTGATCCACACGACAGCTAATGGTAATGTTGAGTGGCAAACAGATCTTCTTTAAATCGATTGTGCTTTCTGTGGAATTTGAGGTATGGAATTGAGAAGAGACGGCATGGAAGGAGAAGCAGGGCAAAGAATTCAAAGCTAGTCCTCCCATTGAGAGCCCACATTGTCTTTAAGGCTGATTGAGTGACATTAGAGAACCCTCATTTTACACTCACACAGACTTACTGATTAAAAGATCTCTTTGCTTGCAGTGATCACCTGTGTAAACTGCTCGCTTTAGTGTTGATATTATCCAGAAAAGCAAGGCTCACAGATTTGTCCCCAGTGGTCAGAGACAGGTGGACTTCTATTCTGAACAAATGATTGTGATAGTTCATGGCCTCTAAGTAATTGATATTCTTGTCTATCACAGTGCTGGATTATTTCTTACACCAAATTGTTTGATAGTGAGTTTACTACTTATTAAAATTAAATTCTATCACCATTGTGGCTTTACTTTATGCTTTTCAAAATGGGACTATGAAAGTGCTTGATTTCCTTGTGCTTTATTTTTTCTTTTGTTGGTCTTTCCTGTTAGTTTTTCTTTGTTGTTGCTTTACTGTAGGTATTGCCTTGTATTTCTATATCTCTTGGGATGAGGCTATTTGTACTTAGACTTGATGGGCATGAAAATCTAGACAAATTACTTGGTTAGTAGCCAAGTAGCCAGGTCTCCTGCTAAGTCCTGTGTTTCTTAGAAACATAGCTGGAATAAGCCTCAAGAAATCATTTCTTCCACTGCCTTTAAGGTCTATCACACTTCAACAACCCAGGGAACTTTAGGGAGAACTATATCACCACTGGCCAAAATACTGGAATTCCAATTGTATTTGAATGTTTCTATAACCCAGCTTTAGATTCTTTTCTTCCATTTCTTGAGCAGCTGCTATGTTTCACACACCCATTCGTAGAGCACATCTTTGCAAGATGAAGAAATGGACTCTATAAGAAGTATTTAGAACTTGCTGTAAATACTGAAGGCATAAATGTCTATTCTGAAAATTAGACATTATATTTTCCAGGGATTTGAGCTTCACTTGTTTGAAAGTTCATAGTTTTCCTTTAGTGCCAGTCATTGCTATGGATGAGGCAGATGAATCTGTTTCAAATCAATTAGGAAATCTGTAAATCCACCTTGACTGAGTTTAAACTGTGAGCTCAGAATTATGTTACTGTTAGTTGGCTAGTTCTTCAAAAGTTATGTCATTAAGTATATTGTTTAACCAAGTGGTTATGAATCAATGACAACTGTTTATGAGGGAACAGATTATGTTGTCTTAAGATAATTGAGAATAGCAATTCCCAATGGCAATTCTGTTTCCTGTTCAGCCAGCAAAATGGAGATGGATTCTTTGTTATTCATTTTTGAGGAAATACCATTTTTCTAAACTTTTGAGGCTGTCTACAATCCAAACTGAAATCGTTTATACATTTTCTTGGTCACTTGTCTCAGGAATTTTGCTCAAGTTTTGACTGCTATAAAACCAAAATTTGTTCTTTTTCCTGTGTTAACGCAAGAGACCCACCAATCATTAAAAATTTCCTAGGGCATCATTAATTAAATTTATTAATAAGCCAAGTATCACCATTTGTTCTTATTGACTTCTAAAATGTCCCCCAAATCTTATGAAAATTATGTTTAAATTGCCACAGCAGATAAACAATTATTGTAGTATTTATTAGTAAGATATGCCTTTACTACCACCACCACATTCAATCATGTTCTGAATAAAGTACTAGGCAGATTTCTTATTATAATTTTTGTAGTTGTTGTTTTACTATTACTTCATTAGCCACTTATGCCATAGTTTCCCAGGGTTTCAAAAGAGAGGGAGAACCATGTCTGAGGAGCTGATTGCAATATCCTGAATCAAATCTGAAAGTCTCCCTCATAAAATGAACTGTCTGCAACCATCTTTATGTTCATTATTTGTGGATGAAAGCATCCTATTCCAATTCATAAGAAATATCTCCCGTACTTAAGCATCTAAATGCATGGTTATACTGACATCATATTGGAAGCCTTGAAATAAAATCAAGATTAGGGTATAAATTACTATTGTTTCAATCATATTCCTTCAATAAAAATAAAATCACATAACAGAATCTCATATAAGTCAACAAATGACAAAGGCTTACTGTTGAAAGAAACAGAGTGAAAGTTTTTAAAAGGTCAGTTTTCCTCTTGAAAGTCAATATACAAGGTTAGCTACTAGTGTGCTATGTCAATTGAAAGAAATACCATGAAGTGTGTCCACATATAAATGGAGTTTAATGATAAAATCTGGGCACAGACAATGGATTTAAACTTTGAAGATTCTATTGATTTCTTTGGTAGTAGCATGGCTTTGCATATATAACTACTTGGTTGATTAAGCAGACAGTTTCAGCTACTCGGAACCCACCCTTCCCAGCAATAGCAAGAACACAAGAACTACCTCCATAGGTTTTTGTCATAATTTGTCAAGTCTTGGGAAGATATCTTTATTTGGTGACTTTGTCACATGGGAAAGTATAGAGGTCCCAGGTTTATTGGCCTCCAGGAAATGCAACATTGTAGGATGAGTGTTTGCATTCATTTTGGGAATCATCTAGCTGAAGAAGGAAATGGATGCAAAAGCAATTAACCATCTGTCATATTGTAATAGTTATGAATTCCAGGAATATCATAGGAAAAGAAGTATGCTATAAGATGAGAGGAAGCAAGTGAAAACTGAAGGTTACATCATACAGAAGATGGCCTTTTAAAGAGACTTTGAAAACTGAGGAGAAATTCAGCCAGGAATAAGTGAGGAGAAATGAATTCCAAAAAAACTCATAAGCAATAAGCTTATATATTATATTCGAAACACTAAGTGAATAAAGCTAGAATATAAGCACAAAGAGATTGTGGAACAGGCATGAAGTTTGAAGATAAAGGCTGAAGATAGAGCTATGGTATAGAATTTAGGATTCCTGGAACCAAAAGATCATGATAGCTTTTATTTTTTTTTAATTTTATTTTATTTTATTTGTGAACATACTGTACAGAGGGGTTACAATTGCATGGGCAGGATAATGCGTACATTTCTTACCAAGCATTGCAGCCTCCTCCTTTGTTTACCCTTCCCATCCCTTCCCAGCCTCCCCCCTCCCCCCATCCCAATCCTTCCCCCCTCCCCCCCACCCCCTTCCCCCCCCCTGCACCAACGTTGTAAAGCTCGTTTTGGACATGACAACTTGTACTTCTCATTGTTGCATCAGATCCACCTGTATCCTTAAACAACTGGTTTTTCCCCATCTCCTCCACAAGTTATACTGACATCAAATATAGCGAAAGCAGGGGTTATACTGTGGGGGAGGGACATACAAAGCAACAAAGAGATAATCTTATAAATGCATTAGAAACACATGCATGAAAGAAAAAACATTAAAATACATATCTAAGGGAGCTTTTATATTTAAGATTTAATTTGCTGAAACAGGACAGAAGATGACCCATTGCAACAATGATACTTACAAGACACTATGTTGGAAATGAACTTTACAACTTTGTGGGGGGAGAAGTAGGAGAGGTGGAAGAGAGAAGGGATAGTATGAGAAAAACAAAGAAGGGGGTAACAAGTCTCGACAAAAAATATACTCATTACCTTACTCATGTAACTGTAACCCCTCTGTACAGCGTCTTTACAATAGAATAAATTAAAAAAAATTAAATTCCCAGGCAAGCTCTGAGCATGATATGTGGCCTAAGGAAATCAAACGTAACTAGAATGAATCACTTATAATATTGTAAAGGTTCTAGAAAAGGAACCATAAGAACCTGAAAGATAGAAAGGTAAGATCACATGAAAGAACATATTGATGGGAAATGATGGGTCATCAGTCTCTGGGTCTAGGTGTTCCCTATGCTTAGGGAAAAATGAAGCTCTCTGGGTTTTGGTGGCTCAGATCTGTAATCCTTGCTACTCAGGAGGCTGAAAGCTGAGGACAGAAGTATGAAGCCAGGTTGGCCAAGAAAGACTCTTATCTCCAGTTAACCAGCAAAAAGCCAGAAGTGGAGATGTGGCTCAAGTGGGACAGCACCAGCCTTGAGTAAAAAAGCCAAGGGAATTGCAAGGCCCTGAGTCCAAGCCCCAGTACTGGCACACAAAAAAAGAGCACAAAGGAAAGTAATCTCTAAAGGAACAAGTGTGAGACTTAGATGCCTATTTTGCAGAGTAAACAGATTTCATGTACCACTGACAAGAGAAAGATTCAGGACTTGCAAGTTATGTTTTATGCACTCAATCACAGCTTCTATTACATTTCTACCTCTACTTGTACTTAGGACCACAGCAGGAAACTTTTATTCATGATTTCTTTCACTCTATGCACTTTCAGCTAACTATAGTCAACCATTGTCTAAAGGCAGGAAACTCAAAATTCTAGAAATAAACATTTCACAAGCTTTAAATCGTTCATTGCTCTGAGTAGGGTGATAAAATCTTGGGCCATCTTGAGTATGGGTCATGCTATTGTCCAATGGATTTGGCCTTCATTTGCCACCTTCAGTTCACTTCATAGCCCTCTTGGTTATCAGACTGAATGTTTTCATACTAAAGCACTTGCAAAGTTTCTCTTATGTAGTAACCTAATACAATATCACAATGCCAATGCTACCATGTAGGTGTAATTTCATCTCACATCATCATAAGAAGGGGGATTACAGTGCCATATTTTGACAGTAAGCAAGACCACATTCACAGATTATTTTATTTTATTTTTTATTGTGAAAATACCATACAGAGGAGTTACAATTACTTGAGCAAGATAATGAGTACATTTCTTTTTTTTTCTTTTTTCTTTTGGGTCCAGTCGTGGGCCTGAACTCTGGGCCTGGGCATTGTCCCTCAGCTCTTCAGCTCAGGGCTAGCACTCTACCACTTGAGCCACAGCGCCACTTCCAGATTTTTTCTTTTTGCTTTATGTGGTGCTGAGGAATCGAACCCAGGGCCTCAGGCATGCAAGGCAAATGCTCTACCACTGAGCACCTTCCCAGCCCCACGAGTACATTTCTTATCAAGCATTGTTGCCTCCTCTTTGTTTCCCCTTCCCATACTCCCCTCACCCAATCCCCTCCCCCCATTAAAGTTGTAAAGTTTGTTTTTCGACATAACGACTTGTACATCTCATTGTTGCAATGGGTCCACCAGTATTCCTAGTTAAACGATTTGTTTTTGTCCTTCCCCTCCACAAATTATACCAACATCAAATACAGTGAAAGCAGGGGTTATACCGTGGGGGAGGGACATACAAAGCAACATAGAAATCATCTTATAAATATGTTAGAAATAATTGCATGAAAGAAAAAAAAAACATTTGAATACTTATCTTGGGGTTCATTCCCCTAATTATTATAACAGTATACCTTTAAAATTTTTTCATATAATGAATTATTGTTAATCATAACAAAACCATTAATTATACATAATTTATATATTATGTCATGCATTATGTCATACATAATATATAAACTTTATCAAAGTTTTGTGTGTATAGATATAACAATATATATGGAGTTTGACACCATCCATAGTTTCAAATGTCCTAAGTATATAGACAAGGAGTGGAGGGTGACCCTGTACTGTTACAGTAACTAGAAAGCCTTTGGCAGAAAGACACCTGTGAGGGCTGACTTAACTCCCTGCAATTTCATTTAGTAAAAAGTAGTAACATATATCCTGAAACTAAATGCTAAGAACAAAGCAGTAATAGAGTGTAAGTTTTGTGAAGAATCCAGAGATAAATAGAACAGAATGTTATAATTAATTAAAAATTCTAGAACAAAGTCATGAGCAGATTTCTTCGTTAACACAGAAGGAGTCCAACGGAAAAGACCTTTGCTGTGAAACTATCTGTAATGATGGCCTATTTCCCTGGCTTGGTAGAAACATTTACCCAAAAAATGAGGAGGACGGCCATGCTAGGGCAACTGAAAGGACTCAGGTATTATTCTGGCAAAGAGAAAATAACCTGATTGCAAGTAGCTGCCAGGAAAACGGGCCTGCCATTGTGAACATGACACACACCTACAGGATGAAGACTAGATAGAATCAGTTTGTGTTGGAGGCTAGGGTAAAGAAATTTGCCTTCTGGATTTTTGCAATAGTTTTGCTTTCTGAACCCATCCAGCTGCATTATCAATACCTTCTTGCTTATGGTATTTTTGATGGCAGAATTTGGCTGTGTAAGCCCTAAATTGATTCATTTTCTTTGAAACACAAAGATGTTAGCAAGTTTAGTTCACCTTGTGAAACACTAGAATCCAGTTAGAGTAGAGGATCTCCATTTCTATTTCCCTGATTTCATTCTTTTAGTGTGAGATTCCAGTCCTCTCTTCTGATTATGAGAGGCTGAATGTTGGCAATGCCTCAAACAGCCAAATGATGCTTTAGCATTAGCTTCTGATACTTTCCCTTGTTCTTTTTTTTTTTTGGGGGGGGGTCCGGTCATGGGGCCTGAACTCTGGGCCTGGGTGCTGTCCCTCAGCTCTTCAGCTCAAGGCTAACACTCTACCATTTGAGCCACAGCGCCACTGCCAGCTTTTTTCTTTTTTCTTATGTGGTGCTGAGGAATTGAACCCAGGGCCTCAGGCATGCAAGGCAAGCACTCTACCACTGAGCCACCTTCCCAGCCCCTTTCCCTTGTTCTATGGAGAGGACTTATGGAAGTTTTAATCATTGACCCTATCCTTAGCACTTCTTATCCAGTAGATTTTGGGTGGAGTATAAGAATGTGTTTTCTAACTAGCTCCAGGGAAGTAATAATACTTGAGGAATATACTTTGTGAACCATTCTGCCCAACATCATTTTAGGTGCAATCAGTTTTTTTCTGCCCTACAGCCTCCTCATGATGCAAGGATGCATGATACTCAAAAACCATTTGTATAAAACTTTCTGTTCTGTTGTTAAATTTCCACATGGAAATTCACTTCCCTCTCTAGGTCTGGATTCTTGTTTCATTTAAATAGCTTCTGAAGGTGTTTCTACTGCAGGTGTTTAAAGATGACAAAGGGACCAATTTGTGTGCTGTGACTGATATCAAAAGTAATACTAAGCAAAAACATTGGAATCCACAGTCCAAATAGAATTTTGTGTGACAAACTATAGTAAATAGATGGAGACCACTACACATAACTTTACAATTTACATCAGGGATCAGTCAACACCTTTTCCATGAAGACCATAAGCCCTCTGTCCCAAATTTTCAACTTTGACATTAGGTGTGAAAATAGCCATAGGAAATATGTGAGTGAATGAAAGGAACCTGTGAGCTAATAAAACTTTATTTACAGAAGCAGGAACAGGTCAAATTTAGACTCACCATCTTCAAATATACATTTTTATTCAATGCACATAAATATTTTTCACTAAGTCCATTTTTAGTTTCAATATTTAATAACTCAACGGGAGAAAAAATGATAATTTGCACTGGGATAAATGTAGCAGTATATTGACTATTAAGTGTTGAAAATGCTTAATTTATAATATAATACCTATAATTTTACATGGCCTAATAAGAATAAATTCATTTGTAAATTTTCTAGCAAAAATAAATGTCAAGCTTTTTAAAGTTCAGAAGCAATTTCAATATTACGTCTTTTATTAGTAGTTTATAGCTGAGCTTTTATTATAAAACTTTTATTATAAAATACATAAAGCATTTAACTTCTGAGGCAGAGGATAGGAAATATATCTTTAGTATGTAACTGAGGATTGTTTTGACCATTGCAACTTGGAATCCTTGCTCTTAGACTAACCTGAAGGTCTGTGGCATTGATTCCCCAAGAGTGGATTCCACTTCCTCCCAAAATGTGGTTTCTAAGTGTGTTCTGAGTGTAAAGTCTTTAGTCACATTCCAATGGACTGATTTCCTTGACAGTTACCCTATAATTCAAAGGCAACTTGTACATGACCATTGTTCTGAAACATTTAAAAGCTAAAAGGGGCCTATTTGGCATTTTCACATAATTGATGAAATATAAATTGCTTTATTTTGCATTAATCCTGGAGGTAATCCATTATCTTTATTCATTCTCTTATTAGTATGTGGGATGAAAACGACATTCTGATGGGGTCTCATTGGCACAGATATAGCAACCACTTTTAAAATAATTTCTTTTTTTTCTTTTTTTTTTGGGGGGTCCGGTCGTGGGGCCTGAACTCTGGGCCTGGGCGCTGACCCTCAGCTCTTCAGCTCAAGGCTAGCGCTCTACCACTTGAGCCACAGCGCCACTTCCGGCTTTTTTTTCTTTTTGCTTATGTGGTGTTGAGGAATCGAACCCAGGGCCTCTGGCATGCAAGGCAAGCACTCTACCACTGAGCCACCTTCCCAGCCCCTAAAATAATTTCTTTTCTTTTGCTTGATGCTGGTCATAGACTTACCTATGTTGATTTCTAGCCTTCCTAGAACTAGGGGAATGTATAGTTCCATAGAAAGCTAAGTCAATACAAGTTTCATGTTGTGGCTATCATTACTTTTTATAGCTTCATTTTATTAAAATAAATAATCAAAAAGTCTGTATCTGTGATGACCTGAAATGTATAGGACTACAACAGAATCTTAGATTAAAGAATATGATGTTATGCAACTCTAAGCAAACAGACTTTTTGTTGGAAGATACCAAGAGCATGGATTTTCATTGTCTAAGGTAGTTGATTCTCTCATTCAATTTATCTGCTTCACTTCAGAATCTTTCGTGCTTTCTCTGTGTGTGTGTGTGTGTGTGTGTATATATATATATATTTATATATATATATATACACACAAAAGTTTCTGTGCCCATATAATCTTTCATATCTTGAGATATTTGGAGCACTGTAATTTCTTTTCATGCTTTGGAAGACAGCCAATACATGCAACTTAAGAGAAAGCATTTTTTCAAAATAATTATTATGTATGCAGCCAGCATATCTTTCCCATCCTCTGTAAAGAATATAAAGCTTTTAAAGATTTCCCCTTCAGCTCTCAGCACATTTATCTTAGCAAGTTCTATCTGATTCAGCATTGTTTAGATGAAGACCCTGAGGGCTAGTCCATCAAGTTTGCAGATGTCACTAAGCTGTGAAGGAGGACAATCTATGGTAGATGGCAGCCACAGAATTTAGAAAACATTGTGTCAGGCAAGAGAGGTAAGATGGATCTAATAAAATAAAATACAACAGCAATACACAATTCATAAGCTAGCTTTCCTAAACAACCAACTCTACAAGTTCTGACAGTGCTAAATGAGGGGTTAGTCTTCATTAAGTTTAATATAAGTCAGCATTATGACATAACCAAATAAGCAAAAAAATATTGAAACCAGACTGTTAAAGTACAGCATTGAAAACAAAAGGCACATGAGTCCTGAGTCATTGTTTTTGTTGACATATTTATTTCTGTCTCAGCTAAGTCACTTGAGAAATGAACATACAAAAATCTGACCCCCAAATTTCAGGATTAAGTGTGATCAATGAAAAAGAGTATAATGAATAAGGAACACCAGAAGTGTTCCATTTATGAGGAATAATGATGATGAAGATCATGATCTTCATAGAAAATATTAAGAATTGGAGAATTCAATTGTGACCATGAATGAATGAAAAATGATGGGCCAAACCAAAAGCTGATACAACTCAGTGAATACATAAGAATTTTTTTCTAAAAACTGCAGTTTAAAATGTGATAGAAGGTATTGGGAGTGCTATAATTATATAAAAAAAGATGTAATAAGAATCCAGATTTAATAGTAAGTGATTCCAAAGATGGGCACTCTGAATAGCTCATACTGAAGAGTTCTTCATGCCTATAGAGCTTCAAGCATAATATTGATGATTTTATGTACAGTTAATATGGAGATTGGTTGCATGTCCTTTAAAGTACCTCCATTCTTTAGTTTTGTAAATATTCAGAAATAACCACATATGCCAAGTCTATCTTATGTATTCAGCTTCTTTAATGTGTGAGGTGTGCGATTACTGTGAGCAACCAACATGAAATTAGACAAGGCTGCAAAATGTTTGGTCTTAATGACTAAGTTATTGACCTTCAACGCTCTGTAACTGGGAGTCCTCGAGGCCAGTACTCCAGAAATTGTATTGTGCTTGTAATTTGGTGAAGTGCAGCATGGTGGAAAGTAGCACCTGATTACAAACTCTTCTAATAAACAACCCGAAGGCTTTCTTGTTGAAGTAGAAATTGTTTTTTTTTTGTTTTTTTTTCTTTCCGGGGTCTGGTTGTGGGCCTGAACTCTGGGCCTGGGCGCTGCCCCTCAGCTCTTCAGCTCAAGGCTAGCACTCTACCAATTGAGCCACAGTGCCACTTCCGGCTGTTTTCTTTTTTCTTATGTGGTGCTGAGGAATCGAACCAGGGCCTCAGGCATGCAAGGCACGCGCTCTACCACTGAGCCATCTTCCCAGCCCCTAGAAATTGTTTTTAAACTGTAGGCCGTGGTGATGCTTTAAAGTAGTGTTACTTAACTTGGTTAGTTAAGGTATTTCATGTCTCTGGACATCAGTTTATTTTTTTCTGTGTAAAAAAAGTAAAAATCAAACTGCCTGCTAGTATGGAGACAGAGATAAAATTAGATACATGCATTTGAAAAAGTTAGGAGTTACATCCTTATGAATTAGGAAAATGCACTAATGGGGTGTGAATTCTTGATCATATAGGCTTTACATTTGGTTAGTGAACGTTCTGAATAACCCTTATTCAGAAATATATTGAGGTTAACAAAGACTTTTGAAAGCATATATTGAATACAGAAAAAAACAGAAATACAGAAAAAGCTGTCTCATATACTGAATGATACAGATGCGGTATGTCTACATTGGAAAAATTAAGCTATGTCAAATGCTTACTGTGTATATACAAAATAAAAGAGCACTGTTCTAGTTATTAATAGAGAGATATTAGTAAGAATACTCAGATTTTATGTCTCCATTTGACTTGAGACACTCTGTTCAAGCTGGGGGGCCGGAGAGGGCGTGCGTGCAGAAGCATGGATCGACATTGTGCGAAGTGGATTGACGAAGATTTGAAGAAATGCTTTCTACGAGTTTTGTAAAGTATTTTACAAAGTTTGGTTTTCATAGTGCAGCTGTCCTGTCAGCCTGTGTTGATTAAAGGCCCTTCACCTCATTTCTAAACAGGATGGGAAGATATTCTGCCGGCGGACAGCTTGTGATTGCCAGAACCCCAGTGTTGACCTCTTCTGTTGCCCTGAGTGTGACACCAGGGTCACAAGTCAATGTTTAGATCAAAGTGGACACAAGCTCTACCGAAGTGGAGACAATTGGACCCACAGCTGCCAGCAGTGTCGCTGCCTGGTATGTCGGCTTCCTGCACTGCTCCTTTATTCTGAAGGGATTCCCCAGATGCTTGTGGGCTGTAGATCAAAAGTGTTTCCAATATTTACAGGAACTTCTGAGGCTGTGGCTAAGAGGCCTATGCTGTGCTTGAAGACATTCAGACTGTATTTAGAACATTGTGCAAGACAAAAAAAAAAAAAGGACACATCTGTGGTACACATTGGGATGGCACAACGTTAATTTCTATGTAATAAATTTTAGGAAGCCCAGAATAAGAAAAGTCTCCATGGATAGCTAGCTTTGAAAACCTTCATTGGTCCTTTTAATGTCAAAAAATTTGTAAAACATGACATTTAAAAGTTTTAATATGAGAGGTAACAAAACATAGTAGAAATACTAGCAATTGAGTGGTATAGAAATGGAATCTTATCATAGGTGTCCCTGTGCTAGCTTGCTGAGCGCTATCATTCTATTGATCATTCATTTCCTTTGAACCTATTTCAGATAGCTTTTTGGATGATTGGAAAATGTGGTAGACAAATACTGTACTGTACTTGTTACATAGAAGGTACTTAGTTCTGTAGAAGGCACTTGACATGTGGTTACTATTGTGAATATTTCCTAACTTGAAAGTCTGTCTAATATACTAAATGATACAGGCACTGTATGTCTATATTAGAAAAATTAAGATAGGCAAAATGCTTACTGTGTGTACAAAGTAAAGACTATATTAATAGAGAGATATTAGTAAGAATACACAGATTATAAGAAGTCCAAAATAAAAGGCTTAATTTCTGGATTTTACTGGTGCTTCAAACAGTGATTTCCAAGGATGGGAAGACTTTTGAGTATGTTTTATCTGTGAAGAGTCCCCAAGAGCATTAAACCTGAATCAATTTGTTATGGAAAGTCTTAGCTGGGTGCTTAAGATTGGCTCAAATGCATTTTTCAGTCTATAAGTACTATATGAAAACAAGCAATCAGAGAAATTGTCCTCTAAATTCCCATCAATATTCACATTTAATACCAAGCAAATGCACAGATAATCTTGAAAACACACACTCTTAATCACTCATAATACTGAGAAGTATAACTCAGATAAATTTAAATCACAATTATTTTCTCAAACTCTCATCAAAATACAACATACACAATAATGTGCCGACAAGAGCCCAATATATATTCTATGAGATTAGTAAGAGTGAGGGAAGGAAGTAGGTAGGAGAGGAGAAGGGAGTAGGAAGGAAGTGGGTAGGAGAGGGATGGGTGGCAATGTTGAAAGAGGTGTCAATTGACCAAGATTTCTTGTATTCACAAACTGCTATGTTAAATGGTAACTCCTTTGTACAACTACTTAAAGATAATTATAATAATTGAAAATGAAAAAATATTTTTAAAGATTTATAAAGCCTATAAGTTGGTTTCCATAGTAGTCTGGAAAGCTGCTATTGTTTTTCAAGAAGCTAGTTACCAGGTAGCTAGAATGACTGATTTTAATCTTATCCATGAAGTTTAGTAGAGTTTCAAATATATCTTCCTTTTGTCTGTCCCTTCAGAGATTTTTTTTTGAAAATAAGAGCTTTTGAATACTATCTTGAGAATAATATGGGTCATATTTCATAAATATTTACCTGAGTGTGCCTTGTGTCAGACTCTGGATGATACAGAAGTGAGCAAGATCAACATAGGGTGGATAGTACCTGTAATAGCTGACCATAGTTTTTGTGAACAGACTATTTTCTTGTGACTCACCGTGTAGTGTAATAACAGTCATTATTACAGAGGAAGAAGATACGTAGAGAAGCAATTTTATAATGGGCAGACCACTAGAACTGCATATGCCAGCAGCAGAGGCACATTAAGCTTCATTTGAACTGTAATACAGAAATTTTACTTGTCACACATAATCACAGGCTGCACTTGACATACAAAAGAGCTGACCTCACTCTTCTCGTGAGCCATCAAAATGAGGTTTAGTAAAAACATTCTTGAGAAAGATGGTTTTCTGCAGTATTACTTCACAGAGGGAATGAATAGTGTCCATAATGTTGATAACTGGGATAACTGGTAACATTCAGTGAGTTGAGCTATGAAAACTACTGTGATCTTTTCCCGCAGAAGAGCAATGATGCATCATTTTGGCTTTCTCTCTACAGGAAGGAGAGGTAGATTGCTGGCCGCTCACTTGCCCCAATCTGAGCTGTGAATACACAGCCATGTTAGAAGGAGAATGTTGTCCCCACTGTGTCAGTGACCCCTGCCTGGCTGATAACATGGTCTATGACATCAGAAAAACTTGCCTGGACAGCAACGGTGTATCGAGACTTAGTGGTGCAGTCTGGACAATGGCTGGATCTCCCTGTACAACCTGCAAATGCAAGGTAATTGGCTCTCCTGGGGATATACAGGCCTTCAACAGTTACCAGAGTACATTTGCAGGAGAGTCATTCCTGAGGTTTCTGAATGCTCTGGTTTGGTGGACACACAAAGGAAACACAGACAGGCATTTACTTCTCACAGGAGGTTAATAAGAATGAACAGACCATAGCTGCACCTTACATAAAGGCAAATTCCAAATGAACATGGAAGTAACATCCCTTTTCTTTAAGCTTCAGAATTTTAAAAATATGGTGGATTTGAAATAGTTTAACCTGCATGTTAGAGAAAGAATGAGAGACAGATAGAGAAGAGGGAGAAGAAGGAAAGGGAAGAGAAAGAGGAGGAGGAGGAGGAGGAGGAGGAAGTGGTGGTGGTGGAGGAGAAAACTTCTAACTTTGTTCATCATGGATATTTTTCTAAGTTTTTCATGATACTGTCAGTAAGTAGGGGGAAAGTATCCTATTAAGTAGTTTGTTATGATCTTTTATCAACTTGTCTAATACAGGATGTGCAGCTGTTGCTACAGTGGTTGTTTGATTATCTGTTCCATAAAACATCTTCATGCATTTTGAAACCACCCCTCCCTTCAATGCTCATGAAGAGTCATGATTAACAAATTTAGAGTTGGGGGAGCAATATTTAGTCAGTGACAAAATATCTTGCAAAATATTTGTTTAAGATTCCAGATTGAGTTTTGTTTTAAAAAAATCAGTTAGTTGGTTCCGTCAGAGTCTGGCTCAACTTCACCCATCAGTTCAGGGTTGATAACTTTCCATTTATAGGGTTACTATTCTGAAATCTTCTCTCTTTCCTGAAACATATCATGTTAAGATATAATCCTGATAGAAATATAATTTTTACAACAAAATGTCATAGTTCCATCTAGCCCTTTGCCACAGAAAACTAAATTTCCAGACATGGACAAAGATGCTATTTAATATTTTTATGATCAGATTAGAGACTCATTAAAGAGGTATTTATTTATTATATCCATATATAAAATTGATTTTTTCAAGAATTTCCAAGATTTTCTTGTACTGTCTCCTTTCTGATTGTCATATAAGCCATTATATTTATACTTACTATATATACTTTTCTTGACCCTGTCTTTGTATAGATTCTTGTGGTACAGGGTCAAGGCACTGTCACTTAGGTGTTTTTTCTGTTTTGTTTTATTCTGTTTGTTCTGTTATATTTTTGTTGTTTTTTGTCTTTTTTGTCAAAGTTGATGTTCTACCACTTGGGCTACAGCTCTACTTCTACTTTTTGGTAGTTACTTTGAGATAAAAGTCTTAACTCTCCTGCCAGGGCAAGGTTTGGAAACATGATCCTCAGATCTCAGCCTCCTGAATAGCTAGGATTATAGGCCTGAGCCACCTGGATCCCATCAGTTTTGAAGTCGCAGGTTGTCCCTTGGTAGAGATTTATGCTTGGAAAGACTCTCACTTAGAATAAATCCAGCAAATAGGTAATGGTAAAACATATATTACTGGATTGGGTGCAGGCAGGACATGGAATTGCATCACTAGTAACCTCTAACAAGAGGGTCTGTTGTCTTTCTTTCAAAAAAGAGAAATTCCTCTTTCACATTTTCATTTCCAGGATGCATCAGATCCTGTTTAATATGAAGATTTCAGATTGCTTATTGGCTTATGTTCTGGCCCAGTTGGCTAACACTTATGTTCTTGTTCTTGTTGTCCAGAATGGGAGAGTCTGCTGTTCAGTGGATTTGGAATGTCTTCAAAATAACTGAAGTATTGAAAATGGACTCATCAGAGGAGAAAAAAATGGACAAAATGACCATCAAACATGATGAAGAATAGGAGTTGCTTTTTATAACACAATTACCAAAGTCTCCATCCTGAGGAAGGTGTTTGGGGTTGCCTTTGGACATACCACTTTGCTCATCCTTGCTAACCTAGTCTAGGTGACCTACAGTGCAGTGCATTTAAAGTCTATGGTTGTTAAAAGAAGTTTCCCGTGTTGTAAATCACGTTTCCCTTATCAGATCATTTTCGAATACATTTAACTGATCTCATGGTAAATATTGATGTATTTTTTTTGCTTTATTTTGTGTACTAACATAATAGAGAGTCCTCACCATATATTTATTTACTTATTTATCTCAATTTTGGATCCAGTTCTAAAAATAAAGTTGCCTGTTGTGATTTTTGTCTCATTCACTGAATACTTAGCATGGAAATATCTTTGTGAGACGTTAGTGCTAAGGGGTTGGAGGCATGGGCTCAGTTGGTAGGCTGCCAGCCAATGAGCAAAAGCATAAGGTACAAAGTTCGAGTCCCAGTTTCACACCTAAAAATAAAAGAGGAGAAAAAAGTGATGTAGTGCTAAAAGTATCACCTTTACATTTGAAATTCCTGAACATACCTAGATTCCCACTTATTCATCTTAAAGGTACTAAAGGTAGTTATGAACTCAAAAGAGGGAAGGACCATAAACAGAAAATATTTTTTTAATGGCCAGGTGCTGGTGGTTCATGTCTATAATCCTAGCTACTCAGGAAGCTTATCTCTAAGAATTGCAGTTCAAAACCAATATGTACAGGAAGGTCCATGAGAATTTTATGTCCAATTACCCTGTCCCCCTCCAAAAAAAAAGCTAGAAGTAAAGCCATGGTTCAGTGGTAGAGTGCTAGCCCTGAGCAAAAAATATTTCAGAGCCAGCACTTAGGCCCTGAGTTCAAGCCCTGGGACCAGCACTAAAAAGTAAAACAAAGAAAGAAAAAAAGAAAAAGCTCTTCCTTCTTCAAAAAATAAAAAAATAAAATAAGTGAAACAAAAATCCAAACATAAGGCCCTTCTTTGCATTGAAAGCAAAATGATCTTTGCATCCATTGTGTATAGTACTGAATAAACCACAAAATACTTCAATAGTTAATGTAGTTAATATCATGATATAGATGAATAACATTTACCCTGTATCACATAAATGTGAATCAAGGAGTTTGACCAACCAGGTATTTTCAGAGCTGATTTATAGCCCATTGTGTCAGATAACCAAGGCTCCTGACTCCTGTGCAGTTCTATTTTCCACTGATAGACATTACCTCTTGTGAGATGGGGAGGATACTTTTAAGGAAAGATATTTGTATGCTCAGTAATTGTTTTATAACTGAATTTTCCTACTTGGGCCACCTCCAGGTTTTTAAGAGCTGTCAGTTTTTAAGTTCTACAAAATGAATACAAATGTATAACTGACATTTTGTTTGAACTGAGAATTCAACTTTAAGTTATATTTTCAGTCAAATAACATCTTATTCTGAATTAAATTAGTTCATGGATTTCTGGCTACTACCCTAAATCAAAGAGATAACTAGGTTGGGCATGGCAAAGACCTAATCCCAGTACTTGGGAGACAGAGACAGGATTACAAATTCAATGCCAGAGTGGCCTAGATAGTCTAAACTTTATCCCTTCCCTAGTCCTCCTCTCCAAAAGATGTAACTAGTTATTCAACCATGCCAAAAATAATATTTAAATCCTATCTGGTTAGTAACATACAGCTTTGAAGGCAGAGGCAAGAGGGTCACAAGTTTTTAGGTTAATCTGGATCATGAAGTAAAACTTTCTCAAAAACAGAGAGAACATAAAAATCATACATGATAGAATTACCAACTTAAACTACCAAACTCAAATTGCTATTATTTATTGATAGTTCATGGAGATTATAACATTTTTATGAAAATGGAATTCAATACATGAACCCAACTTTAAGTGATGAATTATGATAAGGGCCATTCAGATAGATTATTTGACAAAGACTGATACAATATGACAAATTAGAATTCATCTCTTTTTGTTACTTTCTTAAGTGGAACCTTGTGGTGAAGAATTTGAAAAATACTTGTTTTAAAAATATGTATGGAAATTCAATTTAAAGAAATCTCTCAGCCTAGTGCCAGTGGCTCAAGCCTGTAATCCTAGCTACTCAGGAGATCTGAGGATTGCAGTACAAGCAAGGCCAGCGCAGGCAGGAAAGTCTATGAAACTTGTATCTCCAATAAACCACCAGAAAGCTGAAAGTGCACTGTGGCTCAAGAGTAGAGTGCTAGACTTGAGCTGAAGTGCTGAGAACAGCACCCAGGCCCAGAGTTCAAGCCCTACTAGCAACATTAAAAATAAAAAAGAATCCCTCAGTTTCTGCTGTAAAAGAAAAAGCATCCATGAAAAATGTTTCTGATTTCATATGTCTGCAATTGTATAAGTACAGAAACATGTCTAGTCCAGCTCCTGCTTGTCTGAATAGAACTAGATGGGTGAATATATTTGCTTATTTTCTAAAGCTGTGGGATAGATTGGAGAGTTGAATAGTCAGATTCCAAGTTAGACATAAAGTCCACAATGTTGCTATCTTGCCAAAAACAAAAGCATGCCAACTTCCTATAGACAATAACTGGATAATGATATATATTACAGAGTCAGTTGTACTTTTTTCCCAAGGAATTCAAAAAACTCAATATTTTATTCAAATATTTATATGTGCATACTTTATTATGGTGTCATTAATATCAAAAGTAGTCCTAAAATATCATAATATGCAATATTCTCTTTATCTGAGACATGATGGGGAAAATTTAATGTGGTATAACTAGATGATTAAATATGATTAGTATTCCAGAGCACAATTTAAATTACTGCCAGCCCCAATCAATAATCTATCTAGTTCCTATAAAAATAATAGATGACATTACTAATTAAAATTTATTTATGCAGTCAAGTACTAATGGCTCATGCCATTAGTACTCAGGAGCTACTCAGGAGGTTGAGATCTGAGGATTTCAGTTCTAAACTGGCCTGGGCAGGAAAGGTGGTAAGATTCTTATCTCCAACAAACTACTTAGAAAATGCTAGAAATAGCACTGAGGCTCAAGTGGTAGAGCACTCGTATTGAGCAAAAGAAGCTCAGGGATAGCCCCCAGGCCTTGAGTTCAAGCCCCAAAATCCACACACACACAAAAAAAAGAAAAATAAATTTTTCCAGGAGAAATGAAATGTGATTTTAGTCTTACCCACTCAGGAACTTGAGGCAAAACTCATGAGTTCAAGACCAACCTGTACAACACAGCAAGACCCCATGTTAAAAACAATTGTTGACTATGATACACACACACACACACACACACACACAGTGTTTTGCTAAGTTCTACGGAGAATATAAAAAGGTGAATACAGCATAACCTTGTATTAAATGTCACTGAAGAGCACTAGCCTTGAATACAAGAGGCCTTTGTGTTCAAACCCCAGTAGCAGAAAAATAACAACCAAACAATAGAAACAAAAATGTAATAAATCTCCCAATATGCTGTGTTTATCTACTGTGCTACAATTTACAATGTAAAATGGATATTTATTTAATGAGCCAAAGCAATATGTGACAAATCTTATTTCCTTAGAGAGCACACCATTGTCTGCCTGCACCACCATGGTTGTAATACTGCTGACATACACATTGTATGAAACAATAAAAATACATAAGCCATTCTGGCCCTCCTCCCATAATTACTCCTGTGATTTAGGGGAGTACACTACGAAGAGAGATGAAAGTTCCATGTATTAACTAGACACATATCAATCAAACACAAAGTTTGTTGCATTCTTTTTCTCTCGGTTGTGTATGAATATGTATATACATAATTTCATATGAATTGTATATGAATAAGTGTAATATTTATTGCAATCCACAATTCATCTATTTATATCTATTTAAGTCTATTTAATTTATCTCTCTACACACAACCACACACACATTTAGATTTTGCAGCCTTCTCTCTGAGCTTCACAGATCTGCTCATGTCACTGTTGGGCATTTTTAATATTCCTTTTCATAATCATAATAATATTGGTATTCATATTTGATAGTTATATGATTAAATATGTGTCTTGCATATAATGGATTCTCAGTTAAGTCTTTTAAATAATTCACATTTTTGTTACATAAAAAATTTTAGTCTAATTTAGACAACACACCCCAGGGGATTTCGAATGCTCTTAAGTCATATGACCTGTTTACAAAGCAGACTTTATTCACTAATTCACTAACCCAATATAAAAATCATATAAAAGCAAAATTTTTCTGATTGGAACAAGCGTAGGTCATTTGAAACTACTTCACATCACTCACAACTCATAGCTTTCATAAGAGAACAAGTTAACACTGGTTTCAGGGCACATCTCTCACTTGGCTTACTTGTTCCTGACACTCTACCATTTGCTTTTCATTGATTAACTGGAGATGGAGTCTCCTGCACTTTTCTGCCTGGGCTGACATCAAATTGTGATCCTTCAGATTTCATCCTCCTGATTAGCTAGGATTACAGGCATGAGCTTCTGGTTCCAGTTCACTTTTACTTCTATAAATGCAATAGTGATACTCACTAGACATTATGTTAGAAAAGAACTTTACATCCTGGGAGGAGGGGAATGTGGAGGGGACATGAGAAAATGAGAGAGGGGGCAACCCTGCTCAGAAAGAAATGTTCTCATTACCTTACTTAAGTAACAGTAACCCCTCTGTCCATCATGTTTATAATAAAGTTTTTAAAAATTCCCATCATATTTATGATAAAGTTTAACAAATAATAATCAGGCAAAAATAAAAAATAAAACAACCTGGGAAACTGACACTCAAAGTGATTAAGATACTTGTCCAGTGCTCACAGCTAATTATTTGAACTAGAATTACCATCCAACCCCGGCTGGTTTAAACCTGTACAATCCTGCCAGGGATTCCAAACTTGCTTTCACATTTCCATTTCAACAGAGTTTTTCCTACTACTTCTAACTGGATGATGATCAGGAATGTTATGTGGTATTTTTTATTGTCTCTGAGTTCTACAGCTCGCTTGACTGTGACACTGTTTCATGAAAATTCAGATAATGGTTCAGTGAAAGATTTAGATTTCAAGAGCAGACAACACATCTGAACTCACAATAGCAATGAGCTATTTTTTTCAACATCCCGATCTCACACTTTACATGAAGCAACCAAAGGGAAATAAAATAGATCGCAAAAGCAATTGCTCCTTTGGATTTAAACAACACAAGCACAGTCAGACACAACACCTCAGAATACAATGAAATCTCACACTGAAATGCAGTCTTAACGTGTATAGCCTATTTTCTCAATTTATTGTTCAATCACCATTCATTCTTTCATTCAGTGGAAGTGTGGCAGGTTCTCAAAGAGATGAATAGACAAACTTGGTCTCTGTGTTGATGGCATTTGTAGTCTCATGTATAAAAGAGAGAAACTAGCAATAGTTACTGTATTAGTAAAAGGAAGAACAAAATACAAAGTGATAACTGGTGTGGAACTGGAGAACCCACTTTAGTAAAGGTGAGGTGATCAGAATATTATATGTGGGACTGGGCATGATAGGTACTATGAATCTCAGAATGAGGAAAACTCACATGTGCACAGACTTGTGGAAATATCTTTCCAAGCAAAGGAAAGAAAAGATAAAAGAACTTCAGGGTGGAAAGAGGCTAGGTGGATTGAAGGTGTGTAGAGTTGAGAGCCAGTAAGAAAAGAGGAAAACGCCAAGGTAACAAATAATGAATTCACATTGGATGAAAATGCATCACAGGATTAGACTGGAGTCAGCAGGTGTAGGTTCTTGTCCTGAGATCAACAGAATTAGTTTTTGTTTACATAGTCTCATCCACTTATGTATATATACATTTTACTTGTCAATCCATATTTAATTAAAATTAAATGAAAAACAAAATATCTAAAAACATAAAACTCATGTTTATATTATCTACAGTATGTATACTTGTATACTATATAAACATAAACTGTAGACACTATACATATATATGTATATACATATACACATAGTAGATTTATACTATACATATATAGTATAAATGTATATGTATACATATTATATATGTATGTATATATATATATATATATATATATATACACTAAGAATAAACAACATTATCTTTTCCATAAGTTCTTGAAACTTGACATTGGGGTAATTTCCAAGCACTGAAATGGAAAGAGAACATTCCCAGAAATAATTTCAAGGGACATATAAATGAGTGGACCTTGCCAGCTCCAGTGGCCCATGCCTATAATCCTAGCTACATAGGAGGCTGAGCTCTGTGATCACCATTAAAAGTAGAAAACTCTTATCTCCAACCTGTGAAACTCTTATCTCCAACCTGTGAAACTCTTATCTCCAATTAACCACCAAACTGGTGGAAGTGGAGCTGTGCTCCAATGGTAAAGCTTGAACATAAAAGCTCAAAGACAGTGCCTAGAACCTGAGTTCAAGCCTCAGGAGTGTTGTGAGTACCCATGTACACACACACACACACACACACACACACACACAAACACATGCACACATACACACAAACGGACCTAATAGTTATCTTACATTATTACTCTCATTTAATTTGTCAGCTGTACTACACTGGAATTATAGTCAGCTCTCTGGTTTATAACAGTTTTGTCCACTTACAGGGACAAAAGATACCTAAAAAGACAGAAATCTTGATTCATTTTTAACACAATCACAACAATCATCAGTCTCCTAACAATGCTGAAGTACAGTAGGCAAATAACCAAGTTAAATGAGAAATATATAAAATACAAATCTTTGGGTAGAATTTGTGTATGTTATTAAAAAGATGTTTGCCTAACTTGAAGAAACATAATAAAAATGTTAATTTTATTTAAAATATCACAACTAACCTGAGATCTACAGGAAAATGGAAGGCATTTTGAAGAAACCTTGGGGGTGTGCATGCCTGAGATCTGCATGCAAATGGTGACATACAGTGTTCCATAATGCTGTGATAGAAGAGAGAGGATTCTAGGGCAACACTGCACTATTTCATGTACGAGATTTGAAAATGACATTGTATACATGGGTCACTAAACTAGAAACCCAGAGTTACAAGAGTATTAAGCAGGCTTTAAAAAGCAAATGCTACAAGGGACAGTGTATTTAATGTCACCTCTAGCGTACATTGGAAGTAATGATGAGATCTGTAATGACATAGCTCATACTTCAAAGGTCACAGTTGATTGGGGCAGAATATTGCCAAGTAAGAATGTGGGCACAGTAAACCCCACTTTTTCTCTTTTTTAAGAGGCCATCAATTTTGATTTTAATGTGTGATAGGTATTATGCATTTTAAATATTGACTTCAGACCACACAAAATATGTATGTCTATGGATACAGTCCAGAGGATCAACTTTAAAGACATATTATTTGGAGCCACAAGCAACCCTCTAGATTATCTAATACTCTTTCAAATTTATTAATGAGTCAACTAATTGCTGTTCTACGGACTCTGACTAGAGATAGCCTTTTATTTATCAGTCATTTAAATCATACAGCATTTATTTGCACCTAAGACCCAGAATTTCCATAGTGTGTAGTGCGTTGTCATTCATATGATGATGCAAAGTGTGAGTGTTGGTATGTTTACTGAATAGTTTAGTCCTACTGGAATGAGAGCACTCATTTCCTCACTGGACCATCAACCTCCTTCCTGTTAAAATGCTTCAGCAGTCAACATAAATATCGTCATTTCTGAAACAAATGGTGTGTTTGGAGGCAGTGCTCACTCAGAAGTTTTAAGATTGAACTGCTCATTGCCCAGGCAATAAATACAAATTAATTCACATTGGGATACTGATGATGATTAAATTTTATAGTTCCTTAGTGGAAGAGCAAGATAGTTAGACTCACGATCATTCCTAATCCAATCTCACTCTGATTCATAACCGGATATATGACAAGTAAAGCATAGCAGGCCAGGGAAGCTCCTGAACAATGAGATAACAGAAATTACAGGACCTGCTGCCATTGGAATGTCTGTCATCTGCAGGGCTGATGAAAGGGAAAATATTTTTATCAATAAAAATGGCATTTTGGTAACTTCAGTCCATGTGAGAAAGGACTGCTTGTCACTTTGCTATTCAGCAAATAAGAAAATGCTGACAATGATGCACACCTAAAACTGTTATAACTGAAGAGTGAAGAGAGATACTTATGTTTTTCCAGGAAGTATCTGAAATAAAACTAGCCTTATTTGTCTTTCTGTAGGTCTTACAACAAATAGTCACATGCCTGCAGTCTTAAAAAAATCATTCTCAATAAAAGACTCCAAATAGCAAAAACAATCCTTAGCAGAAGGAACATTGCAGGAAGAATATCAATACCAAATTTCAAACTCTACTACAAAGTCATAGTAATCAAAACAGCTTGGTACTGGCACAAGGACAGATCTGAGGACCAGTGGAATAGGACTAAAGAAATGAGCCCACAGACCTATAGCCACCTAATCTTCCATAAGGGAGGTAGAAAAAATAGAATGGAAGAAAGACAGCCTCTTTAGTAAATGGTGCTGGCAAAATTAAACACCCATAGAAAACTAAAGCTAGATCCTTATATATCACCCTGCACCAGAATCAACTCCAAATGAATCAAAGACCTCGAAGGCAAAGCAGACACTCTGAAAACATTAAAGGAAGGAAAAGGAGAAACCCTAGGTCTCCTTGACACAGGCTGAAATTTTCTTAACAGAGACCCAGAAACACAACAAATCCAAAAAAAAAAAAAAGGTTTGACAAATGGGATTGAATGAAAATGTAAAGCTTCTGCATGGAAAAGGACATTGCAAGATAAATAGCCCACGGATTGGGAGATCTTCACTAGCCTTATAACAGACAAGGGTCTCATATCTAAAATATACTTACAACTCAAAAAATTAAAACCCCCAACAACAAATCCTCAAATAAACAACTGCCCTATTAATAAGTGGGCTAAAGACATAAAGAGAGACTTCTCTGAAGAGTAAATAAGAATGGCCAATAGACACATGAAGAAATGTTCAACTTCTCTGGCCATAAAAGGAATGCAAATCAAAACAACATTTACATTCCACCTCACCCCAGTTAGAATGGCTATAATCAAAAACTCTAATAACAACAGATGCTGGAAGGGATGTGCACTGTTGGTGTGAGTATAAACTTGTTCAACCACTTCAGAAAGCAGTATGGAGTTTCCTCAAAAGACTCCACATAGAGCTTCCCTATGACCCAGGAATCCTACTTTTAGCATTTACCCAAACTCTCACAAATTAGGCCACACTAAAGACACCAGCACTACTATGTTTATGGCAGCATTATTCTCCAAAGCTAAAATATGGAACCAACCCAGATGCTCCTCAGTAGATGAATGGATCAAGAAAATGTTATATATATATATATATATATATATGCATATATATAATGGAATTGTATATCACATATAATGGAATTATATATATATATATAACATATATAATGGAATTATATATGTAAAATGGAATTCTATGTGCCCATCAGAAAGAATGACACCACCCGTTTGTTAGGAAATGGAAATACTTCAAAAATTATATTAAATGAAGTAAGCTAGGCCCAAAGAAACATAGGTCCTATGGTTTCCCTTCTTTACAATAACTCATATACATCTAGGATAATCTTACCAGACAAGTAGAAAAGGTCAAAAGCTATGCACATATGACCAAGATGGTGCTAAGCGAAATGAACCCCAAGATAGGGACACAAGAGGTTTTTTTCATTGTTGCTGTGGTTTTTAAAGTACTTATAATGTACTATGTTATTTCATTTATTTTTTTAATGTTCTTCCCCCATAGTAACCTCCCATGTTGTCACTGTATTTGATTCTGGTGCCCTGCATCTTGTATATACATTTTTCTGATTTGGGAATGGAAAGGGAAATAACAAAATGCTGAAAGGAGGATACAGCCTGACTCATTGTAACGATGAGATGTACAAGACACTATGTTGAAAACGAACTTCTGGGGGTGGGGGGAAGAGAGAGGAGTTGGAGAGGTGGGGAAGGAAGGCATGTTAGGAGAAAAACAAAGGAGGAGATAACAATGCTCCAGAGGAGCATTACTCATGTAACTGTAACTGTACAGTATCTTCTTTTTTGGGGGGGGTGTTCGGTCGTGGGGCCTGAATTCTTGGCCTGGGCGCCGTCCCTCAGCTCTTCAGCTCAAGGTTAGCACTCTACCACTTGAGCCACAACACCACTTCCGGCTTTTTTCTTTTTGCTTATGTGGTGCTGAGGAATCGAACCCAGGGCCTCATGCATGCAAGGCAAGCGCTCTACCACTGAGCCACCTTCCCAGCCCTGTACAGTATCCTTACAATAAAATATACATTAAAAAATTCATTTTCTCCTAGTTGTAGAATCTGAAAGTCTGAAATCAAAGTGTCAGAGTGACTGTGCACCTTCAGGGGCTCAAGGAGATACTCTTTTTCTGAACAGCTTCAGATGGCACCGGGTGGTCCTTTGCTTGTGGCCATATCATTACCATCCCTGCCACCCATACCGCATTGTCTCCTGGTCCTAACTATGCACCTCTAGCTTTTCACTGGAGTTAGGGTCTGTTCAATATTCTAGGATAACCTACTCATTTTCAGAACCTGAACTTATTTACATATGCAAAGACATTTTTGGCTCCAAATAAAGCAACATTCACAGAATCTGGGGTTTAACAATGATCATGAAAGCCAAAAGAAATCTTGAGTTAACCACCTATTACTGATGCATTGTGATTCTTTCTCTACACTATAAGCATAGGCTCAGGGATCAACATTGATGTGCAATTCTTATTCTCCTGTGTAGCGATATGGTCAATTAGAGATGACTTTGGAATTTCAACCAGACTTAAAAAGCTTATAAGTTTGCCAACCCAGATTTTCTTCATAACAGTGTTTTAGGTAAAGTTTGAGGATGATATTCCTTTTTCTCCATGTGCAATTATTTCCCTGCCCACCAAGATAAAGATAATCACTCTGATGTATCTAATGACACTATATTATATCAATTGTCATGTCCTGATTGTGTGCTTAAGGCCATTAACTTACATATTACAGTTTAGCATGTCGATTTACTTATTCTTCCTTTATTTCATTAAAATATAGTTTCAAAGAACTTACTCCAAAGATATTTGGTTACTTTTGTGTGCAGGAAATAGACCATAAGCTAACAACTTCCCTACAATTAATTATTATTAAATCAATAGTCAATGAGCATCTTACTCAACCTCTATGTTCTTGGCACAAAAGCAAAGTAGTAAAGAATTAATCTCATACTTTATGGTGTCTTTACTGAGCATTAGGCAAAGGTCTCATTTCATACTAAAAGTCAGAGGCAATAATCCACATTTTGCTGATGAGACAAAGGGGCTACACACTTCTTGCCTTGTAACATAGCTATAAGCAGAAAGTTTTATGTTTCTGAAGATTAATCTATATGGCATAGCTACTAAACGCTTATAAAAGATGTCTTTTTTGCCTAGTAACTGGCATGCTTCCCTAATAAGATATAGATATGGACACACTAGGCCTAAGACATTGAGAATCTGGAAGGTAGTGTATAATGCAAATGAGAGTAGGCTGTATATATCATGCTTGTTCTGGCTTTCCTTGGGTCAAAGAATCATTGTGGTTCTTCGAGAACATCCATTTTTCACTATAGATCGCAGTGGGGCTTTGCTATGTTGCAACTGGTGAGCTGGCATGTGCTGAACACACGCATGACTGGCAGGACACTCTCTCCCCATGATTCAACAGCTGTTAATTTTCACTTTCACATTCTGGGTGAGGTGGGTAATTACATTCAGCTGTCTATAACCATCCCTGTGCTACTTTCTCACTGACCTGTGAGTCTTCATTTGTTCTCGTGAGTAGGGTTGCATTGTGAGTGTGAAATGCATCCAGCTGCCCAGCACCTGGCAACAGCTTGTTCATCATTTCCCTCTCTACTGTGAATCTAGGTGGTTCAACCACATTGCTTTCAGTGGAGAGATTTATCATGTTAATCACTTTACATAGCAAATCCTAGAAAATATGAGAAATCACTATCACTCTCTAATGGAAAAAAATAACTACTAAAAGTGTCTAATGCTTGGAACATGTGAACATGATAGAGTGTGAAAAAGACAAAATTTAGGGTGGAGCTGAGGAACTAAGGCCAAGAACAAAAGGTGTGAGTAGCCCTTGTAAATAACTCATATAATACATGATAGCCAATGTGAGAAACAGGATGAGGTAGCTCCAAAGCTGTTAAGAAAAGTCTGAGTATTTATGGCAAGAAGAAAAAGGTGATAGGATTTGTGATGCATGTTCTGAGAACTTCCCCCTCTTACAAGTACCTACCAATATCTTGTTCCAAGACCTATCTATAGTTTGCGTAAAGAAGCCAACTGCCTATGTTTCATGCTTATTCTCTCAATCATACATAAATGTGCATGTATGCTAGGTGATAAGTAGTTGTTTTACTGGACATTTATTTTTGGACAGTGCTATTTGGAAACTCAGAAATTTATCCAGCAAGATGTAGAAACAATGTTCCAGGCATTCAGGGAAAGGAGACCTCACTTCCAGATGAGGAGAGGCAATACACAGCACCCCAGCACTAAGGAAGAAGTTACTGAGAAAACCATCTCCTACGCTTGCCACATTCCTTTGGAAATGTTTAGGACAAAGACTCAATGAGCTATTTTGAAGTATCTCAAAGAAGCAGTGTATATAATGCATTAATGGGCAAAAGACTGTGGAATACATACACACACACACACACACACACACACACACATACACACACACACATAAAATGACATTATATAACTGGATGTTGCCATGTTCAGTGAAATAAGCCAGTCCAATGAAGACAAATATTGTCTGTTTTCCCTTATATATATGGAATCTAGGGGGAAAAGGAAAGACATGAAAATTAAGGGGGAACTACTAAAGATGTGGAACAAGAAGAGAAGTAGGAATACAATATGTTAGGCGTCCTAATATGTGACAAACATACATTGCATGTATTTATTGGAAAGTTATAATGAAACATTATATAAAATTAATATATACTAAGGAAAGGAAAGGAAAAAGAAACAGGATAAAATTAGCCACTGGTTGTGGCATCAGATTTGAAGAAGATCTAGACTATAATCATAATCCTGAAGTTCAGACAACAGAGTCAGGGCAGTCAGGAAGATTACTAGAGGTCAGATATTAGCAATGATATAGAAATAAAAGGCAGCGATTGAACAACTCCAAATGGATTAAAGACCTCGGAGTCAAAGCAGACACCCTGAAAACATTACAGGACAGGATAGGAGAAACCCTAGGTCTCCTTGGCACAGGCCAAATTTTTCTTAATAGAGACCCAGAAACACAACAAATCAAAGAAAGATTGGGCAAATGGGATTGCATGAAACTGCAGAGCTTCTGCATGGCAAAGGAAATAGCTAGCAAGAACAATAGAAAGCCCACAGATCTTCACTAGCCATACAACGGACAAGGGTCTCATATCTAAAATATACCTGGAACTCAAAAAATTAAATCCTCCAGTTTTGCCAGCACCATTTACTGAAGAGGCTGTCTTTCTTCCATTCTACTTTTTAACTCCCTTATCGAAGATTAGATGGCTATATGTCTGTAAGTTCATTTCTGGGTTTTCAATTCTATTCCATTGGTCCTGAGGTCTGTTCTTGAACTCTAATAACAATAGATGCTGGAAGGGATGTGGACAGAAGGGAACCCTACTGCATTGTTGGTGGGAATGTAAAGTTGTTCAACCATTTGAGAAAGTAGTATGGAGGTTCCTCAAAAGACTCCACATAGAGCTCCCCTATGACCCAGCAATCCCACTTTTGGGCATTACCCAAATGATCCCAAACAAGACCATACTAAAGCTACCAGCACAGTATGTTTATTGCAACATTATTTACCATAGCTAAGATATGGACCCAACCCAGATGCCCCTCAGTAGATGATTGGATCAAGAAAATGTGGCATATATACACAATGGGATTCTATTCCTCCATCAAAAAGAATGTCATTCCCCCATTTGTTAGGAAATGGATAGACTTGGGAAAAAATTATATTAAGTGAAGTAATCCAGGCCCAAAGATACATAGGTCTTATGGTTTCCCTTATTTGCAATAACTAGTATATATCTGAGACAAGCAGAAAAGGTCAGTTAAGATGATGTTAAGCGAAATGAACCCCAAGATAAGGACACAAGTGTTTTTTTCTTGCTATTGTTTCTAACATATTTATAAGGTACCACATGATTTTTTGTTGCTTTGTATATCTCTCCCCCATGGTACAACCCCTGTTTTTACTGTATTTGATGTTGGTATAATTTGGGGAGTGGAAGGGAAAAAACAAATTGCTTAAATAGGTTCACAGGTTTACCCATTGCAACAATGAGATGTACAAGATGCTATGTTGAAAAACAAACTTTACAATTTAGGCTGGGGAGAAGGGGAGAATATAATTGTGAAGATGGGAGGGAAGAGATGGTAGGGGAAAAACAAAGGAGGAGGCAACAATGCTTGATAAGAGATGTACTCATTATCTTGCTCATGTGATTGTAACCCCTCTATACAGTATTTTCATAAAAAAACTTATTTTTTTTAAAAAGGCAGCAATTGAAAATTGACCATTTGTAGGTGCTGGGTCAGGAGAGGTTTGGGAGAATAGGGATCATGTCAAATGATGCCATCAATGAGTTTAATGCTACAGTGAAACATGGATAAAGCCCCCTGATCCTTAGGTATTAGAAAGCAAGGTTCCAAGTGGGGGAAAACTGAGGACAAATATATCTGGAGTACAAAGGAAGAGATGGAAAAAGCACAACACTAAGAGCCAGGCAGAAATGGGCTTGGATCCCAGTTCTATTACCTCTTGGGTTAACTGTGAACAACTTACTAAATGTGTCTACCTGTCCGTATCCTTGTTATATACTTGCACCTATATCTACATTATATATACATATAAATATAGCTATCTATCTATCTATCTATATCTATCTATCTATCTTTGGAGCATCATTGGTTCACACTTATAATTATCACTACTCAGGGGGCCAAGATCTGAAGATTTGGGTTAGAAGCTAGCCCAGGAAGGAAAGTCTAAGAGACATTTTTCTGCAGTTAAGCACCAAAAAGCTGCAAGTAGACCTAAGGCCCAAATTGTAGCCTTGAGCATAAAAGTTTAGAGACAGGGTCCAGGGCCTGAGTTCAAGTATTAGGACTGGCATGAAAAACAACTAAAGGATAAGATTTCCTAGCCGGAGGGGCTTTTCTAGGATTAAGAAACACATTAGGAATGAATAAACTTTACTGATGCTCATGAATGAATTATTAGAAGAGCATTGTTAGAGTTTTTCTTTTGTTCTTCCTTTCATTCTTTTTCTTTCTTTCTTTTTTCCTTTTCTTGCTGTTCCTGGGGCTTGTCCTAGGCACTGTCCCTGAGTTCCTTTTGTAGAAGTCTAGCATTCCCCCGCTTGAGCCATAGTTCTACTTCCTGCTTTTTCTATGATTCATGGAGATGAGAATCTTACAGACTTTCCTGCCCAGGTTGACTTGGAATCATGATCCTCAGATCTCAACCTCTTGAGTAGTTAGGTTTACAGGCATGATCCACTGGCCCCTGGCTTCATACACTTTTAAAAATTGTTATTAGAAAGGTTACAGTTATATAAATCAAGTAAAGAGTACATTTCTTTAGGATAATGTCACCCCTTCCCTTGTTTTCTCCCCAATTTCCCCTCCCTTCCTTGCTCACAAGTTGCATAGGTCATTTTCAACAGTGTCTAGTGAGTACCATTGCTACATTCACCTTTTGTCCCACCATTTCTGTGCTCTGGCTTATGCTGGCAAAGTCAGTTTGTCTGCTTTTCTTTTCTTCTTGTTTGTCTTGGATCCCTTGACTCATTCCTTTAGACAAATAAGGCAATGGTAGCCACAGGCTGGAAGATGCCTTTCCAAAGTTCAAAACATCTGAGTAATATCGAAGAGCCATCCTATAAATACATGACTTAACCCTTTTATGACTATCTTCCAAAAGACTGAATGAGTAACCTCCAACTATAAAGATTTAGTTTCTTTTTTCCTAGAGAGAGAGTGCAAAAGAACCTAGATAAATCTCATAATGTTTAACATTTAAGTTTTCCTGTCAGGCTATGTAGACTGGTGGAATGATGAAAACTATTATATTATAGATTCAGGGTTGTAAGCAAGTAGGCAATGGTTGGAAATGATTGCTTACTGGCTGGCCCAAGGACCAAAATAAAATAGTCAAGATCAGTCAGATACTTTGAATCATTTGGTCTGGTAAATACTAGGCTGCCCCAAAGGATATGTATTGCTTCCTTCGGAAACCTCGCAAAGGAAGAAGCACTTTGCCTTGCGAAGCATATACAGAAAACCTTGTATCTCTGTGAAGTAAATAAATAGAGAGCACTTCTGAATAGTCAATGCTCTAGGTGGTACTTTTTCAATGTTAGAGCAAGAATGTTTAGGATCTTAACAAAGTCTCTGAGTCAACAGGCTCAAACTTTCCCTATGTAAGTAACTATGTTTGAGTACCACATGCGCAGGTTCAGGAAGATTGTTGAGTTGTCTCTTGGAATTCTCCAACCAAGCTAAATCAGCTAGAAGTTACTGAATGCCCATGGCTGATCTTCAGTCCATGGGGGATTTAAAATTTCAAAATTGAGCTGTTCTGAATGAAGCCATTTTCGAAATCATCTCAATGTGTGACTGAAACAGGTAAGTCATGAAGATGTCTTCTAACATTGCACTGTCTTAAGGCCAAGAATGAACAGTAACTACAATAACCGTTTCAAGAAAGGGCAGCATCAAGGATACATTTGCATAAAGTGCAGATATTATCATATTGTTTCCTTAGTGCAAACAACTCACATGATATTGAAGCAGAAGCCACAAGAAGCTGCAATTATCCTTTCAAGAAACAATTTAGAACAAAAACAAACAGAATTATTTAAATAATTCAGGTTATAAGGGACAGTGGAGTTGGAAACTTGGGAACTAAATTCTTTATCATTGTAACCTGGCTTATTATATGCCTACTGTATTTCAGAGAAGAAAAATATTAAATAATACTACTGGACATTTTTTCTTGAAAAGACTGAAACTTAGAAGAGTTTAGAGCTGGGTATCAGTGGCTTGCACCTGCGATTCTAGCTATTCAGGAGGCAGAGATTTCTGCCAGGAGTGGTACTGTGGCTCAAGTGGTAGAGTGCTAGCCTTGAGCTGAAGAGCTGAGGACAGTGCCCAGGCCCAGAGTTCAAGCCCCATGACCGACAAAACAAAACAAAAGAAAGAAACAAACAAACAAGAAAACAAAACTATAAAGGCCTTAATAGAAGAGAGTCAATCTAAGGGAACAAAGAAATAGAAGTGTAACATGTACATAAATACCTAAGGAAGCTGCCATTAGATTAGATACACCTCCTCTCCAGTCTCTTTTTGAAAAGAAAAAAATAAAAAGTAAACTAAAAGACTGATTTCCTTCCTAGGATTGCTCCCATGATTAGGGAATGACATAACTAATTTGCATTTAATGGGTCAATTTTAGACATTTATTTATTTGGCATGTGTTTGTGTGTGTGTGTGTGTGTGTGTGTGTGTGTGCTGTTTCTCTTCACTCATATCAGTGTTTTATTAACTCATCTATTAACTCATCTACTGTATCCATTGCAGTCAGGGCCTGGGCACTGTCCCAGAGCTCTACCATACGAGTCACAACTCTACTCCTACTTTTTTGTTGGTTTATTGGAGGTAAGAATCTCACTGACTCCTGCTCAACAGAAGCTCAAACCATGATCCACAAATCTCATTCTCCTTAGTAGATAAGATTACAGATGTGAGCTACCAGTGCCCAGCTCCAAGAAAAATTCTAAGTATCTCTAAGACATAAAAAAAATCAGAACGTTATGATAACTGCCATTACTTAGTGGTTTGCTAAGTACTAGGCATTGCTGATTATTTCTTTAATGTACGTGATAAGCTTGTAACCATGGTACTATTTTTAACAATGCTTTCCTAACGAGGAACCTGAAGCAGAAAGAGGTGAAGTAAATTGCTCTAAATTACTAAAAAGCAGAAATGGGATTTGAAACTACTGGAGGAGTTAATCTCAAATCAGCTGACTGGTCTGGTCATGTTTGGCATATTCTCAAACTTGATAATAATTTAAAAATTATGTTTCTTCTGTTCATCAGTTTTATTTTTCCACTCAGTTACCCAAGATTTATGTCTTGCTTTTTACCATAATCACGGAATGTTCCAGTCTGATTCAACTGAGAAAAAAAAAATTAAGAAGTACTTTAAATACTTCTCACAGAGGGAATTTAATAGAAGAGATTAGCTGCACAGGTGTTCAGAGAGCTCTGAAGCTAAACAGAGGAAGTTAAGTCGGATTAGCAGCAACCAGGAGATGTGAGAGGGACAGCAACGAAGGAAGGTTACCATTGTCCAGAAAGCAGAGGCAAGACCAATGGGAGTAAGGTAGCAGCAAGGTGGGAGATCAATGTAGGGCCTGCAGCCAGATGAGAAGTGAAGTGTCAAGGGAAATAGCCACTATTAAGGCCATTGATTAAGTCAAAAAGACAAGTGTTTCTATCCTCCTTCTTTTCAGTGTTCTACTACCTTCTCTTTTTTACTCCACAGGCCCAGATTCCATCAGGAAAGGGAGTTTGGAAACTATAATGAGGATAAGAAGGGGGATAGAGAGCTAGAGAAAGACAACAAGAGCGTGTGTATGCGAAAGAGAGAGAATTATGAGAGAACAAGCCAAGGAAAAAAAGGCTAACTTGATGCATTTTTTTATGCTCTGATTGATCTATAACCAAGGTGCAGATATTGAACGTGGACAGTAAAGTTAAGCATTTATTTAGGAGATATGATTGAGGAGATCAGATTTGTGCATTCTTGAGACAGAAGGAATATGGAGGGGCTGGGTAGTTGCAAAATCACTTGGGAAAACTCTGAAGCTAAAAGAAGAAAGCCAAATCAGAGATTTCTTTGGGATGATACTGTCTATGGAAATGAGAAAGCTGTACGGCAAGCCACACCTGCTATGGATGAATGTTTCTTCCTCTCAAAATGAAGATATTTCAACCCTAAACCCCATGTTATGGTATTAGAGGTTTGTGAGCTTATTAGGTCATGAGGGAAGGACCCTCAAAAATGAATTAGTAAGCCAAATGCTACTGGCTATAATCCTAGCTACTCAGGGGCTGAGATCTAAAAATCGCAGCTCAAAGCCGACCTGCGCAAAAAAGTCCATGGGACACTAATCTCCAATTAATCACCAAAAAGTCTGGAAGTGGAACTGTGGTTCAAGTGGTAGAGTGCTAGCTTTGAGCAAAAAGCTCAGGGTCAGGGTCCAGGCCTTTAGTTTTGTGCCCAATAAGGGCACAACAAGAACTGAGTCAGTATCCTTTTAAGATTGTCCCAAGGAAACTTATTTTCCCTTTTTACTATGTGAGTCACAATCTATGAATCAGGAAATGGGTCCTCAATGGCTTGACCTTGAGCTTTCTTGAACTCTGAAAAACAAGTTTGTGTTGTTTAATTCAATCTTATGGCGTTTTATTTTAGGAAAAAGAGTGATCTAAGACATAAGACCTTTTTTTGGAACTTAATGACTAAGGACAGCATAGTTTCATTATTCATGTCACAATTAGGTATTCTGCATCTGTAACTTTTTTATTTCAACCCTTTCTGCCCCAATAACTTCTCAAATGTACTCCCAAAGAGCATTATTATTCATTGCAGAATTGATTTATGTTTTATCATAATGAAAAGCTTTGCAGCCCATGCATCATTTCAGGTAAGCATATTTTGTGACAAGAAAAAAAAAGTCTGAGTGAAAGTTAGAAGTAGCTACTGTTGGAAGATTGACAGTTTGTTGAAATGTCCAGACAGAGTTTGCAATGGCTTCAACAGCTTGTGTAGTGTTTAACAATTCCCAAGGGGACTCAGACTCAATAAAGAAAGACTTCTCACCTGCAAAAAAAAAAAGTTTAATATTTGGCTACATTAATTCTTTTCATCCTCACTGGTGGTATTGCTGTCTTGAGTCTCAATTAAGTATACTTACATGAGATAGTCTTCACGCCATACTTCCTCATTAGCATCTCATTACCCTGGACCATGACCTGATGCCGTCCTTTCTCATTTTGATTTTCAGACCTTTCCATTCTAGTTGTACTCAGTGGAACTATTACAGATCAGCACATCTTTAATGAGTGAGAGTTCACTAAGGTCTTCTTCAACCCATTTGGTCAGAAGTTTCTATGAAGAACATCACATTTACCTGAGGATATAGGTTATTTCCAAGGACGACTTAGAGGTCTAACTTGAGCAGTAATTTGTTCCAGTAAATCCCCATTTCATCCTTAGCATGGCATCTTTTTCAGTCAAAATATCCTGAGCAATTTTGCATCTCTACATTTTTGACTCTTTAGCAGCTTGAGGACATTTAACATAATTGAGTAATGGAAGGAGGAAAAGCTTACATAGTAAATTGGATGAGAATCTGAAATAAGAACCTATTTTCATTTTCTTCCAGGTATTTTTTTCAGTTTGCTTCTATTTATTTGTTTGTTTATTTTTTACAGAACCCATAGTTTTTGTCACTGTGGAAGTCTTGTTTAAGGGATTACTAAGATACCCTAGTACTAATAATACATATCAATAAAACTATTTAATGCTAGTCCTAATACCTTGACATATCTATTCTCTGCCTATGTTTAGAATTAACTGAGAGATAACAAAGAAAGTAAGCACCTAATGAGAGCTGAAAAAACTATATAGTGTTCTTTGGAGAATGTGACTTGGGTCAAATTCTCAAAAATGTCCCCCAGAGTTAAATAGATTAACCCATCTAGCACTAGGAAATAATAGGTTTCTTCCCACAGATAGAAAGCCTGCCTCTGTAAAATTTAGTGTATTAAAGAGCCAGCTGGATGTGCTTTCTCTGCAGACAACAACACCAAAATCCAAAGAGGAAGCAAAGGATTGAGCTTCAAATGAATCCAGCTTTTTGCTCTATTTATTAAGTATTTTCTTCTCTTTTTGGAGCAGATGTATGGGAAGTAAAAAGCAAGGTCTCTCCACAAACAAAACCACAAAGGTCTGATAGCAATGTCAAAGTAATAGACTTTACAATATACAATGCAGAGGGCATTGATATTTGTATTATAATGAATGAAATGGATAAAGTTCATTGTATCGTACAGAAAACTAGATTCCACTTAGCCCTAAGAGAAAATATGAGGATATTAAAATATTTTCATAATAATGAAAACATTGATGATAGAAAAGAATATGAATTCATATGGCCATTTATACCAAAATTTTTATAGACTCCACTATAGCAAAATAAAGAGCATTTGATTTCAAAATTTATGGACATTATACAATCCATTAAGAAAAAAGCACAAGCAAAGGGAAAAGATGGAAGGGAGAAAAGTAGATGAAAGGAAGGAAAAGAGAATAATTGGGGTTATAGAAGCAATCATATTCTTGAGTTTAAATTTTTTACAAGTTCATAAATACTTACTGGACATTATATTGTAGTGATGAGTGTCTGTGTATTCTATGATTTCCACAATTCAGTACTATTCACCCCAGACAAACTTTATTTATATGTACCAGGGTACCCAAAAATGTTATAACAGCATTGTTCAAAATCCTTTCAGACTGGAAATACAATGCACATCCAACAAGAGCAGAGTGGATTAAAAAGATATGTTTATATTAAATGAAATTTCATATATCAGGACGAATGAATGTGCAGCTGCACACAGTACATCTAATCTGCAGAACAAGTATTTGAACAAAAGAATGGAGACACAAAAGCATACAGTAATACATCTACATGAAATCCTAAAATTGCAATAATAAAATTATAGAGTATATATTTAATTAAAAATTAACTTAGAAATCAAGAAGCATGACATGATAGTGCCTCTGGTGTGCTTACATAATTCTAATGTGATAAGTAGTGATTATATAGATATTCACTCTGTAATCATTCAAGTAGACCTACTATTATGACCTCATTGTGTACTTTTCAAGTAAAAGTTACTTATTTTCTATAAAGAGAAAAGAAGGAAAAGAGGCAGAATATTGCTTTTAAAATACTATCTGGAAAAGGATAAAGTTCAAAAACAAAATTACTTGCTTTTAATCATGTATTATAAACACTGTGACATAAGATCATCCATTGTTCACTGGTGTCCTATAGAGTGGCTAATTAAATCTTAACTGAAACTGAGCCCGAAATCTAAGTCATAAGCAAGTAGCTCTTTTTCTCCCTTTTCTATTACCTGGTACCTTTTATGTACCCATAGAGGATATTTATTGTTTATATAATATTACATTTGAAAACTGAATGAACATTCCAATTATTTGACTTTTGAGAGGAAAACCGTCAGCCAATCGTGAATAAGAAAATAATAGAAAGGATTTATGGTCATCAAACCTAGTTTTTGTCCTCTTTCCTGATCTTTACTTAACCAGTGATAAAGTAGGACTGAAGAGTAGATTGGCAGTTGGATAAGAAGTAAATGCTGGTTGTTGGTCTGCCTTTGTACAGAAAAAGGTACTTTGTGGATCTTATTACAAAGAACACCTGTTCCTCCCCAGTCCTGTCCAGAACTATGGAGGTCAGAGACTTCACCAATGTTCCTTGTGCCATCCATCTCACTGGGGAAGCAAAATGACAGGGAAAGTTGCAGGGGATGGTAGAGGCTGTGCATATATTTACTCTGCTCTGCATCTACTTGCACTCTCAAAAATAGTACAAAATAGCAATGGATTCTTCCCTTACCTATGTAAGTGAGATGAAAGAGAGACTCTGTAGACCAGATATCCCAGAGGAGACACCTGAAAGAGAACTTTAGAAGACTGAGCAAATGCTTAGACTCATTTCTGTATCTTGGTAGCTTCATCTTTGTGAGTTGTTTGCCTTAAGTTGACTTACTTGCCACAAGATGGGGCAAGAGAAATCTCAAAAGATAACGTTATATTTGCATAAAACAATAATAGATAAGATTAAAACAGATATCCTCCTTCAACATATTTGTTAGGCTATTTAGTATTCAGGATACAATCATGAAAATCAAACAAAGGTGAATGTTGGGCTTGGAAAAAGAGTGAAAGTGTTAAATGATTGAGAAAATAGAATGTTACTAAATCTGCTTGGAAGTTACTATTTGCCATTTTCTATACCAGGCACAATGGAAGCTTGGACAGCAATTACACTGAATAAGTCATATCACATGTACTTGAGCTTCAGACCATTTGATTTTTAAATTGTAATGCATCCAGTTGTTTCCATCTCTATTACCAGGATGTTATACTTGATCTCAATGATTGTTCTAGAAGCACTGTCCAATGGGCTGTGATCAAATGTCTTTCTTGAGGTGAGTCACTGTTTACTTAATTCAGAAAAAGCTGTGTAAGACAGACTCTGCAGTTTGAGGCTTTAGACAGTCTTTCTCTTTATTGATGCATTTACAGTATCTTCTCATTTTGATTTCTTCCATTGCAAGTAAATTCCCTAGCATTTAACCAAGGAGACATTGGGGAAAGGTAATTAAGTAATCATTTTCCTGTGGTGATATTTGCGGTCTTGTCAAATGAATCAGCTGCTAGCATGCCAGTAAAGGTTGCCTCCAAACTGAGCATGGTTTACTATAATGGAAGCAGATGGTTTACCGAGGTGGGAATGAGAACTGATTATTGATTTGCTATCCTTGTAACGACATCAGTGGAGAGCCATAATGGACTGTACCACTTGTAGCAGAGTAAATAGCCATTTTTATATTACTTGCTTTCTTGCAAATTGGCTACTAGCAGCGAGAGGAAAATATATGGCTGTCTCATATCTCAAAGCACTAAACAAATTGCACTAGAGGAATGCAGTGAAGCATGGGAGAACGTTTGTGGATATTTATAACTCGAGCCTGGGCTGAAAACTCCACATTAAAAAGTTCACAATTCTTCCCGTTTATTTCTCACAGTCATTTGGGTATTGCATTTTTAGCGGCTGTGGTTATTTTGGAATAATGTGTAATTGTTTCTTCCTTTCACAACACTGGAGAAATACTCTAGGTCTCCTATCAATTTGTTATTTTCATGACACACTATAAGCTTATGTTCTTGGTTTGTATTTCTTCAAAAAGAAAAGGTGTCCACAGTAAAATAATAGGAAGGAGAATCAGGATATAAGAATGAGACTTGGAAAAGGATTCTTTTTTTATTACTATCTTCAGATAGTTTTTCACAGGGGTTTCGATTCAACATGTCAGTTATGAACAACACTATGCAACATAAATAAAGGCTCTAATGTTTTTAGAATGAAATTGGGGTCCTTCAAATTCTCTTTCTCCTTAGCCATGGAGGACCTGATGCCTTGCTCTCATTCATCTTGACCCAGGCCTGCCCAGAGAAGCTGCCTGGGTCCACTCGGCACTTTTTCCCCTCACAGAGTTTTTTCCCTATTGGTAGTGCTCTGAGTGAATCGGTATCCATTTCACTGTTGATTCTGTTTGGAATTTGGATGATCATGTATGACACTGGCCTACACAGTGCATTTGAGACATTGCAAAAGGGTGTTTCCATGGTTAACACATACACAGAAAATAGCTTTGGAGGTTATTGGGGGATCCTGCAGATATTTCAGCCCCTAACTAGGATAGTGAATTTCTATCTAGATTCTGAAGATACGTCAAACTTCAGCAGCATGTCACATTAAATACTGGTATCTATGTATTGGGCACAGAAAATAGAATTATGTGTATCACGTGGTTCTTGTCTATAATGCTTCTAAACCTTTGGGATTTGTTTGAAGTCTTACAGAGACTGGAATATTTTCAAATGTTGATATCATCAAACCATACTTTTGAATATAAGTCACATGCCTTTCTGTCAAACCTCAAGAAGGAAATTTAGAACATATTACCAATGGGATACAGATAGTACTTAGCAGTAGTTTAGTAGTAGCAGTTTAGCAGTCACTTATATTCCTTATAATGGAATATATGATCGTATGATACCTATATTAATTTCTTCCTAAGCTTATTTTGAATGGATTGTTGAGAGAGGATGATATTTCTCCTCTTTAAGTAGAGAATGGTACTGTCTTATTTTTACAAAATATTTTCATCTCTCCTTTACTATTCCTCTGTTTTCTCTCATTCTCTTCTTGTTTACATAATTTATTTCTATGTGGAGACCAAGTTATAGTTTAATCACAATTGGTAAGTTGACTATTCAATCATGATTTTGCCAATTAAATCACAGGCCATGCAATAAATATATCTGTGTAAGTCCACTGTTTTTACAGAAGTCTGTATCTCAGTGGTTCTCAAAGAGAGGTGATTCTGATACTTCAGTGGGCATTTGGCAATGTCTGGAGATATATCCTGGGGCTGGGGCTTGAACTCAGGGTCTGGGCACTGTCCCTGAGCCTCTCTACCACTTGAGCCACAGCATCATTTCTGACTTTATCTGTGTAGGTGGTGCTGAGGATTCGAACCCAGGGTTTTGTGCATGCTGGGCAAGCACTCTATACTGAGCTACATTCCCAGCCCCGATGTCTGGATATATTTTGATTGATATACTAGAGATTTGAGGAGCTGCTATTGACATCTAATGGTTGGAAGACTGGATGCTGCTACATTCACAGGTCAATCACCCTCAACAAAGGATTACAAACAGTTGAAAGACATGCTCTAGCTCAGAGTATCATCACTCATCTCCTAAGTCGTAGATTTTATACTTTTTAAAAAAACTAGTTTTCCATTTGATACTCTAATTGAAAAGTATACAATATTCTGAAAACATTATTAAATGATTATTAAATTTTCTCATTATAAACAGGATGTCAAAACTTTTTATCATAAAGATGAATAATCTATTGTAAGAAATGAAGACTTGAAAATATAAAAATTTAATTCCACAGTGGAATTAAACCACAAATCAATACCAAAGAGATAAAAACAACAAGTTTAAATTTAAGCAAAGTCTTTTCAATACTACAAGATAACAGAGGAAATGACAAAGATTATGAATCATTTTGAGAATAATAATAAAAATATGACATAAAAATATGACAGAAAAACTAGTAAGAAATGTAGTTTTAAAAATAAGTTGGATACCTGGGCACTTGGCTCATGTCTATAATTCTAGCTACTCAGCAAACTGAGATATTAGGGTTACATTGCGGGGGAAGCCAACCTGGGCAGTCAAGTCTGTGAGACTCATATCTAATTAACCACCACAAAGTCAAAAGTGGAGTTGTGACTCAAGAGGCAGAGCACCACACTTGAGCAAAAAAGCTGAAATAGCATCCAGGTCTCTAATTTAATTCCCAGTAACAACAGATATACACACCAGATACACACACACACACACACACACACACACACACACGTACCATGGACTAAGTTGTTAAACAAAAACAAATACAAAGAAATCCTTTAAGCACTCATCTCAAGGATATAAAACTCCTAAATCATAAAATGCATATGAGCTCCCTGGATAAATAAAAATGCTTATAATTAATAACTGAGATTATGCTAAGAACGTAAGAATAATTTACTAATCAAAAATACCGGACTTTGTTAGGTCAACCAAAATAATCATGTTCATTCAAAGCATAAAGAAGAAATTTTGAGTATAAAATGCATAACTAAAAATAATAGCTCTCTGTAAACTTAAACTTTACCAGAATTTATTAGTATAGTAAGAAGTATTTACCAAAAACCCTATAGTTTTTTATTACACTTAATGGAGAAAATAAGTATATATTTCCTTTTGAATTTGGGTACAAGTCAGCCATTTCCTTTCTTACAACTTAGTAACTTTTAGTATACTATATTCATAAGGCAATACATGTTTCTTTGTTTCTTTGGGGTTCATTTTTTCTGCTCCTAAAGACAGATTTAAATGCTATTTTCAATGCCTTGCTTATTTTGATGATGGGTAGTTCTTAATCCACTGCAGAGAACAATTTGGTTTTTTTCTCAACAGAAAATTGTATTAAAATGCATAGGGATAGTTTTTACTAAAGATTCAAACAGTATATTTGCCTGATGCATATATATATATATATATATATATATATACGTGCATATGTATGTGTGTATGTAATATATGAATACACTGGTATTTTGTGGTTATGGTCACAGCTAAAGTAATTAATTGAATGATGGCTATCTGAAAAAGGCACTAGGGGGCACCTAACAACAGTGACACATCAAAGGAGGGAGATGAGGGCTTCATCTTAAGACAGCATGAAGAAGATGATTTGTCTGTAATTTGCTAATTCTAGCATGCAAAAGTACTCTCTATACTTATGATGTGTTTTTTTGTTTGTTTTTTGGGGGGTCTGGTAATGGGGCTTGAACTCGGCCTGGGCGCTGTCCCTCAGCTCTTCAGCTCAAGGCTAGCGCTCTACCACTTGAGCCACAGCGCCACTTCCGGCTTTTTCCTTTTTTGCTTATGTGGTCCTGAGGAATCGAACCCAGGGCCTCATGCATGCAAGGCAAGCGCTCTACCACTGAGCCACCTTCCCAGCCCCTATGATGTGTTTTTAAATTCAAGGACTTCTCACAGGGGAAGTCTGTCTCTTACTCTTACGTGTGGCACAACATTAACAGTCAGATACATCTTTCTATTCATTGTAATACTTTAGTGATTGTGTGTATCAGCCCTGCACAGACTTCTGAAACAGATAAAACAAGGATTATATTTGTGAACATTACTCTTCCTATTTGTTTTCAAAATTCTTGAGAAGTGAATTGAAAGCTCACTGCGGGAATGTGTTAGAACATGGTGATGAGATACACAGAAAAACTGAGGTATGTGTTTTATCTGAATAACTCAGAATTCTCAAGTAGAAGTTAAACATTGCAGCTCTTTACTGCTGAAGTAGATGACAGTGGAATCAACAGTTTTAGTCAGATGGAAGAAAAAAAATGACTCACTGTTACATGGGAAAAGCAGTAAGAAGGATGACTAGGCACTTACCAGAAACAGTGCAAGAGAAAAGAATACATTAAATACCATTAAAATGCTAACAAACAAAAGTACAAGAATAGAATCAACCCTATATTTAGTAATTTATACTGCTAATTTTTCAGGGAAATAAAAGACATTCACAAAATACTTTCAGGTAGTTTGTAAATTGAAAATGTGTGTGTGTGTTCTTTATGTTAAATGATACGAGGTAGGAACTCAGATCTCCACAAAGGTAAATATAAAATGTACATTTATATAAAGGTACATACAAGATGAACCAAATAGACCGTATTATAAAATATAAAATACATCTCAATAAATTTGACTGAAATAAGCAAATAATAAAGTCAAGACATGCAGCATAGTGGTATGTTACTTACCTAGCATGCCTGAGAAACTAAGATTAAAAGCTTCCATGCAAAAAAAAAGTAATTAAATTAGAAATAAATATCAGAAAACTATGGAAGCCTCCAAATATAAGGAAATGGAGGGATATGTTTCTAAATAACGCATAATCCGCACAGCTACAAATGACATTGAACCTTTTTACTTGAGTTTTAACTATTTTAACTCATTGCTAACATCTGTTGTGCAAGAGGATTGTATTGTGATATTCACCCAACTGTATCTGATGTACCCGGATCAAACTCACCCACCTAGTGCTTCCACATACTTCATTATAATTCTCCTTAAAATAATTTCAGCAGTCTCTGATTGGTTTGTTTGAGCAGGCAGAAAGCTCTCTGCCTTACCCAATGAAATATACAAAACACTATATTGAAAACGAACTTTACAACTTCGGCGAGGGAGAGGGGGTAGTTGTGGAAGTGGGAGGGAAGGGATTGTAGGGGGAAACAAAGGAAATCAATAGGAAATGTACTCATTATCTTGCTCAAGTAACTTTAACCCCTCTGTACGGTATTTTCACAATAAAAAATTAAACAAAAAATGTAAAAAATAATTCCAACAGATTTGATTTTCTATTTTCAATAAATACATATAAAGTGCTTTGACCGTATTCATTCTCGTTTATTCTCTCGTTGTCCTCCATGCACCTCCCATTAGAACTCGTTTGATCTTCCCATCATTCTCCTTCCTCTCCATGTTATTTTCATCAATTGTGTAGAGAAGTTGAATCATGAACCAAGCTATTTCACATACAAGTATATTATCAGAATAACCCACTTTATTGTTCTTTCTATTTTTAGAGATAGTCACAACATATTTTATTCTGATATCAGTTATCTTTTATCATTTGGTTTCCTTTTCCTTTCATTCTTCTTTTCCACATTTACTAAACTGTCATATATCTATCTATCTATCTATTTATCAATCTATCTATCTATCTATCATGTATCCAATATCAATCAACATTCCACAAATGCATGAAAACATTCAATATCTGGTTTTATAATTTTGGTTTATCTCATTTGACATGATTATCTCCAGTCCCATCCATTTACTTGCAAATGGCATAATTTTCTTTCTCTTTATCAGTGAACAATATACCATATTTTCTTTATCCATTCATTGGTCATTGGACACCTTGGTTGAATTTTACTAAAATTGTAGACTTTTTTTAAGATGAGGAGAGAGGCAAGATAGGCAAAGCACAGAGGATGTTAGTATGCCACCTCTCTGAATGATACTATAATGCAAATGCCATGTCATAAATTTCCCCATAGCCATAGGCCATGCAACACCAAGAGTCAATCCTAAACTATGTGTGGTTGCTTGCAATGGGAATCCCATCACCTGTAGTTGTGAGTAGGATGATCATGAGTTCTAGTCTAGCCTGAACTGTTTAGTAAGTTTGATCCCAGCCTTCATTACATAGTAAGACCCTATTATCAAAAAGAATAAAACAGACTACTCAAGAGGCAGAGGTCTGAGAATCACAGTTCAAAGCCCACCATGCAAGGAAGTATATAATACTCTAATCTCCAATAAACTACTCAGAAAAAGTTGGAAGTGGAGTTGTGGCTCAAGTAGTAGAGCACATACCTTGAGCACAAAGAAACTCAGAGACAGTGCCCAGGCCCTGAGTTTAAGCCCCAGGACTGGCAAAACAAGCAAACAAACAAAAAAAAAAAACCAGGAAGTTCTAACCATTGATTGTAGGAGTTGGACATATGTCAATATAGGCTATCTATTTTAACAGACACATTATGATAGCAAGGGGGCATTACTGGCTGGGAAAAGCTGGGTAGAAGTGGGAGAAGAATGGGTAGATGGGGAACCTTTGTGACTTGTATATGATTTTGACTGTGAACCAAACATCTCCAAAAAGAGAATTACACTGTAAAAAAGAATAGAGTTTACCAAAACAAAATTTGTAAGCTGGAGTTAAAATAAATTTCAAAGAGAAATTGTAGCTCTCAAAAGTGCTTATAATAGAAAGGAAGGAAGATTTGATGAAAGTGATATCATTCTCATTTTCTATATAACCATACAGATAAACAGTATAAAATCCAAACAGTATGAAAGTAAAGACATAATCTGAAAGTTTAAAAATATAATATATTCAGAAGAAAATATAGGAGAAAACTATATTTCAACCTTAGGAATAGACAAAGATTTTATAAATGAGAACTTAGACTTATCATCATAAGAACTGACTCAGCAATATCAAGCTTTAACTCAGCAATATCAAGCTTTAGAGTCAGTCCTTACCATATGACTTTTTGTAAAAGAGAAAAATTCATGGAACTAATTTTGTCAAAGTAAAAGCATGTAGACTTTTGAAAATACTAATTAAAAATGAACAACCAAGGAATCAGAAGTGAAAAAAATGTGCAAGACATATACATATACTTAGAATTAATACATTTCTATGAGTTGATAATTAAAAGAGAGATCAACAAAAGTAAGAAAATACTTGAAATAGTTATATCAAAAAGAAAGATACACAAAGCCTCAATTGAATAAAATAAGCACAAAAATGCTTCTTGTTAGCCCATATATATAAACTTCTTCAAGATGGAAACTTGTGAGAGGAAGGAAATCAGTATAACAATGGGGTATAGAGAGTTGGAGTAGGGAAGAGGGCTGAAGTTATTGTCTGAGATGTTGATAGAATTTAGATTTTACTATGGTGTGCTAACACAATGATTTGCTGCATTTACAGATTTTTTTAAATTCAGTGTGAATATTTCTAATATCCCCAATTTTAAATGACCAATGTTTGAGAACTAATTTGTGATGAGTTTATATGTTTAATAACTAGCCTTTACAAACTAGTTCCAATCAACCACTGAATACTGGTGAGTCTGCTTGTCAAATATTATGAAACTATACTATGAATTGGTATTTCCTTAGGAGTAAACTATACCTTAATTTCAAAATTGAGAAAATAAGAATTTATTGGCTCTTCAAGATATTATAAATAAAGCAACTTTATCTGGAAACCCTATTTGCTTCAATATCAGATTCATTTGCTTTGTTTTGTGTAGAACCTCCTCCTGGAGGATAGTTACTTTATAATGTGTATTCAGTTTCTAAAATAAAACACAATACTAAGCGCTAGACACTGTATCCAAATGGATTATATCTAAAAACAAGGATAGGCCCACTTTCACGCTAGTACAGAGAACGGTACTCAGTCAGATAATCCACTATGCTTGTTGATAGAGTGAGGTTTCACCAACCAGCTGCTTCTCTCAGGAATTTGAAATGGGCTACACTCACAGGCTTTTGTTTGAGGGAATTGAATTTTTCCTAAAGTAAATTTGATCACATCCACTAAAGACTGTGTAGGCTGAAGAACATAGTGAAACTGTAACCGGTTCTTTTTGAAGGTGGATACAAGTGGAAATGGGTAAGGTGAATGGAGAGGGTTAGTATGGCCTAAGTACTTTATATACATGAATGAAAATAGAAGGATAAACTTGTTGAATTTCTTTTAAGGAAAGTGTGAAGGGGATGTGGAAGTGGGAGGGAGGGTTTGGATTTGACCAGAGGATAGTGTGAATAAAATGTATCACAGTGAAACGTCCCTGGATGAGCAATAAAGGCTCAAAAAAATGAAGAAGACAATTGACAGATTGAAGAAGACAGGGGGGAAAACACAAAGACAAGAAGAAATGACACATTTATTTGATGATAATCACCATATCATCTATTCCCCATCATCATGGCAAGTTTATTACATATAATCATATTCAATCATTACAAGATTACAAACAGAATAAAAGGTTTATTTGTCAAGATTTAGACAGGAAAGGATAGCTATTATAGGTATTAAAAATTGATACATTGAACAGGGAAGAATGCAGTGATAGTATACAAAGCATATCCTCTGAATCCAGGGAAACTGTATGCATGGGGTAGGGATGGGATAGGAATAGGAGAGAATAGTGGAGTAACATCACTCAAGAAGCATTCTACTTATAAGGAGACAGGTTGAATGGTAACCCTTTGTACAAGTAAAGATAATTTAAAAACAGATACATTTATTTTAACAATTGTTTCATTGGCCTATATTATTTACACAAAGTGAGGGATTTCATTGTGGTATTTCTCTACATGCAAATAATGCACTTTGTTCAGTGTCCCTCTGTTATCCTTTTTATTCCACTCCCTTATGTCCCTCTTCTTTAACTTTCTTGTAAATTTTTAAAAGATTAGCTTTAATATGAACTTTTAAAATATGCATGCAATGTACTTAGATCATATCCTCCCCATTGACTCTTACTTTTCTTCCTCCAGCTGGATTCCTTCTACATATTGTCTCATATTTTCAAGAATCTTTGCTTTAAATCTAGATTCCTCAATGCAGAGAAAACATGTGGCATTTGTCTTTCTGAATCATGCTCTTTTACTCAACATGGTGTGAATTAGACCTTACATAAATATGGAGCATGGTGGGAAAGTGAAAGACTTGAAAGAAGGAGATGGGATCACAAAACTTTAGTCAACTAAAGAAATAGACAAAGCAGAGCTTTCAGATAAATGCAAAAGCCAGGCCATAGAAGTAGGTATGGTGAAGGGGTTAGTTACTTGGAAACTATTAGTAGATCCTTTATCTACCTAACAATCTGTTGATTGTAGTCTTGGTGCCACTATTGGCTACCAGAGCCAGCAACAATAGGAGTAAGATGTAGGATTCCACATTCAACTACCATCATGTCTGGGATAGTGAGCTTTTAAAGTTGTGATGTCTGATTCACTTCAACTTCTCAATCCTGATTAATTTCTTCTTTTGGCCAGCTCTGATCTGGAATAAGAGAGTGAAGAGAAAGTGGAGACTTATAGACCTTATTTAAAATGTCCACTTGAACATTTTAAGGAATACATATCAACCTGATTAAGTTAGTAAGGGTGTTTCCAGAGTAAACTGAATATGAACCTGAGTGGTCTTGGTGTGGATGGGGACATTCCATCAGCAGTCAATAGAAGATAAAAAATATAAAAAGCAACCTGACTTCATCTCTGCTTTTTTTTTTCTGCTTCATTGGACCTCCAAACTCTAAGCTTGCCAAGCTTTGACTCTAGGATTTATACCTCCAGCTTCTGAAGTTTCTAGCTTTCAACTAAGAGTTATGCCATCAATTTTTCTGGTCCTGAGGTATTAGTATTTATATTTAGTCTGGCTTCTGAGATTCCATGATTTCTAGTTTGCAGATTGTCTGTTGAGGACAACTCAGCCTCCCAAGTTCTAGGATTGCTGGAATGTACCTCTAGATCCACAAGAGATACTTATCTTTATGCATCCTATTAGTTCTGTGTCTCTGGAAAACCCTAACATATAAAGGATACCTTAAAAATTAACCCACAATATAACTCACCCACTGTAAAGATGAGAAAAGGAAAGTTCAAAGCATTTAACCCAATTTCACCAGATTGTTATGCACTTATCCAAGCTGTGGCCTGAGACCATCAGATGCTACCTCTATTCATTACCATCATTCTGTGAGAAAGTACAAGATTATCCATAGGCTCTTCCGATTTCCACATTGATATACATGTCTGTACAACATTTTTCACTTAAAGTATGAGAGACAGAGAGACACAGAGACAGACAGAGACAGAGTTATCGAGACAGGGAGAGAGAGAGAGAGACTAGTAGGGGAGGAGGTCAGGGGGCAAGGACATGCCCTGTAATCTACTTTTTCCAGCTCTTTAAAACCTCCTAAGTTGCCAGCACATTCCAATACAGTGCCATCAACTGGGGACAAAACCTTCAACACATAAATATATGGGGATATTTTATGTTCAACAGCACTTCCATATTCAAATTGCTTCTTTGAGGGATATACACTTTGTATGAAAGCTGCCCTACATATAATCTTAAAGATTCAATAACATACTACATAAAATGGCCTTAATAATACTTTGGCTGTGGGCTTCATAAAGAGAGACAAGCATGGGTCAGGAGTTCTGGAATAAAGTTCAGCTTTGCCACTTAATACATCTGCTCTAGTCAGACTGTGTGAATTTAATTTTTATCATCTGCACATGGGGATAATACTCTCTATTTCCCCAAGATTATTGTAAAGACCCAGAGAAATTATATATCTAAAGGTTTTGTGTTTAAGACAGTTAAGAGATTCATCACCCACATGATCCTTAGGTTTAGGATTTTCCAGTGTTCCACATTGCTTCTGAGACCATTTTGGGATCTTCTGTTCTCTATAGATAATCTTTCCACTGTAATCATTTCTACTATCTAGGGAGGATTTGAAAAAAATTAATTTGTGCACAAAATACAATCCACAGACAAACATGAAGCTTTGTTATTGCTTTATTATCACCTCATACTTAATGGTTTCCTTTTAGAAATGTTGAAAAGTTAAACTGGTATTGTCCACCTGCTCCCACACTATCTACCTCAGCTCTCATCCCGATGAAAACCCCTAGCTTCACTCCCTTTGGAAATCCCATGAAAGCATGCAGCTGACCCAGAGTTATGCCTCAGCACCTTGTGTAGAGGGATAGTTCAGGGTGGTTATCTCTTGAGTTTCCCAATCCTTTACGGAAGATGTATTTCTAATCTGTGGCGTGAAGACCTTTTGCTTACCCTGTTAGATTAAATCACAGGCCTCCTTATCAGTGCAGAGCTGAGAGAAGGCTTGCAAATTGAATATAGACTTTACCTGTGAGCAGCATGACAAATCAACTCAATCCAGTGCATCACTGCAAGTCACAGTCATCTTTGTCCCAGGTGTTTCTCTAACCACAGCACACACCAGCAATCAGAGTGCAATTATACCTCCTCCAAGTCAAGAATTTAGCAGTATCTCAGCTTAAAATGACTTTCTACTGAGGAAAGTCATTTATATTGAAATCTTTTGGTTTTAAAAAATATTAAGTGAAGTAAGCCAGGCCCAAAGAAACATAGGTCCCATGGTTTCCCTTATTTTCAATAACTAGTATATGTCTGAGACAAGCAGAAATGGTCGACAAGTTGATGTTAGGTGAAATGAACCCCAAGATAAGGACTCAAATATTTTTTCTTGCTTGCTATTGTTTCTAACACATTTATAAGATGATTTTTTGTTACTTTGTATGTTTCCCCCCCCCACAGTATAACCCCTGTTTTCACTGTATTTGATGTTGGTATAATTTGTGGAGGGGAAGGAAAAAACAAATTGTTTAAGTAGGGATACAGGTGGACCCATTGCAACAATGAGATGTACAAGTCATTATGTCAAAAAACGAACTTTACAACTGGTGTGGGAGGAGGTTGGGGCGGGGAGGGATGGGAAGAGGAAACAAAGGAGGAGGCAACAATGCTTGATAATGTACCTTGCTCATGTAATTGTAACCCCTCTGTACAGTATTTTCACAATTAAAAATATATATAAAGGGAAAATGAATGAGACACCACATAGCCAAGGACTTTTGTTTTAATCATCTCAGGCTGCTTTTCTTTTTGATGACGTCTGAGGAGAAATAATGTGTAAGGCAAGTTCCACACTGTGTGTGGAATCTCCCTGAGTCACAAGGTAGGACAGCTGGCATGAAGCAACAAGAAGGGCAGGGACTTCTTCTTAGCAAGCTAGACTTGAATTTCTGGCATAGCATCCTTTTCTGGGTAACTCAAAGGACAAAGTAACATGCTTTTCTTTGAGATAGCATTGCCTACCTGCAAAAATCAATTTCTTTTTTTGAAAGCATAAGATAGCTAGCATACAGACACTAGATATATGGATGATAGGTTATAAATAGATGGATGATAGGTAGGTAGGTAGGTAGGTAGATAGATAGATAGATAGATAGATAGATAGATAGATAGATAGATAGATAGATAGATAGATAGATGATACGCAGATAGATAAATCTCTTTGAGGCAAAGTCTTGTTATGTAGCACAGGCCTGCCTGAAACTCATGATCATACTACTGTTGATTCCTGAGCACTCACTTTACACACACCTGCCACCATGCTCAGTCTCAGTTTATATTCAGATAAAAAATCCTGTGTGTGTGTGTGTGTGTGTGTGTGTATACACTTGCATGCACATGAGTGTGCGTGTATGGGTGTGCCGGTCCTGGGGCTTGAACTCAGGGCTTGAGTATTATTGCTAAGCTTTTTTTTTCTTAAGTCTAGGCCTCTACTACTTGAGCAACATCTTCACTCCTGGCTTTTTGGTGATTAATTGGAGCTGAGAGTCTCACAGACTTCCTTGACTAGCTTAACTTCGAACTGTACTCCCCAGACATCAGCACCTTTAGTAGATAGCATTAAAGGTAGGAGCCAAGCATATACAGAGACCAGCTCTGAGAACTAGTCAGTGGCCTATGGTTTATAACATCACAGAAACCTCTAGGAAGTTTCTTAAGGACTTTATTTTTCACCTGAGTCCCTCAAGCCAAAGTCAATATAGGATTCCTGCAGTTATGTTCATGTTTGATGGCCTTCAATGCAGAACAAAAAGAGCCAGTTGTGCTGATCATACTATTTGTGCCTATAAGAATGCACATTGGTGTTGGCCAGAGCTGAAATTCCCAGTATCCCTTAGGCCTCTGGAAAGGAGAAATAGATGATCAAATCTTCTGTAAAGATGAAGAATCAGGTGTTAGGTACCTAAGCTAATTACACAAAAATACCACCTGAAGCTATATGGAATATTTTCAAATTAGTAGTCAATCCAACAGATCTAATCTAATAAATCAGAGGTAATGAAGGAGGAGAAATGGCTCTTTTGGTCCTAGGGCCATTGAACATTTTTGTCTGGATAATCTTGTCTCCATGGCACCAGAAAAAAAGAAAGGATAGGATAAGCAGAAATGACGTTAAGAATCACAGGCATGGTAGGGACAATTAAAAACACTGAGGTCTTTTGGGTTTGAGAAAGCTTAAAAATGACAGTATTTATATAAATTGAGGTGAAAATATCCAAGTGCTTTTTATGCAATGAAGGGTCACAGTAGTCATCTGTCCTTTGCTTCACTCTTTTATCCTTCATTGCACACTTGAAATAATTACTAGAACTCTTTAGCTCTTTTTGTTCTCTGTATTATGATGCCGGGATTTAGGATAAGCTAATGGCATATGTTCAGGAAGGGTATGACAAGGATGGAGGAAGTGGTATAAACTAGCTACTTTTGTATTTGTTTCTTATAGTTTGCTTCTATTCTTGTGACTGTAGTTCTTTTAGCACCTCTTCACCCTCAGTGCTACAGTGGCATCTCTTAAGATACATTAAGTCTGGTTTCTAGTTCTTTCACTGCTCATAGAAAATCTCATTAAGCCTGTCAAAGACATATTCATCAACTGTCTAGCCTTAATCATTGGCAATCTTGGTCCAATGCCTATAGAGCCCTTCTTGGTATTTGGAGCTCCCATGGTAGTCCTGTGACATTGGAGCTTCAGCATGAAGTAGTCCCTCCTTCAGCCATTTACTACTCATGCCTCCTGTCTTTGTTTTCCAGTTCAATCAGTGCATTGCTTGCTTTCAATGTTCATAACCACCTATTTAACTTTATGTTCCTTTTGTAAGTTATTTCCATTAAGACTGCTAGTGTGATTTCACTCTGTCTGTATAACTATTGATATTGATCCTCAAAATACAGATTCAAAGACTGGACTTGTAGATTAGTTGGCAATGTCCTTCAGACTGAATGAAGAGCTGAGCCCCATGTGACTGGGAAAATGCATGTTAGTATTATACTGCTGGAAAGTGACATCACAATGAATCTGATTGTCCCCTGAGCTGAATGGTGATAGTTCCCCTTTTAATGGGAACCTAGATGATAAGAGTTCCATTCTATGGGATCTTTTGGATGGAAAATTATAACTACTTATAACTACTTTGCCTGTGAAAATAAAACGCAAACTTCTGCTTTCCCATAGTACCTGGTTCCTCTCTACATCTACTTCTGCTGATTTTTCTTTTCCTTAGTTTTGTTCTGCCTGTCCTGGAGCTTGAATTCAGGGCCTAGCCACTGTCCCTGAGCTTCTTTTGCTCAAGGCTAGTGCTCTACCACTTGAGCCACAGCACCACTTCCAGCTTTTTCTGTTTATGTGGTAATGAGGAATTGAACCCAGGGCTTCATGCACGCTAGCCAAGCACTCTACCACTAAGCCACATTCCCAGCCCCCATTCTCATGCTCTTTTTAAAACTGAATCTCCAGCAGACTTCCTTCTGGCCCTCTTAGAGGGAAACTCTGACTTAGAGGGAAACTCTGTAAGACTTTGCAATAATGGCTCTTACATTTGTGATTGTCTTCATCTAATCTTTGAATGGCTAGCTTCTCATCATTTAGGATGTGTTCAGAAAGTGCCATATTATTGAGAGTTCTTCCCTGATCAAAATAAATAATAAATAAATACTGTCAATATTGTCAATACCTGTTTATCACTTTAACAGAAAAGCAAACAATGAAAAATGTAGCATTATTCTTGTTTTCTTTTTTGGTGGTAACAAAGTTTGAACTCAGGACTTGCTTTGTTTGCTTGTTTTTCTGGGGCTCTACCACTTGAACTAGATCTCCAGATTCACTCCTTCCATATTTTTTTTTTGCCATCCTACTGAGATCCTTTGGATCTCATCTTCCTGAGTAGCTAGGTTTACAGAAGTGAGCCACTGGTGAATTTCTGTATTTCAAGAGAACGTAAGATTGTACATCATGTTTAATAAATGAACCTCAGCTATTTAGTTTCAGATGCATCCCTTCATTTAATTTCTTTGTTCATTTTCTTATCACAAATAGAAACATATTGAGGAGAACACTAATACATAGCCAGTATGAAATCAATCAGTTTTACCAAGATTTTCTGTTGATTTTTTGCCCTGGTCATTCTTTTAAAACCCAATTTGTGCTCATTAGTAATGTTCATTGAATTTATAACCATTTTGATTAAGTTTCATTGCAATTCTGTGAGAATCGTGCAATTTCAAAAGCCAATTGAAAACAAGTAATTACACAAAACAAGAAAATATGGATAAAATTAATGACTTGTATGAAGTTGAAAAGAGTCTTCAAAGTGACTATTAAAACAAAATAAAAACCTCATGGAATTCAAACACATCTTACTTACAATAGGACAATATTGAAAAATGGTTGATATTGTGGATACCCTTCTAATGTTAACTTGAGAAGTTTGCCCTGGCAGCCCTTATCAATGTTCCTCATCCACTAGACATCACAATGATTGAGAGCACTTGAATCCAGCAATTGACACAGCTGGAGACAGCTGGGAGCCACAGAAGCAAGGAGAGACAAGGAAGAGTTGGCAATTAGCAAAGGGAAATACAGCTTTCTTGGCAGGTACTAGTGAGATGATACATGGTAAAAAAAATTCCCTGTTCAGTCACAAAAGCCAACTTCTTTGCCAGAAAGACTTGTGTTCTGCCAAAGAGCCAGCATGGAATTCTGAGTGAGAACATTTTCTCCTCAGTTCAGGAAGAATTTTAGGGCACAAGGTTGGTTTGCTTTTCCTGAAACTCTTACTGCTCAAAAACAGGCATAACTAACTCAGAGTAAGGTTACTTAAACACAGATGTTAAAACTTATGGAATGAAATAGTATTTTTTTTTATATTGAGAGTATAGATTATTTCAATAATATGTATTTGACCACCCATAAAGCTATGTAAATGCTACCTACAGTTCTTTAGCCACTCCATAGCCCCACACAGACACATACTTGCTATTCTTTATAAGATTATCTAAAGCTAACCCAGAGTTCTGTATATTTTGTGTGTGTGGGGGGTGAAACTTCTTATTTTGAAAATAAGATTGTTTATTTTTTTCACAGTAATGTGAGACAGATTGAATCCAAAGACTTCATTTCAGAGAGTAAGATTAAATGAGATTAGGAGCAGATTAAAAATTGTCCTTCTGAAAGAAATCTCTCCGGAGTAAAAAAAGAGAAAGCAAAGCAGATGTATGAAGTGTTCTTAAAACAGGACAGGTTCATATCTCTTTTAGGCTTAATTTTTATTGTTGCTTATTAGATGTGCAAAGCAAATGTTCAAAAAATGGAATGTTCAAGAAAAGGAAATGTCCATATAAAGACAGAAAAGTGTAGGAAAGAATGTTTTATGGATTCTAGTAAACAATCTCTGCCTTGTTTTTCCTTTTTCTGCAAAGGTGGTAAAATTGAACTGTTAAGGGATTAGAGAAAATTTACTAACACCTATGTCATCCAAATTTCTATCTGGAGCTGGAGGATGTATTTTTTCATATTTATTTATACCAAAATAACATAGTAGATTAACATACATATTTGGGAGTAGCAAGGCATAAAACCAACTTTCTTTTGAAGCTGAGTAGTGGAAAATCTCATGGATGGATAGCTGTTGTAATCATACACAGTAGAAGAGATTTTTTTGTTCACAATACTATTGCACAATAGTTTCACAAATACTATTAAAATTATGAGATGTTTGACATATGCTTGAAATATGACTTTTCTTAGCTATTAGCATAAAATGCATTGTCTTCTATTGGTCTTACCTTTCCCTAATTCTTGTCTTCTCACCACCTTCTATAACCATCTTTTGTTTATGAATCCTCAGCAGTCTTCCTTCTTGCCCTCATAGGAGGGAACTCTACCCCTTGCTAAGGCCTTCACCACATTGGTTCATGTAGTTGGGAAACTCTTCATCTAATCTTCGTAGGCTGGCTTTTTCTCATCATTTAAGGTGCAGCTCAGATACCCCTTTCTTGAAGTCCTTTCCTGAAAAGAAGTAATTTGCCTCTTGTCATGTAGCTAGTGATAAACCAAAAACTACTCACTCCTAACAACGAATCCAGTACTTCCTCAATCACCTATGCACTCCTGTCAAACCTCCTAAACTTTATTTACTGAAAAATACCACCGTAGATGCTAAAGAAATAGCCACCTCTCCATCCCCCCCAAAAAAACCCAACTCTAGAAATTTCTTTTTAACCTTATTCTACTCCCTTATCTGCAGAACAGTATAAGAAATATATGAGTACTGTTATCCTATACTGTCTCGTTTTTCATCGAAGTCATTGTGGTGCCAAGTGTCCATAATTGTCCCCTACCCCAACTTCCTGCTGTGAAGTCTCCAGATCCTCTTCTGCTTTATATCAAGGTTGGTCTGCGTGACTAATAGCGCTTGGTGAGACTAATGTTATGTCACTCTTGAAACTGGTTTATAGAGAGTGATTTTCCATGTTGGGCATGTATATTTGATCTTTCTTTTTGATTGTTCACTCTGAAATCCCCAGCTGTTAGAACACTCAGGCAGCCTGCTGGAAGCTACTCACATAACAAGGAACTAAAGATCCAGGTCAATAGATGGCAAGTAACTAAAACCTGCTAATGGCCACATAAGGAAGCACAGTATTAGACTCCACACAGACAACTATGGATGGCTACAGTCCATCCAATGCCTAAATTATAACCACATGGGTGATCCTGAGCAGAATCATGTAATTGAGTTGTTCCCAGATTTCTGACCCTCAGAAAACTGTACAATACAATTAGTATTTTAAGGCTACTGTATTTAGGGTATTTTGTTAGGTAGCAATAGATAATAATATACTCACTAACATCTTCTGTCTTGACAAATGCAGTGATTATGTCTTCAGGATATACAAGACAGTTCATCACTCTACTTAAATTACTTTCATTCTCTTGGGATTCAAGATGCCACCATCTGCTAGTTTTCTTTCCATCTCATTTATCCGCCCTTATTCTTCATTGCTGCAACCTCCTTTTTTCATTCTATAAATGTTGAGTGACTAAGCTGTTAATTTTCAGACATCACTCTGATCTACCCTTTCATTCACAGACAACATCATTCAACCTCATGGTTTAATATCATTTGTGCCATTTATTCATGAATCAATACCTCCAATTGTCCTCTTACTGAATCATATAGCTAACCACAACCACAATTTCTCTTGTAGGTATCTAATATTCAAACATAATATTCTTACCTTGGCAGCATTATCTACCATAGCTAAGATATGGAGCCAACCCAGATGCCCCTCAGTAGATGAATGGATCAAGAAAATGTGGTATATATACACAATGGAATTCTATGCCTCCATCAGAAAGAATGACATT
>NW_012267262.1:2895183-2941751 GCF_000151885.1 Dipodomys ordii
AGAAAATGTGGTATATATACACAATGGAATTCTATGCCTCCATCAGAAAGAATGACATTGCCCCATTTGTTAGGAAATGGAAAGACTTGGAAAAAATTACATTAAGTGAAGTAAGCTAGGCCCCCAAAACATAGGCTCCAAAAACATAGGTCCCATGGTTTCCCTTATTTACAATAACTAGTATATGTCTGAGACAAGCAGAAAAGGTCAGATAAGTTGATGTTAGACTAAATGAACCCCAAGATAAGTATTCAAATGTTTTTTCTTTTTTGCGATTATTTCTAACATATTTATAAGATGATTTCTTTGTTGCTTTGTATGTCCCTCCCCTACTGTATAACTCGTGCTTTCACTGTATTTGATGTCGGTATAATTTGTGTAGGGCAAGGGAAAAAACAAATCGTTTAAATAGGGATACAGGTGGACCCATTGCAACAATGAGATGTATAAGTCGTTATATCGAAAAACAAACTTTACAACTTTGGGGGGGGAGGGGAAGATGGGAAGGGATGGGAAGGGGAAACAAAGGAGGAGGCTACAATGCTTGATAAGAAATGTACTCATTATCTTGCCAATGTAATTGTAACCCCTCTGTACGGTACTTTCACAATAAAAAAAAAAACAACATATTGAAACTACTTCTAATCTCACACCTATGTCTAAATCGGGAATTTCATCTCAGGTAACAGAACAAGCACTGGACCAAGGGATTGTGTAAAAAACCTGACTATGATAAGCGTGGTCTTGTTACATGCCTACAATCCCAACACTTAGGTAGAAGCAGGAGGATTGAGAGTTAAAGGCAAGCCTGGACTATAGAGTGAGATTCTTTCTTGACAAAGGACAAAGGGTGAGCCAATGTAACAATGATATTCACAAGACACTATGTTGGAAATGACCTTTACAACTTGGGGATGCAGGGGAGGGAGAAAAAATAGGGAGGAGACAACAAGAAATGTATTCACTACCATACATATGTAACTGTAACTCCTCTGTACATCACCTTGAAAATAAAATTAAGTTAAAACATAAATAAAGCCACTTACCATGTTAAAAAATCCAAAAAAAAATAAAAATTTGAGAAACACAGAGTTACTTAAGGACAAATTGACTTGTATTTAATAGCAGTAACATCACTAGGAACTTTAATCCACCTGGTGAAACTTGAATTTTCCTGAACTGATAACCTAAACCTGAATTTTAATAAAACTTTCAGTTGATTCCTATGCACAATTATGCGTGGGGAACAGTAGCTTCCATCAACACAAACAGGTGTGCTCTGGAGATCCCCTTAAGCTTCTATTTAAGGGATTTTCTTGTTTGTTTGCTTGCTTAATAAGTTTAGAAAACATTGTAAAAATATAGTTTGGGTTTTCAAAATTTCCTGTGATTAAAAATGGATCATCAATAATGTGTCCTCTCTACACAAAACAAAACAAAAATGACAGCTCCTGCATGAACTACGGAATTTCTTTCCTATACCCATTTGTTGTTATCTGTTTTCCTAACCAGGGTAGAGCCGGTCAGATCTGGTTGAGTCAGCTAGAGCTGACTTCCTGCTCATGGAGACCTGACCCACAGGCATGTCTGCCTGCCTCCCTCCTGCGGGAGGGAGATGTAGCCTCACAAACATCCACTGGGAGAACTATTCCATCCCATTGAAAAACATTGCGCTTGACAGTTTCTCTATCATGAATGTTTAGTCTCAGCCATTGACATCATTCATTCACTATACATTTATTTAACAAATGTTTATGAGTCTGCATAAAACCTATTCTGTGCAAGCTACTTTTCCATGTGTAAGGGCTAATGTAATGTCAGCCCAAATGTCTATAATGATCAGAGTATGGTGTGACTGTCTTCAGTCATGTTAAGTGGGCATTATAGTCATAGAGACCACTGCTGGTGACTACACAGACCCCAGGAAAGAGTAGATAGTCATAATTTGAGCCGCATCAGTAAATTATTTTCTCACCTTACTTCTATTCGGGCAAGTCTGACTCTGAAATGAAGACAACACATCATCCTTCCCATATAGGCTGATTGAACACTTTGTTATATTCTGTATCCTCTCCCCTCTGAGTTTCTATAACTTTTGCTCATACTTAACATTCAAATGAATAAAGCATCAGTGGATCAAAAGCCTTACAGTATTTACTTCTCTCTGCCTTCTTTCCAAAAAATATCCTTATGCTTGTCTCATATATATATATATATATATATATATACACATATGTATATATTTTCAGACTGTGTGTGTGTGTATATATATATATATATATATATATATATAGCCTCTTTGCTGCAAAATGTATTTTTGCCTGGTTATGGATTATGACTCAAGATTTTATTCCAGAATTTCCTTTTCTAAGAAACCATTTTTCCAGAAGCTCTCTGAATCCTACCATTTTTTTGTAAACCAAGGTTTCATTATGTAGTTATAATGATTACATCAGTCTCTGATCTCTTTCCCTTGCTTGGAGTGATGGGGAGCCAAACATTTCCAATCCTTCCAATCACAGACTGGTTATTTTGCTAGCCAGTGCTAGTTTTAGCTTTACAAAAACTACAACACTGATATGATATCTGGTGGTGCTGAAGAGGGTTTATTATTATCATTTTTATTATTTAGGAATTTCCAAAGTATTGGGATAGCACAAAGCCCAAATACATGTATTTCTTATCATTAATTATGATTTACATCACTTCTCAATATAATTTGAGCAAAAAAAGATGTATCATTAATTAGGATTAATTCCTAAGAATTAGAATCAAGGAGCCCTAAGGCATCCCAAACCAGATCAATAGGACCACTGGCAAGTGAGATAATCATCAGATAAGTCTACCGTATTTATCTTGTATTCACTTTTTAGGTCAGTCCAAACTCTGACTTTTAAAAGTAGTGTCTATGAGCTTGTTTGGAGGTGCTAGCAGGGGAGCACAGCTACTCCTATACCCTTGACCAAAGACCATCCTTCTGTATGGGGGATGGTCGTCCTCTTCAACTGAGTGCACAGCTTTGGGAGGGACACACATGGAGAGGTCTGGGAGGAAGGGGACACCCGCATAGCCAACTTCGTAAGAAATGTATGCATTATCTTGCTCGTGTAATTGTAACCCCTCTGTACGGTATTCTCACAATAAAAATGCAAATTAAAAATAACTCTTAACAATTAAAAATTAACTCTTAACAAGGTATCCTCTTCTATCAGAAAGCTAACAGTATACATCTAAAGGATGTTAATCCAGGTAGCATTGAAAAGCTGCCGATCTCTCCTCTTCTTGTTACATGATGCCCAGATTTTATGTCAGACATTCTAGGAAAAAGAACCTGTATCCAGTTCTATAAATTCTACAAAGAAGGATGACAACCTTGGAAAAGAGCAAGAAATATTTTGCAGATTATTGAAATATCCGCCCCAGCCCCCTGTTTTTATTTTAAAAGCACCCTGTAATGTGCAATATGGAACTGATATGTTTTTCCTTTCATAGATTACTCCTAACTCAGTTGCTACCGGTCTCTGCATCCCAAGAGGATAGAAATAACTTTATTTCTGCTGCCTCAGGTTTCTTTTTTTCTCTTATAAATAGTTGGAGAAAAATAGGAAGAAATGTGTTTTGTTTTCTTTATGAAGTTACCATAGGATTTGTAGCCATAGAAGCAAAGAACTAAGTGACAAGAAGTTAGGGAATAGACAACCTCTGCAAGTAAATGAAAGTTCTGGGGTGTGTGCGAGGGGGTGGGAGTCGTTTGGAAATGAGTGTAAGTGAGAAGATCAGAGTTGACAGGAAGAATATCAGCTTCTGACTTGGTACTGCTCTGATCATTGTTCTCATCAATTATTTACACAAGAAAGATCTACATTAAAATTAATCATGAAATTCTCAATTGCTGCTTTACATTAATAATGAAACAACTGCACCAAATGCAAACAGACACCGATAAAAGAATATGAAATAATGCTTCACATGCAGAAGCAAACGCCTATTTAAGAGAAACACCAAGAGGTTAATTATAGTACTGTTGTGAGGGTTATAGTGGGTGACCCAGATTGGAGGATTTTACTAGTCAAAATATGCTGGCATCTTATTTCATCTGAAGTTCTTAACTGAGAGCTACATGCAGAGCTGCCCCTGCCCTTGAGAACTAGGAAGTTTGAGAATATTCACACCACAGTAAATGATCCAGTGACAATTTGGAGAGAATGCCTGAACAAGATATCTCACCTCAGAAACTGAATAAAATAATATCAACTCTCAGAGAGAATGTTTCTCCTTCCTTTTTTTTCATCTAATGTGAGCTTCAAATACCCTTCCATGTACCCTTTATATAGCCATACATAAGTCATTTTTGCTGTTGATGTCCTTTTCTTTTTAAAAATTTCTACATGGTAATTTCTTGTCACATGACAACCTTTGGTAATATTATGTCTTGATGTCATCAATGGTACTGAAGCTAGAATTTTTTCCTATCCCATCCTAGGATGTTGTTGATAATGTATCGACTCTCAAACTTTTTCTCCAAGCCAAGGCATTAAAAAACTCCTGTAAGCCCTGATAAAAGGCTTGAGGGTATTAGGGTACATGGGAATACTGTTGGCTTGTTTAAAAACAATTCTAGAACTTGGGAGATTACTTTTTTAAAGAGGCAGAATGACATGCCAAGAAACTAATAGAATTTTACACTAGAAGACTAAAGTCAGGTTTTTAATCATTTACTTCTTGAGCAGGTGAGGGCTAATAATTCAATTACACTGAAGAAGGGGATTCTGGTCCAGTCTCATGAGAATTACCGGAATTGCTGAACATCAAATGTTTATATACTATAAGGAGCCAGTTCTAGCTACCCAAGAAGCTGTTTGGTATAGTGGGTTAAGAATATATTTTGTGGGTTGCACCAATGGTTTGAATCACAACTTTGTAATACCCTAGTCACCATTAACTTCTTATAATCTGTAAAATAGGAATAATAATAGCCAGTCATGAGACTATCATGAAAATTAAATATACTTACACATAGCACTTAAGACAATCGCAGCAAATAAACAGCAAGCAAATGTAAATAAATGTTAGTTATACTGCTTTAGCAAAAATGAGCATTTTTATTAAGCTTTTTCTCCCCTCTGGTATTCAAATTTGAATTTAGTACTTCACTGTCTAGGCAAGTTCTTTACCACTTGAGAGCCATACAAAAGGCCAGTCCCTTTTGTTAGTCTTTGGATTTATTTTATTTTTTTCCTGATACTGGAGTTTGAACTTGTGTAAGTGCTCTACCATTTGAGCCACATCTTAGCCTTTAGTTTGTTTTCCAGATAAGGTCTCAGACTAATTTCCTCTTTGGGCCGGCCTCAAAGCCCAGTCCTCTGGTCTCTGCCTTCCAGGTATCTTGTGGAAGGGGAGATCTTAGGAGATGTTGCTCTTTCTATTGCCAGTGTTAGACTAACAATGTTAAGATACAAGCTAAGAATACAGGTTGCTACATGCAGAGTTGTGTTCCTGCCTCTTCCCTACTATTAAGTAACACTTCAAAAAATTTTTGTAAGCTGGGTGCCGGTGGCTCACACCTATAAACCTAGCTACTCAAGAGGCTGAGATCTGGAGATCACAGTTCAAAGCAAGCCCAGGCAGGAAGTCTTATCTCCAATAAACCACCAGAAAACCTGAAGAGGTGCTATGGCTCAAGTGGTAGAGCGGTAGCCTTGAGTTGAAGAGCTGAGGGACAGCGCTCAGGCCCAGAGTTCAAAAAAAATTTGCTATAACATTAAAGCTTTGTTTATTCAATTCTTTAAAAATATTCCCCAATGTAACCTGTTATTATAGTAAGTATAAAATAAATTTACAGTCCTTAGACTCATATACAACTCATTATACTATATTCAGAAAAATACCCTGAAACGCCATTCATGATTTAGACATATATGCTGGAGTCATGAGAAAGAAGATCTAGAGGTACAAAAAGTTAAACAATTGCTTCCAATCAAAAAACAAATTTTTAGTGACAGACTCCTGCAAGAGTTGAGGAAGTGAGTAGGATGATGTCTTTCAGAAAGGCTTTAAGCAACACAGAATGATTCTTCTACAATTTGTGGAAAATATTTCTGGCTGTCTGGCTGATCCAGGGTCTAGTAGAAAAGAGTCTTCGATAGTCTGTTTTCATGCTTCTGTGTTGTAGAAAGGAGCTGCGATTGTCAAACCAGTTCAATTGGAATCTAAGTAATGATTCATATTATATGAATGACACAAAAATATTGCATACCATTCTTTGGGGGAGTTTCCACATGAACCACATCCTAAGCCATCCACTTCTAGCAGTTGGAGTTGCATCCCAGAACTTTTTTTGGTTATAAGGCAGAATGCCTTATTTCACAAGTACTTCTATATCATAGGCTCTGAATGATGCTGACATTCAATTATAAATGTATAATTGCATTCAATGACAAATATATAACTGTTTAATTAGAAGTATATAGAAGATGAATATAAAAAATTCTTTCTGTTCTCTCAGGCAATGATGTCTCTCAGTATTTTGCCTGGAGAATTTGCAAGAGTAACAGCTAGCATCAACTAAGTTGGTCCTTTATCACTGTTCTGTTAGGTAAACTGAGCAAAGGAGAGTCAAGGACATGGGCACAGTAGTGAGTCCTGAACCCCCTGTCTCACAACCAGCTAGACTGTACCTCTTGAGAGTAATATAAAGAAAACCTTTCCAAAGTTTCTTCTAGAAACTATTAGATGTCATGTGATATAGGAAGCATTTTTACCATTAGGACAGTAAGTTTGGATATGCTGGGGATCTACAAGATGAGAAAGGCCTTGTAATGTCATGGCAGAATTCCTAGTCTCCCACACATTGACATATATTACATATTAGTACTCTATAAAAATCAGCTAGTCCCTTATACAACCATAATCTGTGGGTACCTTCTGGGTTGTCCATCTATAATCTGGGCACCCTCTGGAGTGTTATGCTAAGAAATTCTCTTTCACAAAAAAAAAGAATGTTTTCCAAAAGGAAATATACTTTTTTGCCTGACTTAAGTAACCATAATCCTTCTGTTGTTAGCATTTTCAAGTAAAAATATAGTAATAACAATAATAAAAGAACATAGACAAAACTCAAAGATGTTAGAAATTTCTATAATGAATCCTTTAAAGTACCAAAGAAATTTTACAAGACTGTAAAAGACAGAAGGACCTTTTATGTATATGATGGGCAAAATAAATATAGTTAAAATGGTCCTGTTACCATATGTGTTATAAAATTCAGCATGATCCTCAAAGTTCCAAGGACATTCTTCGAAGAAATAATTCAAATCATAACACAAATAACTCTGAATAGCTGAAGCAATCTGGAGCAGAAATAGCAATTATGGAGGAATCACAATTTCTGACTTCAAGTTATAATACAAACCATAGTAAGAAATAGGCACAAATAGGCACATAGATCAATAATAAAATAAGAGGTCAAACTAAAGCTATCTGATTTTTTTTACCAAATGCTAAAATACACATTTTCTCTCTCTCTCTCTCTGTGTGTGTGTGTGTGTGAGAGAGAGAGAGAGAGAGAGAGAGAGAGAAAGAGTGGTTGTGTGAGGGCTTGAACTCAAGGTCTGGACACTATCCTTGAGCTCTTTTGCTCAATGTTAGCACTCTACCACAGTTCTACTTGCAACTATTGAGTGATTAATTAGAAGTATGAGTTTCACAGACTTTCTTGTCCAGGTTGGCTTCCAACCCTGATTCTCAGATCTTAGCCTCCTGAGTAGTTAGGATTACTGGTGTAAATCACTTGTGCCCAACCCTTTTTTTTTTTCCTCTTTTTCATTTTCTGTCTTTCTTTTCTTTTTTTCTTAAACAAGTGGGGCTGAGGAAATTAGATATCCACATGCAGAAGACAAACTAAATCCCCTCCCTTATACTGTACAAGGATCAATAGATGAAAGATTCTAATGCTCACAGGCCTTCAGTGGGCCACCATTCTACCTTGAATACCAGACAACTTTCCCAGAAGGAATTATAAAGCTCTACATAAGCCTGTTTCCTTTTAATCACCCAGATTTTGTCTCCTGTCATTCTTCCATTTTACCTATTTGCTGGATCAAGACACTCCCAAATTCTATTCTTAATATGATTAAAGCATATTGTTCAGTTTTTGCTAAGGTGGTTTTCTTTGCCAGGCATGCTTTTCCTCAAGTATCTTCATGACTGATTTCCTTTCCCAAGTAAGTCTTGGTTTAGATGTCAACACCTTAAACCAGTCTTCCTTGAGTGTTTAAAACTGATCTATGCTTTCCCAGCATGCTTCTTTTACTTCCCTATGTTGTCTCCCTTTGCCATTTGTCACCTCCAGTACAGGATATGATTTGCTCTCTGCCAGAATTTCTACTTCACAGAAGAAGTTTCTTGGGCTCTTTGTGCATTGCTCTACCTTTAATGCTAGAAAAGAAAGTAAGTTATATAGTGACTACACTAAAATGCTAATAGAATGGATGACAAATTATCTAAAAAAAACAGCTACTACTTTATCTGTTATTATATGTGTTTCTAAGAACGTGGAATATACTGTTTTTTTATTTCTCAATCATTGGCATAAAGCATAGAGTTTGTATCACAGTAGATTTTTATTTACATTTTGAATAAGAAGTCTGGAGAATGCTTAATTTTAAAAGTTTGGTAAGTTACACTAGGGTATGATTGGTCACAAAAGATGCAGGTGAGAAAAAGGGATGAAACAAACATCTGATAAAGACTTGCTGTCTGAGTGTAGATATGTTAAAAATGGCTACAGTACAGGAAATATTAATGCCTAGATCACAAATGAGAGAACTCAACAACTGGGATTCAAGTGACTTGTCTATAGTCACAAATCTGGTTGACAAAGCCCTTGCTAGCATGTCACAGTCCCTGTGAGCTGTAGCTTGCTATAAATTAACTGTTCCTATAAACAGAATGCCCCCAAAGATAAAAATAACTTTAAATTTTTCTGTAATGTTTGCATTGATCATTTTTGTTTATATCTTTGTGCTTTCCTTTCTCCAGTGAAAGAATTATATATTCAGTGACGTTTCAAATTTCATTGATGTTTGGATACTCAGTTTTGTCTGCATCCCTGTTGATTTACCTTCATCACCATAAAGCATCCTTCCTTAATTATTTGCATATGTGGTTATTTACTGTTTAACAAAATCATCATCTTTATTAAATTTCCAAAGGCTTGTGGGATCAGTTAGCACACGAGATGTGTACAATTAAGTTGATATTACAACTACCTATTAGCAGCATGTGGGCTTAGGGCTTGCTCATTAATGTTTCCCTTTGCTTTTTAGAAGCTTAGGCCTGGAAGTCACTTCATGGTAAACCTGACCTGGCAAAATGAGGGTCATATTTTTCCCCAATCACAACTGATCTTTGAAGTTTCTACATCAGTGCACCTAAGTCAGAAATGGAATGGCCATTACAGATTGCTTTCCTCGGACTTCTTTCAAAATAAGATATAAAAATAAGGCCTACTTGTAGCAAGCCCTTCCCTGCTCCCAAATCACAGCTAAGACAGGAAACCCAGACCAGTCTTGTCTATTTATGTGACATCTGCTCACATTACCTTAATGGAATGTAGGTCAAGAAGCATAGAATAGATTGACTCTTGATCACAACCAAAGAGGCTATGCAGAAGACACATGAAACAGGGAAAATAATTTTTAGTTATACTGGAAAAGGCTGAGATTTAACCATAATATCTCCTAGGGAAAAAAGTAATTGGAATTAAATAGACAATCTGTACTCTCACTGATTTGAATAAAAGAGAAAATTTCAATTTAGTTTTATGAGATGGCTACAGAAGCAAAAGCATTAGAAAGAAGCACTTCATTAATAATATGAATAGACCATACCCAATTCTATCACTATCTCTGCTTATATAGATTTAGTGCAGGAAAAATAAGCACTTGGCATTGTGACTGGTGACTTAACATTCTCCATGACACAGATGTTTTATAGGAGGAGCAAGGGCAGCCTAGTTAAACTATTAGTGATTGGCTCATCAATACTACCCCATCATGGCTGAACTAGTCCCATATTCGCACCAGTATAACTCAATCTCTATTTCTAAATAGAGATTACTAAAGAGTAATTTCTATTCTTGCACACAAAATTCAGAAGAAAGGATGACCTTTTACATGCATGAGAGGATGTAGAAATGTTTCATGGAAAAACATCCTTTTCTGAAATAAAAATTTCTGAATTAGCAAGTTTTTCAGATAAACTTAAATAGAGAGGAAGGGGTGCACAGAAATGTTGGGACAAAAAGTGAACAAATGCAGCAGGATACTCACTAGACACTATGTTGAAAATGAACTATACAACTTGTGGGGGAGAGGAGTCAGAAAGGAATAACCTGGAGAAAATGAGGGAAGAGGTGACACTGCTCACAAAGAATTGTACTCATTACCTGACTTATGTAACTGCAACCTCTCTGTATATTATCTTTACAATAACACTAGAAAAGAAAAATTTTCAGAAATGATAATAATCTCATTTATTCTCTTCTTAGTCATTGTCAAATCTTAAACATATGTCCATGTCACCATGTGATCACTCAGTGACTTATCCTAAAGTATCCCCTCTTGTTTCTGACTACGTAGAAGATAGTTTGGACTTCTATCAAGAAGAAAACTTTCTCAGTAACTTAAACTTTAATAGAGAATTCTGTTTTTATCCATTCCAGCCAATGGATAGTCAAATTTCTCTTTTTATCATGACTACCCTTCACTGATTTACAAGTGTCTATCAAGCCCAGGAGCATAGAAGTAAAAATAGAATCAGCACAAAACTTTGATCCATGGAGCCTTGGGCAAATTATTTTATATCTGCCAATTCCATTTTCACATCTGTAAGATTAGGCAAATAAAACTTTACCTTGAAGTGTTCTTGATGAAATTTGATGAATACCTTTTTTTAAAATGCCTAGTAGAAAGTAGATATTTTAAAATATTAGCTCATTTTTCTTAACTTTCACCTCTACTTGCTGTTTTTTCCAGCAAAATTCTCAATTATTTCAATGATCTGTAGAAGATAAATGAGTAAGCAACATTTGACTTGCAAGCTTGAATCTAAACAGGGAATGAGCGAAGGAAAGTCCTTTGATTTCATAGAGTCTTTTATGTAGGAGATTCACCATGTTTTGTTGGCCACTTACACTTGTACTCATCTCCCCTATGTTTTCCATAGGAAATTCTTACAAGCTAATTATAACTCATTCATTTGTTCAGAAGGGAAAATGCTTCCCTGTGTATCTTGTTCAAGCCTACAGAGAGCTTACAAAGTTCAGAGTTATTGCCTTCTTGGTGGTTCATGCCTTTATTCTTTCAACGATGACAGTTTATCCTAGAAAGGTAATTTCACTGATAACTGTGACAACAGAATTCACAGTATTCAGGAATAATAGTAGGAGAGAGAATGGAAGAAAATACATAGTCAGTGAATGTGGCCATTGTACTCACAACTTTCCTCGCAACAATCCTAAGCATTTCATGTAATTATCTATCTGCATCTTACATGTAAGAAAAGTGAGGCTCAGAGAAGTACCAAAACTTACTGAAAATCTCAAAAACTATGTCTTTCTATTACCAAAATTTTCTCCTTCATTGCATGCTGTAAGAGCAGTATCCCAAACTTACCAAAAAAACCTGGATCTGAAAATTTTGAGATTTTGACTACCTTCATAGAGGAGGAAAAAATGAAACTGATGAATTAGCAGAGCATTAAATTTAACATGAATCATTAAATTTAATTTCTCCTTCTGTCTATCTTATTAATAAGTGGGATCCTGGCTAGGTCACTATTATTAAAAAAAGTAATATTAACAATTATGTAAAGATCATTTGTTATGAATCTTCATTTTAAATCTTCAAGCCTTCCACATCTTTGATTTCATGTCTATTCTTAGGAGTAAGTGACACTGAAAGCAATATATCTGTGTAGTCATTATCCTTTTTCCTAGCCAGGATCAACTTGTTGTAGATGGAACTAGGCAAGCTTCCTACCAGAACAGAAGTTAAACACCTCCAGAGATCCTTGGGAACCTGTTGCAGTCTGAGTGTGGTTGTAAACACTGGGTAGTGCCAGTCTTCAAATATGGTCTGCGGTGTTTACATAATGATGTTCAGATGTTATTTACATCTTCTGACTCTCCTCTCACAAGTTCCAAATTGCCCAGGGAAAATGTCATGTGTCAATAAAGAGTGAATACACAACAGATATAAGAATCCCGATGTCTTCAGTAAGTCAGTCATTAAAAACGATTCCAACATAAAAAATAATATGATTTTTCTTTTTGGCAATGTGTTTCATAAAATATGTTTCGTTAAGAAAGCCATTGCTTTTGCTTACATGTAAGGGGCTCGTTATTTTTAGAATAGTCATAAATATGTTTTAAAATCATATCATATTGAATTATTCTGCTATAGTAATGATTAATACATGTAAATCATAGCAACCTATTTTTATAATTTTCGGGAATTTGGAAGAATTTAAAGTCATCTAAAAGAGAAAAAAGCTTGAGGCACTCTTACACAGACCTGATAGAGTGCTGAGATATCCTGTTAGGCTTGGGACCCAGTGAGTTACTACCTCCTAAACTCACAAGATTTAGGTAGCAACTCTTGTTCCTGGTAGAAAAGGAGAGGAGTTTATATTCTGTATCGACTTTCTATGTCCATAGGCACTGACCTAAAGTGCAGTGGATAGTAGATAACTCCTTTGCTGATTTCACTGAGTTTCCTCCAAAAACTTATTTCAGGCAGTTTTTTTAATCTGTGGGTATTGTTAACATTTATTCAGTCAGCATCATCAATGCAAAATTTCTGTTAAATAAACATGCATGCAAGCAGATAATCCAATAAGAGAGAACTGAATCCAGAAATAAGTGAATGGAAAGTTGTGAAGACCATACCTCCTCATTCAGCATTTTAGAATTTTAAACTTTTCTAGTGCTGCATGTGGCATCAAAGATAAGAATCACTGCACATGTGTAAGATTGACATCTTCCCTGAGACTATTCTCATTGCTAATAGCCTAAGGATGGTTTCTGTGTTCGACTGATAAGACAAGAATAGGAAGATTGGTTACATAATACTTTTTCTTTTGTCATAAAAGCCATCTAATTTATGTTTGCAAACTTCATGTTCTTAAAACTTCTACAAATAGAGCTGGAAGGTGGCTCCGTGGTAGAGCGCTTGCCTTGCATTCATGAGGGCATGGGTTCGATTCCTCAGCACCACATAAGCAGATAAAGCCAGAAGTGGCTCTGTGGCTCAAGTGGTAGAGCCCTAGCCTTGAGCTGAAGAGCTGAGGGACAGCGCCCAGGCCCAGAGTTCAGGCCCTATAACCGGCGAAAAGAAAAGAAAAGAAAAACACAAAAAAATCTTCCACAAATATAGTCAGCTCTGGTCATGTGACACTTTTAGGCCAATGAGACACTACCAAACAGAATGCAAGCAGAGCCTCAACGTTTTCACACCTCTGTTTTTTTCTACTATTTTGGAGCTTCAGGACTAGCCAGCTGGAAGATGAGAGTCATGTGCCCCATACTTTAGCCTAACACAGCATCCCAGGCAGTGCATGTTCAGATGTGCCAGCGAGGACATTTGAGATTAACCATTTTCTAGCCATTCATCAAACCAGTACAGAAGCCCAGAAGGTACTCCATGGCTACATGAGACCTATCTAGCAGAAATGGAAATCAGATAATTGGCTGCTGTTTTAACCTTCCACATTTTGGGTTGGTTGGTTATATAGCTGTAGATATTCAATACTGAAATTACCTATAATTTTACTTATAAAAGTCTTTGAGAAAACTTGAACACAGATGTAGGCTGATTTCTATTATAGAAGCAAATAAAGTAGTAATATCCATTGATATTTCTTTCTTTATTTGATGTTACTTTGGAACTTGAAAGCTGGTGGTATGTGTTGTAAGAAAGGTTGGGGGAAGGCTGGTAGTGGATGGAGTTTGACTCCTCTACATCCCCTGGCCCTCCCCCTCCTACTCTCCTATCTACTCCTTTTAGAAACGCAAACTTGCTTTTGCTGGTTCTAGATAGTATTCTGGTCCTTGACATTAAAATTCCCAAGCCTAAAAAATGAGTAAACCTCGACAATTTTGTTTTCTACACTTGATCTAATCTTATCTTAAATCTATCTGGAAAGCGGGAGCACACACACACACACACACACACATTGCTGAGTATTCCTTAAAATACTTTCAAGTTAATCATACCAATTATCTCCTTCATTTACAGGTTAGTTACTTTTTTCTTAAATACTCTGCTAATGAAAGCAATTCATCTTCTCACATCATTCTTTCTCACCTTTTTTTTTTAAATCCAGCATTAGACATAAATCCTTAGAAAACCAATTGTTTTCCTGAATCCAGAGGAAAATTGAAAGCCCTGCCGAAAAGAAGTAAAATTCTACCCGTCACACTATAAAAATGTAAAAATCTCAAACTAAATGATTTCCTGTTAATTTATTAACAAATTGACCAAATAGGATCTAGTTTTAAAACTGAATATTTGAACATGTATACAGAATGTTCTAAATACAAGAAAAGAATTATTTTTAAAAGTCATTCACTGTCAGATTTTGTTTTTTTATGTTGTGTCTTTTAAACTTATAAGAGTCACCTAATTGCTATGCTATGTAAGTCTATTTTCCCAAAATATAAAAGGGGTGTAAACCCAGTCAATTCATTTCATGAAGTAAGTATAAATGGTTTTGAAATCTTATGAAGATGGCACATAAAAGAAAACTATGGATCAAAGCAACTTATGAGTATTCAAAACAAAATACTAGTAGATCAAACCCAACTACATATCGAGAGAATAATGTACCAAAAGTAGGATTCACCATTGAATTGCAAACATGATTTATTATTTTAGAATCTAAATCATGTAAATAGGTTGAAAGCATAAACATCCAGTTGATTATTTTTAATAATTTGAAATGATTCAATGCTTATTTTGATTCAAAATACATAGAAATAGAAAAATATTCTAAAATATTTAAACTCTAACAATTATGAGGACAAATCATATCAGAAATATACAAGATGCATTCTAAGTCAAAACCATTAATGAGTAAAGATAAAACTTGCATCATTATGATAAAATATTTTAAAATATAAAATGACTGAGGTATGAAAGTACAGCTTAAGGTTAGATCATTTGTTTTAATATATGCAGACTCGGATTTGATCTCCAGCACCATAAAAATAATACCCTACTTACAATATAAACATAAGACACAAAAAAGTGACAAATATCCATATACATAATATAGCCTTGGAAAAAGCAAACCAGTTACATTAAAATGATAGTTCTCTGATGTCATTTCATGTTTAATCACACTTTTCTCATGAGGAATAGAATCTATGCTGGGATATGACTAAAAAATGTGATGGTTAATTTTGTATGGGTTCTGCATTTATAAGAATATACATAATTCTAATAACAAGAGATGCTGGAGGGGATGTGGCCAAAAGGGAACCTACTGCACTGTTAGTGGGGATGTAAACTTGTTCATCCACTCTGGAAAGCAGTATGAAGATTCTTCAAAAAACTAACATAGAGCTCCTATATAATCAATCAATCCCACTTCTGGGAATTTACCCATGTGACCACAAACAAGGCCATACTAAAGCTAGCAGTACAACCATATTTATTACAGCTTTATTCACCAAAACTACAATAGGGAACCAACCCAGATGCCCCTCAGTAGATGAATGGATCAAGGAAAAGTGATACACACACACACACACACACACACACACACACACAGGAATTCTATGCTTCCATCAGAAAGAATGACATTGCCCCACATCTAAGGAAATAGAAAGACTTGGAAAAAATCTTATTAAGTGAAGTAAGCCAGATCCAAAGAAACAAAGATCCGGTGGTTTCCCTTATTTGCAAGAATTAGTATGCATCTAGGATAATCTTAGCAGTTGAGCAGAATAGCTCAATAGCTACATACATAGGACCAAATTAGATGATGTTGAGCAAAATGAACTCTAATACATTGACACAAGAGGTTTTTCTATTCTGTTATTTTTAATGTACTCTGTGATTTCTTGTTTCTTTTGTATATTCCTCCCTCTATGGTTTATCCCTTGTTGTCACTGCATCTCATTTTGGGTATTGTGTATATGTTTATCTGACTTAGGGAAGGGAAAGGGAACAACAAAATGGTGAGACAAAAGGAACCAATGCAACAGTGATACTCACAAGATAATGTGTTGGAAATGATCTGTACAACTGTAACTCCTCTGAACATCATCTTGACAATAAATGTAAATGAATAATTAAAATGCTATAAAAAGATTTTTTTAAAAAAGAATAAATACCTAGTAACTCCACTCCTCTGAGGGAGCTACAGCAGTGGACTCTAAAGAAACAGAAAGTTGAATGGGGCTGCCAGAGGCTGGGAGAAAGGTTCAGGGGAGACTTGTTGCTGAATGAGAATGAACTTTCAGTTTTGCAAGTGAAAAGAGCTTTGTAGCTGCATAGTGGAGATCATTTGTGTGACTTCAGGTAAATACTGAATAGCAGTCAGTAACATACTTCTCCATGGTTAAAATAGTACATTTTATGTTATGTCAACCTAATCCCAACTGCAAATAAAGTTTGAAACTTAAAAAAAGAGTATATATGTAAATATCTATAATGTGATGGTTAGTTTTATATGGACTCTATGTTTATAAATATATAGAGAGAATATATTTACATTATATCATATATATATATATATCTTTTTTTTCTTTCTTTCTTTTTTTTGGTCAGTCATGGAGCTTGAACTTAGGGTGTGGGCTCTGTCTCTGAGCTTTTTCTCTAAAGGGTAGTGCTCTACCACTTTAAGTAAAAGTGCCACTGCTATTTTTCCAATAGTTAATTGGAAACAAGATTTTTCACTGATTTTTCTGCCTGGGCTGGCTTCAAACTGCAATCCTCAGACCTCAGCCACCTGAGTAGCTAGGATTACTGTTGTGAGCTACAGAAGCCTTGCTTATGTATATTCTTAAAAGCACAGAGCCTATACAAAACTAACCATCACATTGTTTAGTCATATCCCAGGTTATATATATATATATATATGCATATATATGCATAAGTGTTTATGAGAATATGTGTGTGCTATGTGTGTGCATGTGTGTATGTTTCCTTGCCCTGGGGCTTGAACTCAGGGCCTGAGCTTTTTTGCTATGTTTGCAGAGTACTTTTAAGCTCAATATTATATTCAGACTTTCATGTTGACAGTTATAGCTAATTACCTTTCATTTTCACTCTAGTTTGCTTTCATATTGTTTTTGCTTTATTCTGCAGATGGCTTTTTGAACTTACGTGATTCTGAAGTCTGTTATATCATTTTGCTATGACGATTCATGTGTAAACCTTGTTTTAGCAACACTTAGCAACTATGTTTAATAATATCTAGTGCTTCCCATGAGGGACTTTCTAACATGATAAAAACAGTTTATAAATCTGAGCTTATTGCTGCATGATGGTGGATGATGTCTGCAATCCTAGCTACTCAAGGCCTGAGATCTGAGGATTATAGTTTGAAGCCAGTCTGGCCAGAAAAGTCTCTGAGACTCATTTTTCCAATTAATCACCAAAATGCCAGAAGTGGCATTGTGGCTCAAGTGGTAGATCACTTGTTCATTGTGTGTAAAAATGCTCCAGGATAGCAGCTAGGCTCTGAGTTCAAACCCTACGACTAGAAACCCCCCAAATCTGTTTTTTTAAAGAAAAATTAGGGCTTGTTAGAACAGTCTGTATAATAATTAAATAAATATTTTATTATAATATATACATATATATGTATAGTCTGTTTAGTTCTCTCTTTTTAGGAATTATAATTGGGTTGACATTAGCCTTTTAATTCAGCCATCCTGGGTCCAAAGCTTTAATTTACAGTTTCCTTCTTTTTTCTATAATTATTAGTTTATTCTCATTTTGATGTTTGATTTTGTTTTGGTTTATTGGTTAGTTAATAGAAATTTTCCTTTTTTACATCTATCTTATTCTCTGCACTGTTTCTATTTGTCAAGACTTTACCCTTGAATTTTTACCTGCATTTAGTTTTGAAAGTCTAAAATGAAAGAATATGTTTCCTATCCATCTAGTAAACAAAATGATTTAAGAATACTTTAACTCTTAAATTCCCATTTCATGAACTTTTGGTTTCAATATCTTAGTTCTTTAGTACAACATATTTTTAGTTTAATTTTATTATTTTAATAGAATTGAATTCAGCTAATGAAATAAATACAAATACACAATTACTTTAGCATGTTGGAACAATGATTTAGTCCTTGTTGCATGTCAGGTAATACCCTTTATTTTTCATTTTGTCTTATTTGTAAATATCAGTATAACTGGTTATAGTTGTGAAAAATTAAAAAAAAATCAGAGAACCTCAGAATGATGATTTTTCTAGAAAACAAAGGTACATTTTCATTGGCCTTGTCTGTAAAATTCTTTCTGCCTTTACCAAGCTCCACTTTCTGTGATAATACAGTTATTTGGAATAGTTCTATAAGAAAATCTTTCTTCATTTCTACCAAGATCTAATTGTATAAAACAAAGTTGAACTGTAATCATGCCAGAACATCACATTTGACGAAAAATGTGCATTTAAGTACACAGGAGAAGCCTGCTATTGAGGAATTAAAACCTTGCTTGTTGTGGTTGCTTACAAGATCCAGAAAACTATTTCAACCCCTGTTCTGGGCTCCACAAATGTATCTGGTAAGGACATATCAGTTTGGACTGGATTCCAAATTCTATTTAACCCTGGGAATCTCAAAAAACAGTTCAACCATTCATTTTATGGTTGAATGTGTTAGAAAGAAATTGGATGGTCCTTACTTTTCAGTTCTCCAGTAGATTAAAGGACACACCTTGATTCTAGTAGGATAAAAGAGATTAATAGAGGTCCCTAAGGAATTAAACTTTTGAGTAGGTTCTGCACTTTAGGTGGAGAATAACTGCAGGAGATAGGAGGGTGGATAAGGGCAGAGAATATGAAGAGGAAGAGGCAGATAAACATTTTTTCCCTCAATTCAGCCCAGACTGGTGTGAGTGACCTACATTGTTTTTCCTGGGATTTCAGGAAATATCATCATCACAATTGCCTTCACCAATGGTACTTGAAATGGGAATACCTTCTTTTTCTTGTCAGCAACTATCCACCATCAGTCCTTAGTCTTGTACTGGGCTTACACAAGCCTTTTAGCACTCCATGGCGACCTAAAGTCAGGCAAGAACAAACAGGGCTAAAGTATTTCTTCCTTGCTACCCAAGGAATTTTTCTATGGAACAGCAAGTCTAGATATATGTTTGTGACAGGTAGAAATAATAAAAGACATAAATGGTGATCAGTGTGCTTGGCATTGCTTACAACAGTTCATATAAATCTTGTCATTTGTGACAATATACATGGATCAGAGGGCATTATACTAAGTGAAAATAAGTCAGGCACTGAAAGAAATGTTGAGTGATCTCCTTTGCAAATGGAATGTAAAATGGCTAATTTATACAAGCAAAGCGGAGAATGGTTGTTTCCAGATGCTGGAGAAAAAGGAAAATGAAATATTGGTAAACATGTACAAGGTTTTACTTACACAGGAAAACCTTAATGTACAGCACGAAAACTAGCCAGTTCTGGTAGCAAAGGTCTCTAATATCACCAGTTGAGAAGTAGAAGCAGAATACTCATTAGTCTCAGGCCATGCTCAGCTAAAGAATGCTATAGCCAGCATGAGCTATATAGTTAACACCAGCACATTGTTATATTTTGAATTTGCTAAGGTGGTAGATCTTAAATGTTCTTAACACATACATAGACACATCCATGCACATATACACAAGTGAGCAAAATGACTGTGAAAAGATGGATATGTTAATTTGCTTAATTGTTCTCACCATTCCACAGTATATACATATGTCAGAACATGATGTTGTAACCATAACTACATAATACTTTTAATTTATCAATCACATTTCAATAAAACTAGGGTAAAAGTTTAAATAGCACTAGCATCTCTTTGCAAGTTATAAAAATTACATGTACTTCATACCCACTGGAAATTTAACCTAGAATTTGTAAAATCTTAGTTTTACTTATACTTATGTTGGAGACAGTAGTTACCTAGAGGAGATTAATAACTTGTCTGTTGTTTTCCAGCCCTGCTTAGAGGCAGAACCTGGAGTCTCAAGAAGCTCTAACCAGAAGTCCAGCTTTCGACCCTGTCCTGATGAGTTGGCGTTATTGACACATGATTAAACAGCCAGAGAGAAGACCGGTTCCTCCTCGAAGCTGTGTGTGATGTGGAAGAGGTACCTAGGAATCTTCTGCCCTCGTAAACACTTCATTCTCTTAATTTCGACACCAAAGACTCTTCACAATTGCTACAAATAAAAAAATCTATAACCTATACAATTCAATTCAAGGATTTAAAAACCGATTTCTAAATGGATACATCACAAACACCAGGAAATAGGTTCTCAAAAAGGGTGGGGGTGAGGTCAAGGGGAAAGAGTAGATGAATGAAGAGAGAGGGGACAATTCACTCTCAAATTTATACCCTACAAAATTAAGAAGAAGGGAAGGGGAAGCTAGGGAAGGAAGGAGTGGGAAAAGTTGAAAGGGGTGACGTTGGTTAAGATGTATTGTATTAATAAACTGCTTTGATAATGTCAACTCTTTTGTACAATTACTTAAAGATGATAAAAATAAAAAATAAAAACATGTAAAAAAAGATATTGAGTACTCTCAGTCTTGTTTCAGTGGACATGAACAGTGTGCAAACAGGAAGTCCAAATACATGTCTTACTAATCACTTTGCTGTCTAAATTTACCTTGTGAATATTTGCATAGCCCTGGGTCTATTCTATTCAGCAAGATATGTCACTGGAAAGAACAGAAGATTTTTTTCTTTGTCCTTAAATGTAGCTTGAATTGATTTTTCTAAATGGTTCCAAAGTGGAAGCTTTCATTTTATAATCCATCCTAAGTGTTTTAAAATAAAAGAACTATCAAATCACTTGGCAGACAAAGGCCTGCTGATGCCCAGAAAGGCCAATTTATATTCAATGAGTGCCCTGGCAAACAGCATGATTGATATCATTCAGATTTGAGACCCAAAGTGATAAATAGTTACACATGGCCAACCACCACACTTCAGGGCTCAGAGCCCCTGGTGAGTTATTGTTTTGTTTTGCCCCTGGTACTTGTAGGCTGAAAACTTCGTTTCCATAAATTAATCAGTGATGGCATTTTGCATTTCTGATTTAGTACCTTTCTCAAAAGGCCTTTACTTGCAGCTGAATGGTGTAGTTTCAAACTGCCCAAGGAGATAGGAGACAATTGGAAAATCAAAAAGCTTTCTGTTGGTTATCGTGGCAAATAAATATGTGACTTTAAAAGCTTCATTCCAAGGATATTTTAAAATATTTTTATTAAATATTGAGTAGATATGAAAGAATATAACTCCCATCTCAGTAACATATTTTAAGGGAAAAATAAGAAAAATAGAAATAGGAAAATGCTTTCCTTTAAAATTTCCTGTCATCCAATTCTATCCTGTTTGGGATTAAATGATATAATTTGCTTTACTTAAATGTCTTTGAATCACGTGTAACTGGAATTAGTGTTTGGAAGTTTTGTGATATGCATATTATCCTCTAACCATAAGATACAGATTGAGGGACATGCCTTAACTCTACAGAGAAACTATAGGAATCGGTGAAGACCAAACTGAGAAATAAATTGTCAGGCTCAACTCAGTTTTCATTTAAAAGAATGCACAGTTTGAGCTCTCCTGTGATCCAGCAATCCCACTTTTGGGAATTTACCCAAAGGATCACAAATAAGGCCATACTAAGGCTACTAGCACAACTATGTTTATTGCAGCATTATTTACCATAGCTAACATATGGAACCAACCCAGATGCCCCTCGGTAGATGAATGGATCAAGAAAGTGTGGCATATATATATATATATATATATATATATATACATATATACACACACACACATACACACACAATGGAATTCTATTCCTCCATCAGAAAGAATAATATTGTCCCATTTGTTAGGAAATGGAAAGAATTGGAAAAAATTATGTTAAGTGAAGTAGGCCAGGCCCAAAGAAACATAGGCCCATCATTTCCCTTATTTGCAATAACTAGTACATGTGTAGGACAAGCAGAAAAGGCCAAAAGCTATGCACATATGACCATATAAGATGATGTTAAATGAAATGAACCCAAAAATAGGGACACAAATATCTTTTTTCTTTCTTGCTATTCCTACCATATTTATAATGTACCATGTGTTTTTTTTGTTTCTTTGTATGTTCCTCTCCCACAGTATAAACCCTGTTTTCACTGTTTTTGATGTTAGTACCCTGCATCTTGTATATACACTTCTCTAATTTGGGGAGGGGAAAGGAAAAAACAAAATGCTTAAATATGGATACAGGTTGACCCATTGTAATAATGAGATGTACAAGACACTGTTGAAAACGAACTTTACAACATTGGCAGGGGCCAGTGGGGGTGGGGAGGGATGATAGGGCAAAAAAATGAGGAGGCAACAATGCTCAATATGTACTCAAATGTACTCAATACCTTGCTCATGTAAACTGTAACCCCTCTGTACAGCATTTTTACAATAAAAAATGTACAAAAAAGAATCCACAGGTTGATAAGTTATTTGATGCCCCAGAACTGCCCAAAGATTTATACTGCAATTATTATTCATATAATGAGATACTAACTTACATTTCTAATTCATTGAAACTGTATAATAAAATCAAATGGTGGTTGTTTAAAGAACAAAAACACATACATCATAACTTGGCATCACTGGAACAACTGTTAAATTCAAGCCTAAGAAGTCAAATTCAATGAAGCAAGGCATAAGTGGTTTTCTTGTGCTGTAAGGTAGAGTCAATGGAGAAATGCTGACCAGAGTGCACAAATAAATGTTCTACCAATGTCCTTTTTTCATTGTGAAAATACCACACAGAGGTGTTACAATTACATGGGCAAGGTAATGAGTACATTTATCAAGCATTGTTGCCTCCTCCTTTGTTTCTGTTTACCATCCCTTCCCATCTCCACTCCTGCTCATTTCCCTTCCTGTCCCTCCTTTCCCCCACCAAAGTTGTAAAGTTCGTTTTTCGACATAACGTCTTGTACATCTCATTGTTGCAATGGGTCCACCCTGTATCCCTATGTAAACAATTTGTTTTTTTCCCTTCCCCTCCACAAATTATACCAACATCAAATACAGTGAAAACAGGGGCTATACTGTCAGGGAGGTACATACAAAGCAACAAAGAAATATCTTATAAATATGATAGAAACAATAGCAAGAAAGAAAAACCATTTGAATCCTTATCTTGGGGCTCATTTCACCTAACATCAACTTATCTGACCATTTCTGCTTGTTTCAGACATATACTAGCTATTGCAAGTAAGGGAAACCAATGTCCCTTTTAATGATCTGGTATCCAAGCACAATTGCACATTGTGGTTAATTTTCATCCATTCCTTGTCTCTTCAAATGTATGACAATTCTTCAGTCTCTCTGGATCTTTCATGACCTGACACTTGCAAAGAATAATGATTGGTTGTTTTGTTTAACATCCTTAATTTGCGTTTCTCTGTTTTTTCGTGATTGGATTCAGGCTCTGCCTTTGTCAAGAATACTAAGAAGTAATGTAATCTGCTCAGTGAATGTGATACTGACATGTCAAGTTATTTTGATAATTAGGTTAGTACAGAATCTACTTTCATGCACTTTGGTATTTCATTTCATTTTTAACTATGTGAAATATTTATTTCATATTCTGTAATGCCAACTGTAAGAATCTGTAATATTTAAATGTATCATTCTGCTAAAAATGTCACTGCTTGATTTGAGATTCCAAGGAAAGCAATATCCTTTCTTCAGAAAATAGTGGGAACAGGCAGGGAAATCTACAGCCAGAATGAACAAAACTCAAGCCAATGAGTTTTCATCTGTGTCATTATAAGTGACTTACTCCATTAGAACATTTTTCTCTATCTATAAAACAGGAGTGAACATTATTTGACTTGTTTATAGAAGAAATTAAGATGTTGCTAAAATTTGTTACAGATTTGGGATTTATAAATAGATATCTTTACATAACTAGCTGGCAGTAAAAGAGAATTATTACAAAATCCTTAAAGCCATTTCTAAAGAAAATAAATTTAGAGGGTCTTACACCCCATAATGAAGGCTTTAATACCTTCTTTATCACAGAGAATTTATTAAAACAATGAACGAGTAGGTCAATTTATGTTCAAAGGAATACTCAATAATCTGCACAACATATTCACATTCAGGATTTCACTTGATTTTCACAATAAAATGTGGTATGTAGATTAGATATGGCCATAATAAAGGTAACCATCTTAAATCATAAAGATGTCAAAAAGAATGTCAAAGGATATTACATTAGTAGGTAAACTACAAAAGGAGTGTCTAAAATCAGGTTTAAGTCTCAGACCAATTTCTTTGCACCAAAAATGCTATTTCTACCAATTATGACCCAGTAATTTCTGTACCTTCATTCTCACTATAAAACATCTATATTCTTAGAACTGTGCAGGATGCTTTTGAATTTTCTGATCTCTTTCCTCTACTGAGGTTAATATCTAAAGAAATTTCTTCAATTTCCAATTAGTCTTCTTTACAATATCGTTTTCTATAGCATTAAGGAATAGGCTATTTCATGATTACATGTTAAAACTTTTGCAATAAAAGTTTTTAAGTATAGAAGCATGGTTATATAATTTGATTTTATTTATTTGTGCATAATACTCAGGTTGATCAAAGAAAGGTTGGACAAATGGGATTGCATAAAGTTGCAGAGCTTCTGCAGGGCAAATGACATAGCTAGCAAGATCAATAGAAAGCCCATAGATTGGGAGAAGATCTTTACTAGCCATACAACGGACAAGGGTCTCATATCTAAAATATACTTGGAACTCAAAAAATTAAACCCCCCAACAACAAATCCCCAAAGAAACAACTGCCCAATAAATAAGTGGGCGAAAGACTTAAAGAGAAACTTCTCTGAAGAAGAAAGAAGGATGGCCAACAGACACATGAAGAAATGTTCAACATCCCAGCCATAAAAGAAATGCAAATCAAAACAACATTGAGATATCACCTCACCCCAGTTAGAACGGCAAAAATCAAGAACTCTAATAACAACAGATGCTGGAGGGGATGTGGACAGAAAGGAACCTTACTTCATTGTTGGTGGGAATGTAAACTTGTCCAACCACTTTGGAAAGCAGTATGGAGGTTCCTCAAAAGACTTCACATAGAACTCCCCTATGACCCAGCAATCCCACTTTTGGGCATTTACCCAAATGCTTACAAACAAGACCACACTAAAGCTACCAGCACAACTATGTTTATTGCAGCATTATTTACCATAGCTAAGATATGGAACCAACCCAGATGCCCCTCAGTAGATGAATGGATCAAGAAAATGTGGTATATATACACAATGGAATTCTATGCCTCCATCAGAAAGAATGACATTGCCCCATTTGTTAGGAAATGGAAAAACTTGGAAAAATTATATTAAGTGAAGTAAGCCAGGCCCAAAGAAAGTCATAAGTCCCATGGTTTCCCTTATTTGCAATATCTAGTATATGTATGAGTCAAGCGGAAAAGGTCGGATAATGTGATGTCAGGAAAATGAACCCTTAGATATGTATTTTAATGTTTTTTCTTTCATGCATGTGTTTCTAACGCATTTATAAGATTATCTCTTTGTTGCTTTGTATGTCCCTCCCCCACAGTATAACCCCTGCTTTCACTATATTTGATGTCAGTATAACTTGTGGAGGAGAAGGGGAAAAACCAGTTGTTTAAGGATACAGGTGGATCTGATGCAACAATGAGAAGTACAAGTTGTCATGTCCAAAAGGAGCTTTACAACGTCGGTGCGGGGGAGGGGGAGGAAGGGGGGGAGGGGGGATGGAGAAGGATTGGGATGGGGGGAGGGGGGAGGCTGGGAAGGGATGGGAAGGGTAAACAAAGGAGGGGGCTGCAATGCTTGGTAAGTAATGTATGCATTATCCTGCCCATGCAATTGTAACCCCTCTGTACAGTTTGTTCACAAATAAAATAAAATAAAATTTAAAAAAAATACTCAGGTTGATGATCTCATTGACAAAAAAGACAATTGTTAATGTATTATATGTCTACTTTAATAAGCAAGAAAAGGCATCAAACTAAGGGAAATTCTTCAGAAACATGAAAAGCTCTATGAGTGTTACTGAGAACCTTCTAATACGAAATGTGCTCTGTCTCCTAGTCTTAGCCCCAGAGTATCTCATAAAACCTATACAGGATCAAGAATCTGTGTTTTGGTTATAATTAGAGAGCTCCAATACTCAGGACCATACAATGTTTCTTTCCAATATACAAAAGCTAGAATACAATTCCTATAACTCAGTGGAACATCATTGATAATTATAGCTAACTTTATTGAATACCTAATATACATCTTATATATATGTTTATGTGTACATGTGTATACATGCTTATTACTTTCAGTGTGCTATGTATGTTTACTTATACCATATAAAGCTCTATATGATGTTTACATTTACAACCTATTTTATGCATGAAAAAATGAGGTACAGAGAAGCGAGGTGCATTACATGAACTTGTATGGTTTTAAATAATGCAGTCTAGATGTGAACCTACCCAGTTTCATTCTAAAGCTTGAGGGTAAGCTTGTAGCAGAAAACTTCTCCCCATTTAGATCAATTCCCTAATCCTAATGACAAGAATACATCACAAAGAACCATCTTGTAGTTAACTTTACAGAAAGTTGCACTTCAAAAACATTATGATAAAAGACCAATTCAGTTTAATTTTTATGTTGAAAACACTAATTAATCATCTATATTTTAAAATTTTAAAGTTGCCATAGTTTTTGATTCATGGAACTTTGAAAAAAGCATGTATTTTTCACACAGTTTCTTATATAACTAAAGAATAAGATCAGACTAGAATTTAGCACAAATATACTATAGTGGCCTTAATCAGTGTATTACTGGTGAAAAATAACAATAAATTTTATAATAAAGCATTGCATATTTTAAAGTCTCTCTGTATGAATACAACTTTGGGTTACATTCTTCATCTAGAAGAGATGAAAGGGAGAAATATCTTCCTCTTCATCATAGGAATGGAATGGGATCAGATTAGCTATGAAAAAACTTCATAAATGTCCATTCTCTCATATGGTAGCATCAGGATATTATGCCTGCATTTAACTCCAGAGTCCTTGGTGTCTTCTTTTGTTGAACAACAATTAGATGGATGAGATTACCTTTTAGTGGAACAAGTCAATGCAGCTGTAATGGATCATTCTTGGAGTCATCAGTTCATCTTTTATATATTCCATTTAGCAGCACCTACCACTCACCTTTTAGGCACCATCTACATTACCGCTGATTTGGAAATAACCTACCCTGCTGTGAGATTGTTGAGGGATGACAGAATTTAGTTTTCTAAGGCACACGCCTGTGAAATGCCTGACAAGAAAGAATAGTGTCAGATATGCTTGATTTGCCAGAAAAAAACTGAAGGACACATTCTCTGGGCTCAGATATTTATCAGCAAATGGAGGTCACAGAGACAGCAAAATGACTTTCACTCCTTCTAGCTGGTCACACGTACGCAATGGCAGGGGATATAACAGACAACATGGAGCATTGTAGACTACAGTGTATAGATGGCTTATTAATTCTCTTGTAGTATGATAAACACTGAGACATCTATGGTGGGATGGAATAATCCCTTAACTAAGAAAGCAAAAAACAAAATCTCTTGTAGACAAAGCCCTATTGCTTTTACAATGACTTGGAGAAATTGTATGATGCTTTAAAATAAAATCTTAGGGTTGGTTTTGTTTTTTATATTTTTTACTACAAGATGCTGTAATGCTCACCCACCTATCTCTCTGAAAAGCTCTTGAGATTAGCACAATGAAAGTCACATAAAACTTCTGTGCAGATTGCAAAAGTGGCATATGATATATATGTGTGACATGCATGTATGATAAATGTATATTTGTACACTCATATACACATGGGTTGCCAAGTAGTATATGCATAGTAAATATATGGTATAGTTTTGTGGACAAATGTGTATATATATGCATATATATATATTGACATGTGTGTTTATACATCTATATTTATACACATATACATGTAAATTACCAGTAGTAATTATAACATTAAACATTAATATTGACAAGCATTATGTATTATGACAACTACTATTATTTTTTTTTCAGGGAAAGATAGCAATACATGTGGAATTCTTCTACTCCTGTTGGTTCAGAAACTAAACAGCAATTATCAGCTGAAGTTGGTATGTTATGACAAACACAGCACCTATACTTGGTGATGACAAAAGCTGCTTTCCAAGAACCGTGTGTGGGATACAAAGAACTCATAGCAATTTGGAATCAAAAATAGCTGAGAGCCTTGCAGCTCCCAGTGACAACCTCCTCATTTAACAGATGATTAAATCACAGCTCACACAAGGTGACCTATCTAAATTAGTGATGGCTACCAGACTGATAAATGAGGGACAAGAGAAGTTTAATGGGAATGTAAAATGCAGTAAGATCAATTCTGGTAAGGAAAGAAGATGTCCCAATATAATTACAGTTTGCGCAAAGGCTTCAAAGGGTGGAGTGGGGGTTAAGGGGTGGAGTTTAGAAGGACAATTCACTCAGAGAAACCAGTGAGAATTGAGGCCTTAAATCAGGAGCTGGCAGAAGTGCCTAAAATCTCACTGTAGTCCTATCCCGGGTATATGTTTCATATATGTTGTGCAATGAACATAGGGCCTGTCTCCTATTTGGAAATTGTGAATGAATATACTGGAGATGAGACCTTTCTTGGAGAAAACAGAGACACAGATCATTGACTTCTTTCTGGCAATGGGAACCCGTACTCATTAGGTTAAGGCAAATGTTTCCCTGCTGTATTGCATCTTAGAGGAGGAAACTCACAGATGATGCAATTTGTACAAAGGAATATTTTGAGGGTAGCTATGAAATAAATTTATGTCTTACTTAAGTCTAGTTCTTTATTTTTTAAGACACTATTCAAAGCACAAAATGGATAACATACAAAGAATGCCAAGTTAAAATGCTTACACTACCTTCTTTTCTGCATTTAACTTCATCTAGTATGGAGTAATGTGTTACTAACTGGTGGAAAATTCAGAGTTGCTTTTAGGAGAACCTTGAAGTTCTTGCATATATGAATATTTCATGCATTCTTATTACTCATTTGAAGAGGCCATGAACAAAGATTTTGAGTAAGATTTCCCTTGTCAATGTAATAATAGAAATATTCTCTAGTTAATAGATTATGCAAGGGATACTGTACACCCATACTAAAGGAAAACAGTAATGTGAATAATTGGATCCTTGATAAAAATCTGCATAGATACTTACTTGTCACTAGAAAAAAAACTTCAAAATGTGGTTTTGTAGGCTGACATTAGAGATTTTAATGATGGAAGAAGGTGAATCTTTTTATATTGCCAAATATGCATGTAGAAAATTAACATTGCTTTTTTCTACTGCAAAAATGAAGTCACTTGTACTGTTACTAGTGAAGATCAATAAAATGGCCCTGAGTGAGCCTCAGTTTTGGCCTGAAAATCTGTGCACCTATGCTCTATTGAGTTGTCAGGACCTTTACCATTGGTTGCAGAAACAATGCTAAATTTGGTTGTGTAATTCTTCTAAATTAAGGATTTTTTTAGCAGAAAATCTAAGACGTATCACTGACTAAACAGGAAAGAGAGTTTCTAATTTATCACCACAGTCAGCTATGGATGAGAGACAACACAAAAAGACAAAAACAAATTGCTATAAAATGACTTATGCTCCGATCTCATGTCAGTCATCTCTAGCTGTGTGATTTTTGATATACTTCTTAATTTTCTAGACATAGTGTTTATCTCTAGGAAGATAAGATCTTGAAAACATGAAAGACTATGCATTTGACTTCCCCAAAACTTTTAAATGTGCACTCTCAAGTTTCAGTACTTTGACTCAGTATGAAGATTTACATTCCAATATCAAAATAAAGAAGAAAATGGATTCTATTCTCCAGGTTAATTGGCAGCAAGAATGCAAGCATGAGACTAGTTTTAGTCAATAAAGTAAATTAATCCAAGATTTTGAATTTTTAAACCTCGATAAGTAGATTCTATCATTTGACACTAAAGTAAATAACCATTTCTGTGTTTTGAAACATTTCTTAGAGTAGTTCATGATCCACACAGGGGTCCAACCAATATTACCTCCCTTGATTCTATCCCTGGAGAGAAATTGAGTTAGCAATTTTGTTTAACTTCCCTACTGCATTCATTCAAATTCTTTCCTAATATCTAGCAATCATGGTGTGTATTATATTCCTTGAATCCACAGTAATTCCTAGACTAAAAAGTTTCTATTGAAGTGTTCATATTGTTCACTTTGTTTTATTGCAAGTTTCTGAAACTGGCTGGAACACTGGAAAAGAAAATAAATCACATGCGTGACAATATAGAAATCCTTGAACAAAAATGATTGAAGGTTCTGTAAGAGTTCAGAAGAAAAGCCATTCAGATAAAAGGTCACCTTGGACTTAGAGTGTGATGGAAATGGAAAGAAATTCCTCAGAATTAGAACATGTCCTTGAGAATACAAATGATATTAAAACAATTGGTATGAGGCCTTCTCTCTTGTCTGCAACTCTGTACCCAGTATTACTACCCAGTATTACATGTAGAAATTCTGAGATTTGAACAACAGTCTTCATTAGGATCTGACTTTAACTTTGGTAACCTGATGGTTTTAAACCTAGGACTTAGTTATTTATCTATTCTCAAGGTTATCCACTGGTCTTATAAATCGAGATTACTGTCACTGATTATTGAATTGAATTTATTATTTTTATTTTTAGAAATAGTGATATTAAAAATAGGAAAATGAACTTCTAGTTAGCCCATACTCCTTCCTAGACAGTAAATATTTTTTTTCTCATTTCCAGCACTCCACTTAGCTTCTTCTGTTCTAAAATTGTATATAGCAAGTGATTATTTATTTGTTTTGCCTCTTTGGTTCCATGTAGCATCTTTAAGGTATTTAAATGCCTTTATAGGTATTTTAACAAGTATCTGAATTTGACTCAGTTTAAGTAGTATTGCACCTTACCTGTCTATCATAATCATATTTTTGGTGCAATGGTACTGATACTGATCAGATTTAAAGCCCCACACATGTTAGTCAGGTACTACAGAGCAGAATACACCAATCTGGTCTCAGACCACAAGCCTCCTATCTCCTTTTTCTAGATAGATAGGACCTCAGGCATACATCACCATCCCAGCTTGGTTTTGAAATAGGTTCTGAAAAACTTTTGCCTACCTGCCTTAAATGATGATCCTTTTGTCTCACCTCACAAATAACTGGTATTATATGTGTGAGCCACCACACGTATCCCAAAATAAATGTCTTAAAGAGACTATTCTTCCCTCATTTTATACTTTTGACTTGTTAAAGATCAACTGACCTTATAGGCATGCATAGGTCTATTTATGGGTTCTCTACTTGTGGGTTCTCTATTTCATTTTATTGATTTTTTTATCCTTCCTTCCTTCCTTCCTGCTTTCCTTCCTTCCCTCCTTCCTATCCTTCCCTTCCTTTCCTCCCTCCCTCGCTTTCATTTCCTTACTTTATTTCTTGTTTCCTTCCTTCTTTTTCCACTCTAGTTCCTTTTTTTAAGAACTATATTATTTTGACTAATTTAGCTCATTCTTTTCTTTTTTTGCCCATCTTGGGGCTTGAACTCAGAGCCTGGTCACTGTCTCTGAGTCTCTTTGTGCTCAAGGCAAGTGCTCTACCACTTAAAACACAGTACCGCTTCTAGATTTTTCTGAGTAGTTGATTGGAGATAAGAGTCTTATAGACGTTTCTGTCCAGGCTGGCTTTGAACTGGGATCCTCAGACCTCAGACTTCAGAGTAGCTAGGATTGCAGACTTGAGACACCAATGCCCAGCTTAGTTAGGCTTTTTAATACAATTTGAAGACAATGAGTATCACCTCCAGGGTTGTTTATCTTCTTTATATATTTATATATATTTTAATTTTGGGTCGATCTTTTATGATTCTAAATAAATTTTAGAATTGCTATTAAATTTCTGTTAAAATGCTGTTAAATCGCTACTTCCAATTGTCACAAATCTACAGCTGGCTTATGGAAATGTAGACATTTTAACTGTATTATTTGGATCCATGAATGTGAGGTATTCTTTCATTTCTGACAATTTTAAATTTTTCTAATTTTTATATTTTTACATTAAGTCATTAATTTCCTTGGTTTATTTATTCCTGAATATTTTAACTAATTTTCAAGGTATTATAAATGTAACAGGACTGTTAGGTGTGACTCAGGTGGCAGAGTAGCAATTATGTGCAAAAACAGTCAAGCAAGACAGTCCTTGAGTTCAGTCTCACACAGGAAAAATTAAAATAAATAAATATACTTGTATTCTATGACTACTGAATTGACTTCTTCATTGTAACAGGTGTGTGTGTGTGTGTGTGTGTGTGTGTGTGTATGTCTATAGCCTTCTATTTCTTCTATAAGTAGAGGTAGTTTTTCTTTTTGAGTTTACATTCTTTTTATTTCTCTTTTCCTACTGCTTAAGTAGTGTGGATGGAACTTCTGTACCACACAGAATAGGAAAAATAAGAATAGATACTCTTCACTTGTTCCAGATCATAGGGAGATACATTTTGGTTTAGATAATTAAATATGATATTAGCTTATGGGTTCCTTATAAATACATTTTGTTAAGTTCCTGTATATTTCCTTGCTAGACCTAATTTGTCCAGTGGTTGTCATGAAAGTGTTGAATTCTGTCAAATATCTTTTCATGCCTATTGAGTCGATCATGTGATTTTCATACTTGATTCAGTTAATCTGAATTATTACATTGATTAATTTCTTTTTTTTACCCCAGGGCTGAAGACCGAACCCAGGGTCTTGTGTGCGCCGGGTGGGCACCCTTCCACTAGGCTAAATCTCCAGCTCCTACATTGATTAATTTCTACATGCTCAAATATCTTTGTATCCTGTGGGTAAACTCCACTTGACTATAGTGAATTGTTTGTTTAATATGCTACTATTTTGTTGAGTATTTTGTATCTAATTTCATCAGGAATATTGGCTTGTATTTTCATTTTATTGTGGTTTCTTTCTGTTTGGTATCAGAATAATTCTGACCTTATAGAACAAGTTTTGATATGTTCCTTTTTTTCTATGATTAAAAAAATGTTGGTGGAACATTTTATTTAAATGTGTTAGTTTGATTTATAATTTTAGCATGTTAAACTTTAGTAGATGAGACTCTCTATATATCTTTTCTACTTTTTACAAATGCCCAGGCTGATTTACTTGAAGTTTTTTAAATTAATATATACTAACTATGTAAAATAAAGTATGTAGTATTGCTTGATGCCACAGGAGTAAAGGTTCTATGTATGTTCTAATGCAAGTCAGCATTTCAAGGTAAAAATAATGGGAGAAGTTTATAGGGTGGTCATAAAGATAATTATATATTTAAAAATAAAATATAATCTCCTTAAGGTTTTTCCCTGTTTCACAGATTACAAATCTAACATCTAAAACTAATAGTTTTATAAGTACTCTGTAATGATTAATTAATCACTGAAACTACTATAAGTTGTTTAAATATATTTTTTCTCCCTGATATAAACTTATCAGCTAAATATTTTTGCACAAACTTCATGGAGGAGATAATTGAGCAGCTTTAATAACTTGCCCATGTCACTGAGCTACCAACTGGAAGAAAAGTATTCAATCTTTGTCTCTCTGAATCTCAGAATAAACTTGTGCTCTACACTACACTGTCTCTTTAATTTAAACAACTCTTTCTGAGTCTGAGTTGATACACCCCATCAGTAATGGTGTTTTTTTCTTTTTTAACACGGGCCACTTCTCTTAGAAAATACCTACATAACATTAACCAATGTCATGGTATTTTTTTTTCTTATGCCATACTGTTGTACTTCATTTCTCCTTTCAGATAGTAAGCATTCCCTCTCTTTTTATACAGATGATTACATTCAGTTTCCTGAAAACTCTGAAATGTATCAAGTGAATGGGTATCAATGGAGGATTCAGTAGCAAATTGCTGATTCATTGACATATCATTCATTACTCTTTTCATAATCTAGCAGCCAATTAGAGTGGTTGTAACACAGATCATCTGTCCTAGAGCTTAAAATGTTCAATATCTTGTTCTTTATAGAAAAAAAGCTTTCCTATCTATGTTGAAGTAGATAATCTTAAATTTGGAGTCAAAAAGTAATTTCAAATTCTTCCAATTAAGAGTTATGTCTGTAATAATAGGAAATTACTCTTTATAAAAATTATTGTAAAGGTGATGAACAAGGGGGTTACAGTTACATAAGTAAGGTAATGAGTACGTTTCTTTTTAAACAATGTTACCCCTTCCATTTTCTCTTGCTTACCACTCCTTACTTCCCCAAGTTGTAAAGTTCATTTCCAACATAGGGTCTAGTATCATTGTTGCATTAGTTCATCCTTTGTCCTGTTCTTTCTGTGATTCCCTTTCATTTCTATAGCTAAAATAAATATATATAAGACAAAGCATACAGAAAACTAAAACAAAGAAAAAATAGAAATAACTGCATATAGGACCCAATAAGAACTTCTTGTTTCTAATTCTCGGAGTTCATTTTCATAGGCTTTATTATACATGGTCCTATGCACTTAGCGATTTTATTCTAATCTAGAGTATTATAACGTTAATGAACTACTTATTCAAAGCACTGGTTATAGCCAAGAAAATAAGAAAGTTCATGTTGCTACTACTGCTGACACTTTACCTACTGTTTGCTAGTTACCAGGACAGGCCTAAGTACCTTAAATACACAATACTATTTAATTTTTGCAAAGGCCCTACATGGTAATTGTTTTGGAATTTTCCACCAGTGTCTCTTCTATGTACTCACCAAAGAAGAAAGAGAATGCAACAATAAGCATGATGTATGGGAAGCAAGATGGATCTTGTGACAGGAATTCTGCATTTTTAAATTGTTCACAATGTAATTTTTTGAATTATGATTAATTTGTTTCCACTCACCAGATAGATACACCACATAGCTGCTTGTACAATGCACGAACAAGATGTTGCAGGTTGAATCCATCTTCATCCTTTTGTGTGTATGCAAGCTATCACTGGGTCTTTAACTCAGAGAGTGGGCACTGACCCTGAGCTTTTTTGCTCAAGGCTAGGGCTCTACTACTTGAGCCAAAGGTACACTTCTAGACTTTTGATGGTTAATTAGAGATGAAAGTCTCACAGATTTTCCTGCCCAAGCTGACTTTGAACAAAGATCTTCAGATCTCATGCTCCTGAGCAGCTAAGCATTAGTTGCTAAGCCAACAGCACCTGGCTTCAATTGCATCTTTTTTTTTTTTTTGAATTGTGAAAATACCATACAGAGAGGTTACAATTACATAAGCAAGGTAATGAGTACATTTCTTATCAAGCATTGTTGCCTCCTCCTTTGTTTCCCCTTCCCATCCCTTCCCATCCTCCCTCACCCCCCACCCCCCCAACCCCCAAGCCAAAATTGTAAAGCTCGTTTTTCAACATCGCGTCTTGTACATCTCATTATTGCAATGGCTCCACCTGTATACCTATTTAAACAATTTGTTTTTGCATCTGATGTGCTGAGATATAGTGGGCTGAGAGCTTCGCTTGGTGTCCATACTTGTGAAAGAAATTAGATGGAGTTAGTACTGAGCAAAGGGAGAGACTAAACTGCAATAAAAGCTAGACACAGTCTTGGTTAGGAAGTGTGGTGTTCTGGAGCAAACACTTCTGGTTAGGGGTGACATATGGTGGGCCATAATAGTAGTCCTAGAATGAATCTGCCCATGGAAAAGTGCAATTTTGAGTGTATTATTCTGTGAAGGAGAAGGAGCTGACAGATTACAGCCGATCCGGTAGCCAGTATCAAGCTCCTCTTTAAACACACCATGATTTTAACAATCCCATCCTTTACATTGATTATTACTGTTTCCTGCATTTGGGCAGCTGGCTCCTTCAGCATTCTCTTGAGCTTCTCTCCTTAAAAATAACAGAGAAAAATAAGAGTTTTGTGGAAGAAAATAAATCATTACCACTGAAGTGATTGTCAAGACCACAACTGGTACTTTTCATCTCTTTTTTCTATTATCTAGTGTACCTGAATCTCATTCTCAACTACCAGCTATTCTGGCTAAGGTCACTGAATATTATCTCTTTAAGGAGTCCCATATCACCATTCTCTTCTAAGGCTAAAGCTACTGTGTCAGTGAATTTATTATCAAAATTGGACAATGAAAGGATCCTTCATGTCCATCCCAGGGGCCACCTGGAGGCAAAGAGGCACACGAGAAAGATTATTTTAAAGTTTATCAGAGGGGCCATATTTCCCAGGAGAAGGAGCACATGGCATCTGCCCCTGTACAGGTAGCCAGAGGGTCTCAGTGGCAGGAAGTGAGGTAGGTGTGTGCTCAGGTGTGTCTGGGTGGAGAGAGGGAGTGGCTAGCTGTATGGAGGAGCTCTGAGGGAGCTCTGGTGTGGGTGGAGCTGAGGAACAAAGGTGGGTATAATACTAACCGACAGGAAGCCAGGTGCTGGTGCTCATGCCTGTAATTGTAACTACTCAGGAGGCTGAGATCTGAGGATCATGGTTCAAAGGCAGCCCAGGCAGTGAAGTCCGTGGGATTCTTATCTCCAATTAACCACCTGAAAACTGGAAGTGGCACTCTGGATCAAAGTGGTAGAGTGCTAGCCTTGAGCTAATTACTCCAGTGAAAATAACAAGTATCCTTCCTTTTTATTTATCTTTGGACCAGGGACCCAAAGGAGTCAAGTACAGTCAAAGTTTATAAATCGGGCATAGCTCTTGTGTCCGGTGATGAATTTGAATATCAGAACTTCTGCGTCTTCTGCTTCTGTTCTTCTTCTTCTTCTTCCTCCTCTTCCTCCTCCTCCTCCTCCTCCTCCTCCTGTTGCTGCTCCTCCTCCTCCTCTTCCTTCTCCCCCTCCCCTTCCCCTCCCCCTCCCCTCCTCCTCCTCTTCCTTCTTTGTCCTGGAGCTTGAACTCAGGGCCTGGGCACTGTCCCCAAACTTCTCTGTGCTCAAACTTAGCACTATATCACTTGAGCAATAACATCACTTCTGGCTTTTTCTGTTTATGTGGTACTAAGAAATCAAATCCAGGGCTTCAAGCATGCTAGGCAAGCACTCTACCACTAAGCCACATTCCCAGCCCAAATAGCAGGACTTCTAAACCTGGAGAAGCTAGACTTATGGGAATAAATTTGTACAAACAAGCAAGGCAAACAGCAAAACAAAAACCCAAAGGAACCAAGTCAGAGCAATAATCTTCTGGCTCATTTTTGAAAAGGTACTAAAGTACCTACTCTTATTATGATGTCTTTTCTCCAACTACGCTTTCTACTTGGGTTTAATTTGTTATGAAATTTAAAATAGAAAATTGGAGTAGTTATTGCTGCTTGCATAGAAAAGAACTTTAAAATCTATTGACATATATATGGAAATTTAAATAACATAAAGAAAGTAATTTTCAACACAAAAGGACAACTATGCAGCTTTACAACAAAAGCATTTTTCAACTATCACCTTTCCCAACATATATTTAGCAAATTAAACCACAATATATGTAATTGGAAAAAATATTGCATAAAGACTGCTCTGATTCAGAGATGAATTTATTCAAAACACAAGAAACTGATCGATTTTATTTAAAAAAAATGAAAGTCTACTGGGATGGATCATCACCTCCTGAAGCAGGATGTATTCAAGTAGTACGTGGAAGAAGGCTACAGTAGATCTGATATTATTCCCCACATACAGTGAGTGGTATGTCTGCAGGTTTAAGCAGATTTAATTGCTACTCTTCTTTGTCTCTCTCTTAGATTTTTTTCCTTGGGTCCTGCTAGCTGCAAAAGAGAACAGTTTCTTCTGATACAAATAACCACATTAAGCAAAGAGTAAGTATGGCACTATTTGGGAATTGTCTCTATTGCTCTTTTACTGTAATTAATATCTTTCCACATGAATGACTACAAAATACAATCCTTTTATCCAAATCCAGTGGGTGAAAGATTTTGGAAGACACCCATAAAATAGATGAATTATCTTCTACTTCACTAAAAGTCACTATAAGGCAAACAGATCTGCAAGGCTAGGTAAGCAGAGAAAACATGGAGTCTATAGTTCAAAGAAACACCTATGAAATTTCAAAAACAATGAGTGTTACATTGAAATTGGTTTATTTCATACGATTAGTAACAAAAATTGAAAATAAGAAATTTAGAATACATTGGATATATTTTACAAGGTGTTGCTACTTGCACACACTGCCATTTTGCTAGGTTTAATATGTTTTCTGTACACATTGCACAGGAAATATCTGAGTTCATCTAATGTTACCCTAATTCATTTTCATTGTTCTTGGGTATTTAGGAGATTCATCTCCTTCAGAGTATAAAGTTTAAAACAAGTTGTATGAAGAAAATATTCTAATATTGTTTCATTATTTTTAACTTAATATAAATCTTTATATTTAGACTGAATATTTATTCACAATTAAATAACATTTTTTCTTAAGATTAAGTATCAATCTCAGAGTTACTGATGATATTCTAGATATATTCCCAGGAAAATAAAATGCATGACCATTTTTCTTAAAATGATAATAAGGTTTAAAAAGTGAAGTAAAATATAAAACTTATAGTTTCTCTAAAATAGCTAAATTCTCATCACTTTTAAGAATTAATTAAGCCAAAGTTGCAAAACTTATAAGTGTTTATTTCCATGACAGATGAAATGTATATCTGAAAACATACGGGCATAAAACTCCAACACATTACTGTATAGTGGCCATAAAGAGTTATAAAAATTGATAATAATTACATCTATACCAAAGTGGAGTCCAAATAAAACTTGTAGTGTTTAGTATGTAAGAATTCCATGTTGAAAGCTATAAATACTTAGAGACAAGATAAACAGACAAAAACCTACATTTCTTTTCTTTCTATATAGTACATTTTTAAAATGTAATGTCTCCAAAAAGAGAGAAATACTTTGGTGTAAAATAGCAAATCAGATATAATGCATGGGTGCTGTATATAAAAATTGTTGATGGCAGAAACAGGATTGTCCCAATACATTAAGAGAGATGCCATATTCATAGATTAAACAACACAGTAATGATGCCAAACCACCTTAAATTGATATAGTCATAATTCAGTTCCTTATAAAATTCTAGAAAGATGTTTGTTAATGTATACCTGATCATTTTCAAACTGTATATCAGTAAACTAAAACAGCACAATATAATTTTTAAAAATAAATGAAGTAGAAGAGATCCGGCTATAGGATTCTAAGAATTATTAGGCCTGGTGTCCAGTGACTCAAACCTGTAATCCCATGTACTTGGAAAGCAGAGAATAGGAGGCTAGTGGATTTTAGGCAAAAAGTAAAACAAACCCCATTTCCACAAACAAGATGAGATACATGGAACCAACACAGATGCCTTTCAGTAAATGAATGTATGAAGAAAATAATCTCTCTCTCTCTTCTTCTCTGTCTGTCTGTCTATCTATCTAATTATGAATTCTATGCTTCCATCAGAAAGAATGAAACCACCCCATTTGTAAAGAAATAGAAAGACTTGGAAAAAAAATCATATTAAGTGAAGTAAGCCAGACCCAAAGAAACATAGGCCCCATGTTTTCCCTTATTTGGAATAAATCATATACATCTAGGATTATCTCAGCAGATTAGCAGAATAGCTCAATAGCTATGTACACATAACTGTATAAGATGATGTTAAGCAAAATGAATTCCAAGGCATGGACACAAGAGGTTTATATTTGTTGTTGTTTTTAATAAACTATATGATTTCTTGGTTCTTTCGTAGGTTCTTCCCTTATGGTATATCCCATGTTGTCACTGTTCTTGATTTTGGTACCGTGGTATTATATATACATTTATCTGAATTAGGCAAGGGAAGGGGAACAACAGAATGGTGAGACAAAGGATGAAGGGGAAACCAATGCAGTAGTGATATTCACAAGACAATATGTTGGAAATTATCTGTACAACTGGGGAGGGGAAGTGGGAGAAAAATGAGGGAAGGGGTAACATGTTTGACAAGAAATGAACTTATTACCTTACTTATGTAACTGTATCCCATCCTCTCTGTACATCACCTTGGCAATAAAAAAGCATCAATAATAAAAAAACAAAAGTACAGATCAATGTATAGATGAATGGCTTGCATAAAGTCACGCAACTAATGGGACTTTTGTATAAGGTTTTGATTAAATATCTGTTACATGCTGGCACTTTTCTATGCACTGAGATTCATCATAACTATTTGGGGGACTCAAGATGAGAACACAATTTGAAATCCTTTTACAATGTAAAATTTAAAAGTATTGAAAGCCATTTTGGAGCCAGTTCTTATAGGCATGAGAGGGCTGTTTGTATGCATCTCTTCCCAAATTCATGTTCTGTTCTGTTTTATTGAAGAATTTTGACCACAGTAAATGAAAATACTACAATTAAAAAAAGAAGATCAGAGTGTGATGCTGGCATGAGGAGAAAGCCTAGGACCTTATCTGAAAAATACCTAAAGCAAAAAGAACTAGGCCTGGCTCAAATGGTAGAGCATTTTCCTACAAGTGTGAGGCACAAGTTGTTTCTTCTTAACCACAGTTTTTTAACATCTTAACTACAGATGCTTGCTGATTCAGTAAGACCTAAAAAAGTTATGAGACATAATAACCAAGAAGAAATAAAGTATGTTTCTTTTCACGTGACAGAACATGTAGAAAATCCATAAAAACAAACACCTGGAGAGAATAAGAAAGATGTGGTCTATTAGGTCATGTCAATGTGAAAAGCTTTCCTATATACTACTATATATTATATATAATATATATTATATATAATATATTATTATATATATTATATATAATATGTTATAATATATTATATACTATATTATATATAGTATATATATTACATTATATATATTATATATATATATAATATATAGTATATATAATATATATAATATAATATATATTATACTGATAACCAAATGGACAATACTACTTACATTCTCCATTAAAACACAATATATATAATTCAATGAATGTTTATAAAATCTGTTTGAGAAAAAGTGTAGCATTCCCAAGGAATAAATCAAAGAATTAAATAAATGGGGATTTTTCTTTCTTTCTTTTTTATCATGGAAAGTCTTAATACTGTCTAATGTCAGTTCTTTTTAATGCGACCCTTAGTTTCAATGCAATTCTATTAATTTTTGAAGTATTGAAAGACTAATTCTAAAGTTTGTATATATGTATATATATATATCCCAGAATAATCAGCACAATACTGAAAGAGAATAAAGAAGTCTGAGTACTGGTTCTACTCAGCTACAAGACCAACCACAAAGCCACAGTAAGAAAGACAGTGTGATATAAGTAAAAAGACAAATACATCAAAGGGACAGAATAGAGAACCTAGAAATAGGTTCACATAAAGAGAACAAGGTGCTGCTTTGCCAAGGAGCAGAAGCAATTCGCAATTGAGCAAGGACAGTCCATTTTCACAAATGATGAAGGAACAAATGATGCAAGGAATGAAAAGCATGTGGAAACAGATTTTATATCCTTCCCCCCAAATAACCAAAGATGAATCCTATTGCAATTATAAATATATAGGCTGCAAACCCATAAAACTTGTAGATGGCAACATGGGGGAAAATTTGCATGACTTTGGTATGGTAACAACTTTTTTGATATAATACCAAAATCTAATCCATAATAGAATAATAGATCATCTGGGTTTCATTAAAATTAAAATCTTCTCTGTGTTAAAACACACTGAGAATTCACAGACTTAAAGAGAATATATTTTCAAAACCATGTCTTCCAACTATCCAAAATGTACAATATATTATTGAACTAAAAAATAAGAATGGGTTAAATTACTATGTAACTGTCCTGAATAGACCCCTCACCAAAAAAGGTACATAGAAGAAAAATACATGAAAAAGTTCGCAAAAATCTTACACTATCATAGAATTGCAAATTACTACAATTGAATGTCACACACAATTATTATAATAGAATCCACAACACAACCATAATAGTTTAACACTCAAACGGCGATCTATCACTAAACACTACTTTGCATTTGCTAGAACTTCATGTAAATAAAATAATACAATATACCCTACTTTTGAGCTTTCTTCATTTAGAATAATCACTTAAACTTCTATTTCGTGTATCAAATTTCTCATTAACTCCTGGGTATGTCTTCAGAAGGTCTGTTACTCCTTGGTTATTCATTCATGACTTAGTAGACATTTGAATTGTTTCTAGTATTTATCTATTACAAATGAAGCAACGGGACGTATTTGTGTACAGCTTAATTTCTTCTAGGAAAATAACTCACAGAGGTATGACTGATTTATATGGTAGGTATATATTTAAAATTTTAAGAAATTACCAGTTTTCAGAGTTATAAAGAATAAGATATCACAAACTTGTCATTATAATATGAGTTTTGTATTTTTTGTCACTATTTGGTATGGGCAGTCTTTTCCATTTTAGACAAGCTAATAGCTTGGTTAACTGGAGGTAGGAGTATGAGGGACTTTCCTACCTGGGCGGCTTCGAACCATGATCCTCAGATGTCAGACTTCTGAGGAGCTAGGATTACAGGTGGGAGCCATCAGTGCTGGGTTTATTTTGCATTTTTGTAGTAACTGAATGAGCATGAGCATTTTCCCATGTGTTTGTTTACTGTTCATATAGATTCTATAGAACAGTGTCTGTCCAAAGTTTTGGCTTTTAAAATTAGGTTATTGTTTTTATTGAAATTGGAAAGATTTTGATATATTCTGAATATTCATTCTATATAAGATGAGTTGTTTTCAATTATACATCTAGTCACCCTTAGTTATTATACTATTTTCTTATGAGAGTATGTTAATGTGAAGTCCTTAATTATTGAATTGCATTGTAAAATTAGTATCTTAATAATAATTAAAATAGAAGGGGGAGATAAGTCAATTTAAAAGATATTATGAAATAAAATCTGGCTTAGGAAGCCATTCCTGACCTTTCTCCTAGCCTTCCGGCTGGCATGTCCTTTTTAAAATCCTTGTTTTTCTATTTTACCCTAGATCAAAGGCATTACCTCACCATTTCCTGGAGGAGTAACTTTCTCTCATTGCTTTTGACAGGCTCTGGGAAAAATTTTCCTTTATCTTTTAGTATGATAATCCTCCAGAATCAGATAACTATATTGTAGGCTCTTTTTATATTCTTCCTACGAGCCTAGAGTTCATCTTGTCTCAAAAATATATAATTTCTGGTTCTTTCTGATAGAAACTCCAAATACAGGTGTATTCTAAGTCTTTGTTTCTTCCTTTTTTCCCTCTCCTTCCCTCTTTTTCTCTTTTATCCCCTCTCTTTCCTCCTTCTCTCTCTTTCTTAAGTAATTCTCTGAGTATGTTTATGAACAAAAATTGTAAACAATATTCAGAGCACAAAAGTAGAATTATATCATTCCAATCTGCACTACAGATAGTTAAGATCATTTTTTTTACCTAGTGTTGGACATCACACCCAAGGCTTTGAATATATGAAGCAAAAGTTGTACCACTGACCTAATGCTTAGACCTGAATTTAATAAAAATAAACAAATAATTTGAACAATAATGGAATTATAATTGGCTTAGTTGACATATAGCAAGAGCACATTACTTAGTTCAGGACAGATGGGAAAGTTGCTCCATAGGGAATGACTCTAACTTGTTACCTGCAATGAGTTAGTTTTAGTAACACTTCACTTTTTTCACCATTATTTGAAGCTGACCTCAAAACCCTTCCTTACCTGGAGATGGAGACTCTTACTATTTTCTAGAGCATGATCTCCACTTACACAACCTCCCCTACAGCTTTCTGAAGTCTGAACTGCCTGCGAGTTCCCCTAAACAACAAAGACCTGAATTTCTTATTAGTACTGAAATTTATACAATGCCTTGTTCATTAAGTAGTAGCTCTAAATTAATTCCACAGTTTTTAACTCTCTTACTGCAGTTTTAAATCAGGATGAAAAAATAGCTAGAGGTGAAAAAACACATTTAATTAAATATTTTATGTTGCTGATGAATGTACACAAAAGCATCACCTGAGGGGTATAGATTTTTATAATGATCTTCTTTGTTGTACTTTTTGTGACTTCCAATCCTATTTGAACTTGTGCTCTGAAGAGCCAGATTGCTCTTCTTCTGTACTTTGAAATTTACAATAAGCATTTTTGTAAAAGCCAAGTTGGCCCCACTTGCTGTTAGCACAGCAGGCTTCAGCCTCATGATGCTTCAAATCTCACTGCTACCCTGAGCTGCCAGAACAATTCCTGACTAGCTTAATGAGATTCAGCACCCCAGCCCTGATGTCAAAGTAAAGCCATTTCTGAAGAGTTCAAGGCAGTGTCTGGCGAAAAGCTTGTTCTCTGCCATATTGTCGGTAAAAATATAAATATTTCCCATAGCTTCAGCGATGACCTTGAGTGCATTCTAGCAATTAACTAAGATGCAGTAAAACAGGGTAGGTCTTCATTGCATGCCAAGGACAAATTAGGGAACACATGAGAAGTTAGAAAGTTTTTTAATACTACATATTATTTTAGGAATACATAGTCTATGTAGAATATATATAGAGAATACATATATTAAGAATACATATTCTATATAGAATATGTATATGTATATATATATGTATATACCTTTACCTCAATGGATGGTATTTTATTATCTTAATGCTGTGAGTGTGGGCACTAAAATGTCTTCATCTAGTTAGTATACTCTACTATGCTGGGAGCTCATTTTCAAACACTGAGCCTAGTTCTCTGGTTACCATTTTCTTCTATCCATACCATTATGCTCTCCATATGCATAGGTAGTATAAGAGAGAGCAGGACATAATGACTCTACTTCCTCTATCAACAGACTACAATGTTATAAATTTGCATCAGAAACGTGAATTGGTTGAGATCTTATTACATGCTTTGGTATGATAATGTAACCAACACTATAGCACTGAGAAACATCCATTCTGGGTTTCAGAGTATGAGGAGAATAGTGGGAACATCAAGCCAGTCCTCCAAAGTTATAGTTCTTAAAAAGGTCGAGGTGTTTTGATAGGAGTCATTTTTTTTTTTTTTTTTTTACTGATTCTCCTTGTTTTCCTAGTGAGATTTGGGGCAAAATTCCCTGAAGTTCTCTCTCTCTCTGAGCAAATTCCTAATAGAATGACAGTTGATTAGAGAATATTTTTTAAATCATACTTTCTGTTGCTTAACACAAAGACAAGAGACCTTTTTTCATGATTAACAGCTTTTATTTACATATTTCCTTTATAATTCTAGCCGACTTCAGCTGGAAAGGAGTTTCTGGGGTAATACGGAGAGCTTGGAACTGGGAATGGAGCAGTGGCTGGGAAGCGGTGTGGGGATAGAGGTCAGTGATTCAGTCAGATCGGTGATGACCTATGTGGTGGCTACACAAGTCATGAGATATAAGATGTCTGACACTATCCCTATGTATTTTCCCTCACATGAGAGCATCCAAGTCATCACTCATGATTATGTCATGTGTCACCCAGACTTAGGAGCCCAAGAATACTCAAACTTCCATCAACTTCCCTGATGAGAAAGGATTCTAATTTCTGTCTCTTTGAATTTCAACGGAAGATAAAATTTGTTCCATGATCAGATATGCAAAAGGTGAAAAAAATAGAAGTGAGAAAGTAAGAATGCAATTATAAGGAAGATGAGAAGCGAGGTGGTCTGGCTGAGAACCTACATTCATAAACATGTTCCTATGTTTATATATTACTCTTTTATTAGTGAGTTCCTTCTCCCTGTGGTTAGTCCAATAGAGATGAAAAATGATTGCCAGAGTTTATGAGTTAAATAAGCCAGAATAACCAGTTAGTCATTTCTAAATGAATCCATTGTATTAGAGATCAAAAATACAATTCACATTCTAACCTCCCAGTTTAACAATCTGTGATTCAGGGGTTTATCTATTCTGTCACTCAGAAGTTTGTATTTATTATTGAATACCTTAATTTTCTTCAAGTAGTTGTACAAAGGATCTGCCATTCAACAGAGCTTGTTATGAATACAGTGCCTCTTAATTCATGTAACCCCTTTGAACATTCTTACCTATCCCTTCCCTTATTTTTCCTAAATGTCAAAGGAATA
>NW_012267262.1:2951816-2954118 GCF_000151885.1 Dipodomys ordii
TAATATGATATACATAATATATCTTAGTATATTATTTTGGCCACAGTGAGTACTGAATCTAGGGCCTCCTGTTCACTAGGAATGTCCTTTATCACTTGAGTCACAAGATCAGTACTTTAGTCTTTGGTTTGTTTTTCAGATATATTTTTTATTAACTTTTCTCCTGGATAGCCTTAGAGTTAGATCCTCCATGTCCCAAGGAGTTGGTGTTACAGGCATGCATCACCATACTCAACTAAATATACGTATATATATGTATATATATATATATACACACACACATATATTTATATAACTTACTCAAGTATATAAGGTACTATGTAAAAACTAGATATGCACACAGGACATACAACATATAATACCAAAACATAGTAGTTGACATTCTTAACTAAATCACACTCTATAGAATGTCAAATTGACTTCAAGTGGATTAACTGGATCAGTGTTGTAAATTACATAACTAGAATATCAGTCTCTTTTACTCGCTATGCTCTTCCTATCCCAGTAGGAATGTGGCAGATAAGTAGGCATTGGGATCTCTAGGAGTGCTCCTTAAAGCACAGGGTACTAGGCCTCATCTTTATTCAGTGTATCAGATTCCACGAATCTGCATTTCTTACACATTCTCAGTCCTGAGCAACCAGGAACCACATACTTTCATCATCACTGTGTAACTATGATGTTTGGAAAGCTTCTAAGACTAATCAAGTGTTTCCACAGCTAAAAGTATTTGCACAGCAATTTTGAATGGATTTCCTAAACTGATGATGCTAGATATGTTTCCCATTAATTGGAAAGTTTGATCTTGATGTCATATTATCAATTCAGAGATTTCAGACTTTTTTACCCTAAAAAGAGCAGAAGATCTGCTGTGGTTAAAATGAATTGAATCTGATTTATGAACTCTATTCTTTTAGATAAGCTATGCACCATCTGCCATTTAAAATCTTCCTTCTCCTAGTTTTGTTCTTAAATTGGTAATAATGTATTAGATGGCATTTATTGAGTTATTAAACTCAATTATTAAGCATGTTCTGCTACTTGTCAGTGTTCTAATTGCTTTATCTGTAATAACCCTCACAGTTACTGTTTTAATTGTACAAATTGATAAGTTAGTACATGATAACTTTTAATGAAGAGTGTATTAATCGGAGTACATTAGGCTAATGGAGCAAAGAGAATAAAGAAACTATCATGGCTCAAACACAACACAACAGAAATTTGTTTTCAAGCTCATACTCATGACCAAAATATGAATTTATGAGCTATTGTATCTTGAAAATGATAACAATAGTATCAGCTGAACACATCATATATGACTTTTTGTTGTTTCAAATTAATTTTATTGTAAAGGTGATGTACATAGGGTTACAGTTACATAAGTAATGAAATGAGTACAATATTTGTCAAAAATTGTTACCCCTCCCTCATTTTCTTCTGCTCTCCCTCCACCCTGACTTTCCTCCCTCCTTCAATTTGTAAAATTCATTTCCAACACAGTGTCTAGTCAGTATCACTGTTGTGTTGGTTCATCCTTTGTCCCACCATTTCTTTTATTCCCCTTCCCTTTTCTTGATGAGGTGAACTTATATACAAGATAAAGAGCACTGAAATCAGAAACAGTGACCATGGGAATAAACCAGAGAAGAAAAAAAAAGTAAGACAAAAGAAATAACTGCAAACAATAGACTAAGCACACATGTACATGCACACACACACACACACACACACACACACAAACTTGTTTCCACGTTGTAGAGATCATTTTAGTTAGCATCATTTTATATGGTCATAAGTACACTGTTGATGGGAATGTAAACTTATTCAAACCATTCTGGAAAGCAGTATGGAGGTTTCTCAAAAGACTAAACATAGAGCTTCTCTATGACCTAGGAATCCTACTCCTGGGCATTTATCCAAATGATCACAAACTAGGCCACACTAGGCTACCAGAACAACTATGTTCATTGCACATTGTATACCATAGCTAACATATCCCTCAGTAGATTAATGGATCAAGAAAATGTGGTATATACGCACAATGGAATTCTGTGCTTCCATCAGAAAGAATGACATTGCCCCATTTGTGAGGAAATGGGAAGATTTGGAAAAATCATATTAAGTGGTAGAAGTAATCCAGACACAAAAACATAGGCTCAATGGTTTCCTCATTTGTAATAATTAGTATATGTCTAGGATAGCCTTAGCAGAGGTTCACAATAGCCCAATAGCTTTGTACATATGACTGCATAAAATGATGCTAACTACCCGTTGCAACAATGAGAAGTACAAGTTGTCATGT